>NC_138768.1:61782224-62214724 GCF_965119305.1 Pelophylax lessonae
GATCTCATTCCTAATAATATCGGCAAAAAAAAAACATTTTTTATATTGGGCAGGTAGCACTACTCAGAGACGGGGTCCTCCTGGCTGGATCATCTTCCCTCAGTGAGCAATAGCCTACTTCACTTTGTTCTGCCTTTAGTTTGGAATCTTCAAATTTGGGTCCTGTGTGATCTATTTCCTATTAATAACACCCACAAACAGTCCCAATTATTATACCGGCCAGGTGGCCACTTCAGAGACTGGGTCCTCCTGGTGGGTCATCGTCCCTCAATGACCTGTATCCTACTTCACTTCGCTCAGCCTTTAGTTTGGGATTCATAAATTCCAGCCCTGTGATCTCTTTCCTTATAATAACATCAGCAACAAGTCCCAGTTTTTATACCGGCCAGGTGGTCACTTCATAGACTGGGTCCTCCTGGTGGGTCATCATCCCTCAATGACCTGTATCCTACTTCACTTTCTTCTGCCTTTAGTTTGGGATCTTCAAATTTGGGTCCTGTGATCTCTTTCCTATTAATAACATCCACGAAAAGTCCCAATTTTTATACTGGCCAGGTGGGCCACCACAGAGACTGGGTCCTCCTGGTGGGTCATCATCCCTCAGTGAGCAATAGTCTACTTCACTTTGTTCTGCCTTTAGTTTGGAATCTTCAAATTTGGGTCCTGTGATCTCTTTCCTATTAATAACATCTGCAAAAAGTCTCAATTTTTACACAGGCCAAGTGGCCACCACAGAGACTGGGTCCTCCTGGTGGGTCATTATCCCTCAATGAGCAGTATACTACTTCCCTTCGCTCAGCCTTTAGTTTGGGATTCATAAATTCCAGCCCTGTGATCTCTTTCCTTATAATAACATCAGCAACAAGTCCCAATTTTTTTAGCGGCCAGGTGTCTGCCTCATAGACTGGGTCCTCCTGGCTGGGTCATAATCCCTCAGTGACCTGTATCCTACTTCCCTTTGTTCTGCCTTTAGTTTGGGATCTTCAAATTCCGGCCCTGTGATCTCTTTCCTAATATCGGCAAAAAAAAAAACATTTTTTATATATCGGGCAGGTGGCCGCCCCAGAGACTGGGTCCTCCTGGTGGGTCATTATCCCAATGAGCAATAGTCCACTTCCCTTCATTCTGCTTTTAGTTTGGAATCCTCAAATTTGGGTCCTGTGTGATCTCTTTCCTATTATTAACATCCACGAAAAGTCTCAATTTTTATGCTGGCCAGGTGGCCGCCTCAGAGACTGGGTCCTCCTGGTGGGTCATTATCCCTCAATGAGCAGTTTCCTACTTCCCTTCGCTCAGCCTTTAGTTTGGGATTCATAACTTCCAGCCCTGTGATCTCTTTCCTAATATTAACATCCGCAAAAAGTCCCAATTGTTATACTGGCCAAGTGGCCACTTCAGAGACTGGGTCCTCCTGGTGGGTCATCATCCCTCAATGAGCAGCATCCTACTTCCTTTTGTCCTTCCTTTAGTTTCCCACATGGAAGAAAAATTTATATTTAAAATATTTTAAATATATTTTAAAAAAACATTGTTTATTTTTCCCAAATATATTGGAAATATATGTGAAATGCTACAATTTTGGCCATATTCAATATATTTCTAAATTTTTTTTCCCCTAAATATATTGGAAATATATTTTTCTTCCATATGGGTTGGAATCTTCAAATTTCAGCAATACGATCTCTTTCCTAATAATAATATTGCTACCAGGTCCCATTTTTTACACTGGCCAGATGGCCACCTGAGAGACCGAGGCACATGACTATGATCCCCAGTTGGAGGTCATCATTGACCATCCACACTCCCCCCCCACATGAACAGATTCTTGCTTCCCTTTGGTTTTGCCCTTAGTTTGGGATGTTCAAGTTTCCTTATGATCTCTTTTCTTTTAATAACATTGGCATGGAAACAAGTTCTATTTCTTGTATTGCGGGCCAGGTGGCAACCTTTAGAGATGGCCTCCTGGTTGGTCTCATCATTGACCAGTATCTTAGAAGCTGTATTCTACTTCCCTTCATTCTGCTTTTTGTTTGGGATCTTCAAATTCCGGCCCTGTGATCTTTCCTATTAATAACATTGGCAACAAATCCCAATATTTATAACAGCCAGGTGGCTGCCTCAGAGACTGGGTCCTCCTGGTTGGTCATCATCCCTCAATGAGCTGTATCCTACTTCCCTTTGTTCTGTCTTTAGTTTAGGATCTTCAAATTCCGGTCCAGTGATCTCTTTCATATCAATAACATCCGCAACAAGTCTCAATTTTTACACTGGCCAGGTGGCCACCTCAGAGACTGGGTCCTGCCGGAGGGTCATCCCTCAATGAGCTGTATCCTACATCCCTTCGTCCTGCCTTTAGTTTGAGATCTTGAAATTCCAGCCTTATGATCTCTTTCCTATTAATAACATCGACAACAAGTCTCATTTTTTATGCTGGCCAGGTGACAACCTCAGAGACAGAGGCACAAGACTGTGACCCCCGGTTGGTGGTGGTCATTGACACCCCTCCCATGAGCAGTGTCTTGCTTCCCTTTGCTCTGACTTTAGTTAAGGATGTTCAAGTTTCAACAATACTGACCTTATGATCTCATTTCTTTTAATACATTGGCAACAAGTTCTATTTTTTATATACAGTGGGTACGGAAAGTATTCAGACCCCCTTAAATTTTTCACTCTTTGTTATATTGCAGCCATTTGCTAAAATCATTTAAGTTCATTCTTCTTCCTCATGAATGTACACATAGCACCCCATGCTGATAGAAAAACACAGAATTGTTGACATTGTTGCAGATTTATTAAAAAAGAAAAACTGAAATATCACATGGTCCTAAGTATTCAGACCCTTTGCTGTGACACTCATGTATTTAACTCAGGTGCTTTCCATTTCTTCTGATCATCCTTGAGATGGTTCTACACCTTCATTTGAGTCCAGCTGTGTTTGATTATACTGATTGGACTTGATTAGGAAAGCCACACACCTGTCTATATAAGACCTTCCAGATCACAATGCATGTCAGAGCAAATGAGAATCATGAGGTCAAAGGAACTGCCTGAAGAGCTCAGAGACAGAATTGTGGCAAGGCACAGATCTGGCCAAGGTTACAAAAAGATTTCTGCTGCACTTAAGGTTCCTACGAGCACAGTGGCCTCCATAATCCTCAAATGGAAGACCTTTGGGACGACCAGAACCCTTCCTAGAGCTGGCCGTCCGGCCAAACTGAGCTATCGGGGGAGAAGAGCCTTGGTGAGAGAGGTAAAGAAGAACCCAAAGATCACTGTGGCTGAGCTCCAGAGATGCAGTCAGGAGATGGGAGAAAGTTGTAGAAAGTCAACCATCACTGCAGCCCTCCACCAGTCGGGGCTTTATGGCAGAGTGGCCCGATGGAAGCCTCTCCTCAGTGTAAGACACATGAAAGCCCGCATGGAGTTTGCTAAAAAACACCTGAAGGACTCCAAGATGGTGAGAAATAAGATTCTCTGGTCTGATGAGACCAAAATAGAACTTTTTGGCCTTAATTCTAAGCGGTATGTGTGGAGAAAACCAGGCACTGCTCATCACCTGTCCAATACAGTCCCAACAGTGAAGCATGGTGGTGGCAGCATCATGCTGTGGGGGTTTTTTTCAGCTGCAGGGACAGGACGACTGGTTGCAATCGAGGGAAAGATGAATGCGGCCAAGTACAGGGATATCCTGGACAAAAACCTTCTCCAGAGTGCTCTGGACCTCAGACTGGGCCGAAGGTTTACCTTCCAACAAGACAATGACCCTAAGCACACAGCTAAAATAACGAAGGAGTGGCTTCACAACAACTCCGTGACTGTTCTTGAATGGCACAGCCAGAGCCCTAACTTAAACCCAATTGAGCATCTCTGGAGAGACCTAAAAATGGCTGTCCACCAACGTTTACCATCCAACCTGACAGAACTGGAGAGGATCTGCAAGGAGGAATGGCAGAGGATCCCCAAATCCAGGTGTGAAAGACTTGTTGCATCTTTCCCAAAAAGACTCCTGGCTGTATTAGATCAAAAGGAGGCTTCTACTAAATACTGAGCAAAGGGTCTGAATATTTAGGACCATGTGATATTTCAGTTTTTCTTTTTTAATAAATCTGCAACAATTCTGTGTTTTTCTGTCAGTATGGGGTGCTATGTGTACATTCATGAGGAAGAAGAATGAACTTAAATGATTTTAGCAAATGGCTGCAATATAACAAAGAGTGAAAAATTTAAGGGGGTCTGAATACTTTCCGTACCCACTGTATATTGGCCAGGTGGCAACCTCAGAGATGGCCTCCTGGTTGATCTCATCATTGATCACTTCCCTTCCTTCTGCCTTTAATTTGAAATGTTTAAATGTCAGCCCTATTAGCCCTTTCTTAATAACATTGGCAACAAGTTCCATTTATGTTCCTGGCCAGGTAACAACCTCAAAGATGTTGGCACATGACTATGACCTCCTGGTTGGTGGCTGTCATTGACTCCACCCATGAGCATCTCCTTCTTTCCCTTTGCTCTGCCGTTAGTTCAGAATGTTCAAGATTCTACAAATACCAGCCTTATGATATATTTTCTTTTAATAACTCTGGCAAAAAGTTCTATTTTTTATATTGGCCAGGTGGCAATCTTAGACACAGTTGCATATGACTGGGTCCTCATGGTTGGTCATCAAAACTGCCCCCCTCCCGAGCAATTTAGTTTGGGATCATTAAATTCCAGCCCTGTGATCTCTTTCCAATTTATAACATTGGCAACAAGTCCCATTTATGTTACCGGCTAGGGGACAACTTCAGAGATGGAGGGACATGACTATGACTTCCTGTTTGGTGGCCGTCATCCTCCCCCGCCCCCCATGAGCTGAGTCTGGTTTCCCTTGGTTTTTCCTTTAGTTCGGGATGTTTAGGTTTCTACAAATGTCAGCCTTGTGATCTCTTTTCTTTTAATAACATTGGCAACAAGTTTCATTTTTTATAACGGCCAGGTGGCTACATCAGAGACAGCTGCATGAAACTGTATCCTCCTGGTGGGTCGTCATCATTGACCTCCTTAATCAGCAGTATCCTACTACCCTTAATTCTATCTTTAGTTTGGGATGTTCAAATACCAGTCCTCAGATCTCTTTCTCATTATTTATTTGGCAACAAGTCCTATTTCTGTTACAGGCCAAGTGACAAACTCAGAGATGGAGACACATGACTATGACCTCTTGATTGGTGGTGGTCATTGACTATGAGCAGCATCTTGCTTCCCTTCATTTCGCCTTTAGTTTGGGATGTTAAAGTTTCTACAAATGCCTGCCTTATGATCTCTTTCCTATTAATAACATTGGCAACAAGTCTCATTTATGTTACTGACCAGGTGGCAAACTCAAAATAGCAGCATAGGGCTCTGGATGCTGAGTATCCTCCTGGTTGGTGGTCACCATTATCCCCCTCTATGTTTCCTTTTAATCTGCCTTTAGTTTAAGATGTACATCTTGAGTTCTCCATTCAGGTTGTCAACTTTTCTGGGATAAAAAACCCCACCCTTATGAGCTCTTTCCTTATAATGCTGTTGGCAACAAGTCCCATTTTTTATATTTGCCAGGTGGAAACCTCATAGGGAGCTGCACAAGACTCCAGGTGCTGTATGTCCTGGTTTGTGACCACCGTTACCCCATATGAGCAACATCGTTCACCTCTTTGTTGTGCCTTTAGTTTAGGATGCACGTCTTTTTTTTTTTTTGGACATTGTGAGCTCTTTCTTAAATAATACTATTAGCAGGAAGTCCTATTTTCCACTGGTGACCAGATCGTCATTGACCCCCCCCCCCCCTTCAGCAGTGTCTTCATTCTCTTACTTCTGTGTTTAGTTTGGGATGCACATACTAAAGTTCTCAAAACCAATCAGGTTGTCACCTTTACTTGTAATAAATACCACCATATGATCTCTTTCCTATTGAAGCCCAATTCCAGGGTATTAGCAACTCACTCTCTCACCCTTTACCTACAGTGGCATGACAATTCTTTCCTCTTCTTCTGTTTACTTCAAGGGGTTTTTCTTTGGTTGTCAACATCACTGCCTTGCTTGATGTGGACACCTCATATTGGGGGAGGCGACGCTTCCAGTGGCCAGGTCCTCTCTCATAGGTTCCAGAGGCAGGAGAACTGCCTCTGCAGGAGATGACCACCAGAAAACATTTTTCACTGGCCAGGTGGCAACCTTAGAGATAGCCATTCGGGCATGGGCACTAGACTCCAGATGCCGTGTGCCCTCCTGGTCAGTGGTCATCCTTGACCCTCCTCTCAGGACTTGTTTCATGACCAGGGTCACCTGCTGGTGGCACTGTTGTTCCCAGAGTCAAAGGGTGCAGTTCCGATGGCCACCAATGGGTGTCTCCCAGCAGCCAGGCTTTTGGAGTAATTAGGTTGCACCTGATGTGAGCTGCTGGGTAGTATTTATTCCCGTCCATAACTGAGGTTCAGTGCTTCAGTGTTCTTCCTGCGAGCCGTGTCCCTGCCTGAGCCTGAGCCTTGTTCCTGGTTTCTGTAGCTGATTCTGTGGCCTGCGCCCTATACCCTGTTCCCTGCTTCCAGCTCCTAGTACCTTGCTCCCTGCTACCCTTGTTCCCTGTCTCAGTCCTGACCTTGCCCTGCTTATGTGTTTTCCCTTCTCTTTGTACATAGGTAGATTATCATTTGGGTCTTTGTACTGTTTATTGGTGTTGGTGTTGGAAGTATATTATTTGTTGAAATAAACTTCATTTTAACTCATTCAGCCTGGTTCCTGATTTTGTGGGGTAAAGTCCACTGATCTGATCACCCTTGCTGGATACCCCCTATGTGCAGTGTGTCCCTTCCATTTGTTCTGCCTTTAGTTTGGGGTGCACATCCTAAGTTCTCCACAAACAATTCAGACTTTCACTTCTTTGGGAAAAATACCCAAATATGACCTTCTTGTAGCATCGGCAGCAAGCCTCAGCTTTATCCGTAAAAAACGTTCCGCTTTAGAAGATGCTAAAAGGTCTGAGTCACCGACTTGCAATATGTATGTTTATTGAGAGTCAGACAACATATCTGCGTGTGTACATAGCGCTGAACTGTGGGTGTGTCCAAATTGAACTGACATTGGGAGGGTTTTAATGCCTCATTTACATAAATGTATTGTTCCGTACATCTGTGAAAAAAGCCATCTTTACCCACATAATAGGCACAGGTGTTCCATGCAGATGTGTTCAGACAGCCTGTTAAAATCATAGACAGGGATGTACAGTCAGGGATGCACTTGGAGATCCATGCAGCTGCATGCCTTGTGCCCCCCATTCTAGTAAAGAGAGCCTACTCTGCTCTTCGTCAGTAGAGTGCAGGGGTGAGGAATACGCAATGCACAGAGAAGGGTTAAGGAGTCTGTAACCTACAGAGTGTAGGGGTCAAGAGTAGGCATGAGCCTAAGTTTCGGTACAAACACAAATTTAGACCAAAGTTTGACTATTCAGTTGTTCATTTGTATGTCAGAATGCCAAACATCCTATGCAATAGCGGTATCTCTACCACCAACTTCCTTCATGTCAATGTTTGGTAAGGAAGCGGTGGGTGGGCAGGTGGGCACCTTCCAGGTCTTTAGCAACTGGTAGCATCACCTGGCCCCATCTATTTACTGGTCAGGAATCCCCAGCAATGTAAACATTACAGTGTTTCTCTTGGCGAATATGCTGCCCCCCCCCCCCCCCCAGTAGTGAGTCTGGATATAACCTAAAAGACAGCACTGTGCATGGTTCAGTCCTATTTCTGTGTTTTCGGATTGGCACTTTTAGGTCTGGAGGCTTCTTATTGGCATCCCTTGTGTTTAATCGAGTACCCCCCTGTTGAGAAATAATGACTTACATCTACTTTGTTGGGAGTTATACCATACAGTGCCTTGCGAATGTATTCGGCCCCATTGAACTTTTCGACCTTTTGCCACATTTCAGGCTTCAAACATAAAGATATAAAACTGTAATTTTTTGTGAAGAATCAACAAGTGGGAGACAATCATGAAGTGGAACGAAATTTATTGGATATTTCAAACTTTTTTAACAAATAAAAAACTGAAAAATTGGGCGTGCAAAATTATTCAGCCCCCTTAAGTTAATACTTTGTAGCGCCACCTTTTGCTGCAATTACAGCTGTAACTCACTTGGGGTATGTCTCTATCGGTTTTGCACATTGAGAGACTGAAATTTTTGCCCATTCCTCCTTGCAAAACAGCTCGAGCTCAGTGAGGTTGGATGGAGAGCGTTTGTGAACAGCAGTTTTCAGTTCTTTCCACAGATTCTCGATTGGATTCAGGTCTGGACTTTGACTTGGCCATTCTAACACCTGGATATGTTTATTTGTGAACCATTCCATTGTAGATTTTGCTTTATGTTTTGGATCATTGTCTTGTTGGAAGACAAATCTCCATCCCAGTCTCCGGTCTTTTGCAGACTCCATCAGGTTTTCTTCCAGAATGGTCCTGTATTTGGCTCCATCCATCTTCCCATCAATTTTAACCATCTTCCCTGTCCCTGCTGAAGAAAAGCAGGCCCAAACCATGTGTGATGTTCTGGTACCTCTGGTACCCTTATTTCCACATTTCTCTCTTAATATTGCGTCCCATCTTGCTATCCAAATGGAACGCATACACCTTTAAGGGCAATGACGTCATCGCCGGGCGCCACTATGAGCGGCTATTTCAATCGCCGGCTTTCTCTCACTCATTGCTCGTTCAAACCGCATGTTGCCTTGTCTTGTCCAATGCTGCCGGAGCTTCAAGCTATTCCCCTTGCCTGAACAAGACCGGAACCTCGCTACCGATCCAGTATCTCGCTACCGGATTACTCCATTACTCTTGGACCTTGCTACTACTAACCCATCTAGTGATAAGTACCCCGCAGGGGATTCCTTCCTCAAACCTAACTTTCACTATCTACTACTGCATACTAAAGGGACTATTACTATCTAAGCTATTTCTATCATCTGCATAGATTGCTAGCTCTTGGGACTACCATCACCTATCATTGCACTAGGTTACTCTCTCTTGCATACTTCATCTGCTGTCCCCTACCACCTGTTACTATACATGATTGCTAGAACCTATCTGCATACTACCTATCATCACCTACCACTCTCCTGAATACTACTACTAAGTGCTCACCATTCTATTGCCTGTCTCTCACCTCTATTCTATCATATACATTCTATCACTCCAGGAACATCATATTGAGTGTATGTATATTTGCATAACAGGCTGTACACAGTGATGAAGTCCTGAGAGTTGGATATGTTGTTCAACACATTCTCTACATGACTACTGAGTGTAATAATTCTGCAGCTGCAAATCCATTCACTAACAAAAAACGCATGAGCGTTTCAGATTGAACGAGCCTTACAAAATATGGATTCAGCAGAATTACCCACTCAAGTAATGCAATTAAAACAACAAGTAGATGCATTGATACTTGCTCTTACAGAGGTAAAAAACGAAAATCAGGCTTTAAGACAGCAGGTTGGCCGTCTTGCACAGCTCTCTGCTGCTCAGCCCCGTGAGCCTAAGATAAACCCTCCTCTAGTGTTTACTGGTGATCGGAGTAAATTTCGTGAATTTAAAAACGCATGTCGATTGCTATTCTTGTTGAAACCTCATACCTACCCCACTGACCAAATCAAAGTCTGTACCACTATTTCCTATCTGACGGGTGATCCCCGGGCCTGGGCAGACTCTCTCTTTGAGAAAGATGACCCACTTCTTAACTCATATCCTTTATTCCTAGCGCAACTCGCTAGTTTATATGAAGACCCCAATAGGCAGAGTACTGCTGATACCCAATTGAGGGCTTTAAAACAAGGAAGGAGACCTGTTGAGGACTTCGTGGCAGATTTCAAAAGATGGTCCCTTGATTCAGGGTGGAATGACACATCCTTGCGAATGTCTTGCTAGGGGGACTAACAACTTAATTTTCTAATCCTTATCTTTTTATTCATTTGACATTACAGTGGGACCAAACTAGGATCACCACCAAGGCTATGGTCGACACAGGATCTTGTGGGAACTACATTGATACTTGTTTTGTTACCTTAAATAAAATACCTATTATTTCAAAACTTAAACCTATCTCTGTTAGTTTCATTAACGGTATTCCGTTATCCTCTGGTCCCATCACTAATCAGACACAGGCACTCCTTGTCACTGCTGACGGGTCTCATGTGGAGACCACCACTTTTGATGTACTGACCTCACCACATTTTCCCATTATTTTGGGACTTCCCTGGTTACACATACATCAACCAATCATCGATTAGAAAACAAGAACTCTAACCTTCTCTTCTCACTACTGCGAGACCACGTGTAATCTCTCATAACATGGAAGGATCCTGTCTGTGGTGTCGGATGAGATTATACCAATATGTTATCAGGATTTGTCGGAAGTCTTCCTTGAGAAAAACGCTCAAGTGTTGCCTCCCCATAGGGACTATGATTGTTGTATCGATCTACTCCCTAATAGCAAATTACCTTTCGGTCATGTTTATCCTCTTTCACAGGATGAACTCTCTCATCTCAAGGAATACTTGGATGAAAATTTGGCGAAAGGATTCATCAGACCTTCTACTTCCTCCACTGCTGCAGGACTCTTCTTTGTCCGCAATAAAGATTCAAGTCTCAGGCCTATTATTGATTTCAGACAATTAAATACCATTACAATAAAGGATCGTTATCCTTTACCTCTTATTCCTGAACTTATAGAACAGGTGCGCGGAGCTTCCTACTTTTCGAAATTGGACCTAAAAGGAGCATACAACTTAATTTGAATCCGTGACGGGGATGAATGTAAGACAGCATTCAGAACCAGATACGGACTGTTTGAGTACAACGTGATGCCATTTGGGTTGTGTAATGCTCCCGCAGCCTTCCAACGATTTATAAATGACATATTCAGAGACTTGCTTGATGTTTGTGTTGTAGTATACAGTGGGTACGGAAAGTATTCAGACCCCCTTAAATTTTTCACTCTTTGTTATATTGCAGCCATTTGCTAAAATCATTTAGGTTCATTCTTCTTCCTCATGAATGTACACATAGCACCCCATACTGACAGAAAAACACAGAATTGTTGACATTGTTGCAGATTTATTAAAAAAGAAAAACTGAAATATCACATGGTCCTAAGTATTCAGACCCTTTGCTGTGACACTCATATATTTAAGGCTGGCCATACACCATACAATTTTCTTATTCAATTTCCTTTAGATTTACCTTCAACTATGTAGTGCAAGGGCCTGCCTGGTTGCATACAAATTGAAAGTGTTCAGGTTTGAACTTATATTATATGGTTTTGGTAAATCTAAAGGAAAGTTGAACAAGAAAATTTTATAGTGTATGGCCAGCCTTACTCAGGTGCTTTCCATTTCTTCTGATCATCCTTGAGATGGTTCTACACCTTCATTTGAGTCCAGCTGTGTTTGATTATACTGATTGGACTTGATTAGGAAAGCCACACACCTGTCTATATAAGACCTTCCAGATCACAATGCATGTCAGAGCAAATGAGAATCATGAGGTCAAAGGAACTGCCTGAAGAGCTCAGAGACAGAATTGTGGCAAGGCACAGATCTGGCCAAGGTTACAAAAAGATTTCTGCTGCACTTAAGGTTCCTAAGAGCACAGTGGCCTCCATAATCCTCAAATGGAAGATGTTTGGGACGACCAGAACCCTTCCTAGAGCTGGCCGTCCGGCCAAACTGAGCTATCGGGGGAGAAGAGCCTTGGTGAGAGAGGTAAAGAAGAACCCAAAGATCACTGTGGCTGAGCTCCAGAGATGCAGTCAGGAGATGGGAGAAAGTTGTAGAAAGTCAACCATCACTGCAGCCCTCCACCAGTCGGGGCTTTATGGCAGAGTGGCCCGACGGAAGCCTCTCCTCAGTGTAAAACACATGAAAGCCCGCATGGAGTTTGCTAAAAAACACCTGAAGGACTCCAAGATGGTGAGAAATAAGATTCTCTGGTCTGATGAGACCAAAATAGAACTTTTTGGCCTTAATTCTAAGCGGTATGTGTGGAGAAAACCAGGCACTGCTCATCACCTGTCCAATACAGTCCCAACAGTGAAGCATGGTGGTGGCAGCATCATGCTGTGGGGGTGTTTTTCAGCTGCAGGGACAGGACGACTGGTTGCAATCGAGGGAAAGATGAATGCGGCCAAGTACAGGGATATCCTGGACAAAAACCTTCTCCAGAGTGCTCTGGACCTCAGACTGGGCCGAAGGTTTACCTTCCAACAAGACAATGACCCTAAGCACACAGCTAAAATAACAAAGGAGTGGCTTCACAACAACTCCGTGACTGTTCTTGAATGGCCCAGCCAGAGCCCTGACTTAAACCCAATTGAGCATCTCTGGAGAGACCTAAAAATGGCTGTCCACCAACGTTTACCATCCAACCTGACAGAACTGGAGAGGATCTGCAAGGAGGAATGGCAGAGGATCCCCAAATCCAGGTGTGAAAGACTTGTTGCATCTTTCCCAAAAAGACTCCTGGCTGTATTAGATCAAAAGGGGGCTTCTACTAAATACTGAGCAAAGGGTCTGAATACTTAGGACCATGTGATATTTCAGTTTTTCTTTTTTAATAAATCTGCAACAATGTCAACAATTCTGTGTTTTTCTGTCAGTATGGGGTGCTATGTGTACATTCATGAGGAAGAAGAATGAACTTAAACTATTTTAGCAAATGGCTGCAATATAACAAAGAGTGAAAAATTTAAGGGGGTCTGAATACTTTCCGTACCCACTGTATCTGGACGATATACTTATTTATTCTCATTCCTTATCTGAACACAAAAAACATGTAAGACTCCTGTTGTCAAGACTACTTGCACATAATTTATATGTTAAATTAAAAAAATGTTTATTTCATAAAGAGGAAGTACTATTCCTAGGATACATTATATCCAAAAATGGAATCAAAATGGACATGAGCAAAATATCCTGTATTCTAGATTGGCCTGTGCCAACAACTCGCAAAGCATTACAAAGATTCCTCGGATTCTCCAACTACTATAGAAAGTTCATCAAGAACTTCTCTGCTATTGTGAGACCTCTCACACAACTCACAAGTACAAAAAAACAATTCAAATGGTCAGAAGAAGCAAATGGAGCTTTCTGCTTGTTGAAATCAAGCTTTACTTCTGCTCCCATACTACGCCATCCAGACCCATCCCTTCAATATATTTTGGAGGTAGATGCGTCAAATATGGCAGTAGGAGCAGTTCTCTCACAACGACCAACAAACACTTCACCACTTCACCCAGTTGCTTTCTTCTCAAAGTCACTAAGCAGCCCCGAGGTGAATTACCCAGTGGGTGAAAAAGAGTTACTAGCCATAAAACTATCATTAGAGAATTGGCGACACCTACTTGAGGGTACTCGATTGCCAATCCTTATATACACAGATCACAAAAACCTTCAATACCTTCAGACTAATAGAACTCTTTCCCACCGGCAGGTACGATGGTCATTATTCTTTTTGAGATTTAATTTTCTAGTGACCTATACACCTGCAGACAAAAATAAAAAAGCGGATGCGCTTTCACGATTAACCGAAGATAGCTACGCCGAGGTTCCCTCAGTTCCTATAATACCCTATGAACGTATTGTCGGTGTTGTCCGTTCCCTGAAGGAAGAGATTTTGCACAGCATAGGACTGGATTCACCTCCACCACAACTAAATGCTGATGCAGAAGGCTTCCTCTATTACAACGATAAACTATACATACCCCCTACTATGCGAACCAAGATCTTGGAATTGTCGCATGATGTACCTATGGCAGGACATATGGGTATGACTAAAACATTCAATTTACTTACTAGGCAATTTTGGTGGCCTGACATGAAGACGACCGTAAAAAAGTTTGTTTCATCTTGCGATATCTGTGCAAGGTCCAAAATTGACACTACAAAACCATCGGGTCTACTTTGTAGTTTACCAATACCCCAGGTTCCATGGGAAGTGGTGTCCTTAGACTTTATAGTAGAATTACCACCTTCCAAAGGATTCAACACCATTTTAGTGTCAGTGGACCATCTGACCAAGATGGCACATTTCATTCCTATCCGAAGACTACCTTCATCCAAGCAAACAGCGGAATTACTTGTGAAACATGTCTTTAAGTTACATGGTATTCCAAAAACACTTCTGTCTGACCGTGGTTCACAGTTTATCTCAAAGTTTTGGCAAGCTCTATGTCAGATTCTACGAATAGAGCGAAAAGTTACTTCTCCTTACCACCCTCAGACCAACGGACAGACAGAAAGAGTCAACCAGTGCATTGAGCAATATCTACGTTGCTATACTTCTTATCTACAGGACGATTGGGTGGACCTCCTTCCGCTGGCGGAATTCGCCTATAACAACGCGACCCACAGCACTACTAAACAAAGTCCATTCTACTTAAACTATGGGTTTCATCCCACACTTCTTCCACCACGTATCTTGCCATCAAGTAATCCAGTGGCCTCTGATTATCTTACCCAAATAAAGGATTCCCTGGGTTTACTCAACACCACCATCTCACATGCCCATAGCCAACAAAAGAGGTACTACGACCTTCGTAGAAAACCCTCTCCCCAATATGCCATTGGGGATCTTGTTTGGCTTTCTACAAAAAATTTGACATTAAAGATCCCTAGTAAAAAACTTGGACCTTTATTCCTGGGACCTTTCCCAATAAAGAAGCTTATTGGAAAAGCTGCAGTACAACTCACATTACCAACAGACCTCAAGATACATCCCATCTTCCATGTGTCTCTACTAAAGCCCCATGTTCCTAACCAAGGAATAAGGCCTACCATCTCACCTCCACCTCCTGTACAAGTTCAAGGTGGAGAAGAATTTGAGATAAAGGAGATTCTGGATTCTCGTATCCATAGAAGAAGACTCCAATATCTAGTACGATGGAAGAACTATGGGCCCCAAGACGACACCTGGCTGGATACCTCCGATATACATGCCCCTAGACTGATTCGCAATTTCCACTCGAAATACCCGGAAAAACTAGTTCTAGAGGCCTTCCGGAGCCGGCCTTAAGGGGGGGTACTGTAATGTTCTGGTACCTCTGGTACCCTTATTTCCACATTTCTCTCTTAATATTGTGTCCCATCTTGCTATCCAAATGGAACGCATACACCTTTAAGGGCAATGACGTAATCGCCGGGCGCAGCTATGAGCGGCTATTTCAATCGCCGGCTTTCTCTCACTCATTGCTCGTTCAAACCGCATGTTGCCTTGTCTTGTCCAATGCTGCCGGAGCTTCAAGCTATTCCCCTTGCCTGAACAAGACCGGAACCTCGCTACCGATCCAGTATCTCGCTACCGGATTACTCCATTACTCTTGGACCTTGCTACTACTAACCCATCTAGTGATAAGTACCCCGCAGGGGATTCCTTCCTCAAACCTAACTTTCACTATCTACTACTGCATACTAAAGGGACTATTACTATCTAAGCTATTTCTATCATCTGCATAGATTGCTAGCTCTTGGGACTACCATCACCTATCATTGCACTAGGTTACTCTCTCTTGCATACTTCATCTGCTGTCCCCTACCACCTGTTACTATACATGATTGCTAGAACCTATCTGCATACTATCATCACCTACCACTCTCCTGAATACTACTACTAAGTGCTCACCATTCTATTGCCTGTCTCTCACCTCTATTCTATCATATACATTCTATCACTCCAGGAACATCATATTGAGTGTATGTATATTTGCATAACAGGCTGTACACAGTGATGAAGTCCTGAGAGTTGGATATGTTGTTCAACACATTCTCTACATGACTATTGAGTGTAATAATTCTGCAGCTGCAAATCCATTCACTAACAAAAAACGCATGAGCGTTACACCATGATGCTGCCACCACCATGTTTGACAGTGGGGATGGTGTGTTCAGGGTGATGAGCTGTGTTGCTTTTACGCCAAACATAACGTTTTGCATTGTTGCCAAAAAGTTTGATTTTGGTTTCATCTGACCAGAGCACCTTCTTCCACATGTTTGGTGTGTCTCCCAGGTGGCTTGTGGCAAACTTTAAACGACACTTTTTATGGATATCTTTAAGAAATGGCTTTCTTCTTGCCACTCTTCCATAAAGGCCAGATTTGTGCAGTATACGACTGATTGTTGTCCTATGGACAGAGTCTCCCACCTCAGCTGTAGATCTCTGCAGTTCATCCAGAGTGATCATGGGCCTCTTGGCTGCATCTCTGATCAGTCTTCTCCTTGTATGAGCTGAAAGTTTAGAGGGACGGCCAGGTCTTCGTAGATTTGCAGTGGTCTGATACTCCTTCCATTTCAATATTATCGCTTGCAGAGTGCTCCTTGGGATGTTTAAAGCTTGGGAAATCTTTTTGTATCCAAATCCGGCTTTAAACTTCTCCACAACAGTATCTCGGACCTGCCTGGTGTGTTCCTTGTTCTTCATGATGCTCTCTGCGCTTTAAACGGACCTCTGAGACTATCACAGTGCAGGTGCATTTACACGGAGACTTGATTACACACAGGTGGATTCTATTTATCATCATTAGTCATTTAGGTCAACATTGGATCATTCAGAGATCCTCACTGAACTTCTGGAGAGAGTTTGCTGCACTGAAAGTAAAGGGGCTGAATAATTTTGCACGCCCAATTTTTCAGTTTTTTTATTTGTTAACAAAGTTTGAAATATCCAATAAATTTCGTTCCACTTCATGATTGTGTCCCACTTGTTGATTCTTCACAAAAAATATTATTTTTGTTTCAAAACTGTGGGGTCTTTTTTTTGTTTATAGCGAAAAAAAAAAAACAATGGTGATCAAATACCACCAAAGGAAAGCTATATTTGTGGGGGAAAAAAAGGACTTAAATTTAATTTATGTAAAGCATTGTATGACCGCGCAATTGTCAGTTAAAGTAACACAGTGCCATATCGCAACAAAATGGCCTGGTCATGAAGCGGGGTAAATCTTCCAGAGGTCAAGTGGTTAACTCACTGGATACAGCTGGCACAAGCCAGTGCATTGCATTAAAGCGGATTGTCTGTGCTGCAGTGTGCGCTGATTGGCAGACCTTCCAGGAAAAGATGGAAATTCTGCATTTGCATTTTGTGCATTGTGCACGCTGTCTGCTGCATCACTTTATATGCTGCCTCCTGCCTGGATGGGGAATGGGGATGCAGGACAGTTTGCAAAGCTGGGGGGAACTTCCCAGCAGAAAAAGGGACTATAATTATAGCTAACCTGTCCTCTCAAGCCTACAAAAATGAATGTACAAAAATATCTTCAGCATGACTTTTTTGAGCATTTTAATACATCTGTGGAAGCACAAGAACTTCAATGAGGATTTTAAAGCTGATCTTTACCCTAAAGTAAGTGGCCTGTTGCCCTGACACCCCCCCCCCCCCCCTCACGATAGGATATACATGTATTTTTTTTTTTTTTTTTTTTAATTTATACCATTTATTAGTGTTGCAGAACAGCACTTCCACATTTCTCACCTAGGCAAGAATGACATTTGGGTCTCCCATCCCCCTGCACAAGGCTTTGGGTCTCGAGTGAGTGTGCCATCAACCCATGCCCAGGTTTCTCGAAACATCTGCACATGCATGGGTTCTCCCATGCACCTGCAAAGACGGCTATTAGGGAACTCTCGAACCTTTGCTGTCTTTGCTGATTCATGGGAAATCTTCTGTGTGCGCGCAAATGTGCCAAAGGGCTCTGCCAGGACCCGAAGGCTGACCACAGCCCTTCAACACACCTGTGCGTGCACCATAATGGCGGCATCAGAAGGGGGTGGAACCACCAAAGGGGATAAAGAAGGTTCTCTTTAACCGCTTGCCGACCGCCTGCCACAGATACACTGCGGCAGGTTGGCTCGGCTGCGCGAATTGAGGTATGGGTATGCCGGTTTGCCGGAGCGGTGCTGGTGGCGAGCGCACCACCAGCGGCGCACTCCCGCCCCACTGGGCAGTGGGGATGCCGATCCACCGGGCACCCACGATCGCTCCCCACTGAGAAAGAACAACGGTCAGCTGTTGTAAACACAGCAGACCCTTGTTCTCTTTGGAATGATCACAGAGCACCTGTGTTCCTCCTATTTAGGAACACAGGTCTCTGTGGTCATTTCAAAAGCCCACCCCCCCTACAGTTAGGAAACACTCCCCTAGGCTCACATTTAACCCTTTGATCACCACTGTGTTAACCCCTTCCCTGCCAGTGTCATTATTACAGTAACAGTGCATATTTTTAGCACTGATTACTGTAGCTATGTCACTGGTCCCCCCAGAAGTGTCAAAAATGTCAGTTAGGGGTCCGCTCTGTCCGCCGTAATGTCGCAGTCCCGCTAGGAATCGCAGATCGCCGCCATTACTAGTAAAAAAAAATAAATAAATACAAATAACATAAATCTTTCCCTAGTTTGAAGACGCGATAACTTTTGCGCAAACCAATCAAAATATGCTTATTGCGATTTTTTTTAGCAGAATACAAATTGGCCTAAAAGGATCAAAAATTGTGATTTTTAAATTTTTTGGGGGGGGGGAATGTTATATAGCAGAGTGTGAAAAATATTGTTTTTTTTTTAGAATTGTCGCTCTTTTTTTGTTTATAGCGCAAAAAATTTAAATCGTACAGGTGATCAAATAACACCACAAGAAAGCTCTATTTGTAGGAAAAAAAAGGACATCAAATTTATTTGGGTACAGCGTCGCACGACCGCGCAATTGTCCGGTAAACTAACGCAGTGCCGAATCGCAAAAAATGGCCTGGTCAATAAGGGGGCAAATCCTTCCGGTCCAGAAGTAGTAATAGGACAAAGTTAAAAAATGTAAAAGAAAAACACAAGCAACCTGTTTGTAATACATACGGTACATATGAAAACTGTTCTGAAACTAAGTGTGTCCAGGCGGGAAGCTTATTGTTCTAAGAGGACATCATATGAGAACCGGCCTCACTCAGGTGCAATCTGTCACCTCACCTGCTGTGTCCACCACACAGCGGATGGCTGATTAGTGTACCGGCCCATTGCGGGTATCACATGATTGCTGTGACCAATAACAGCAGATCACATGACAGTTGTAAACAATGATGCTATTCCTTGTATTCATTGTATACAATTGTGTTGCTAGCTGTGATTGGTCACAGTGATCACATAGTACAGACAGGGCCAATCACAGCCCATTTATACCAGCTAATCACAATAATACACAATGTCTACACACTTCATTCAGGAAAAATATTTGCTTATAGCAATGAAATTCACTGCCATGAGCAATCATAGTATGTAAAAAAACAACAAAAAAAAATCCTGATCAACTCCCCAGAGTAGTACAGTGTTTACACTTTATTGCTCTGGTCCCAGTATGTAAAAAAGAAAAAATGTATAACAAAAGAAAAGAAAATTATCTTAAAAAGTTGAAAATAAAATGATGAATATTATTATTATTTTTATTTTTAACATACTGTCACCAGTTAGTGTCACTGGTCACCACCACACCAGTTTTATAATGGTGCTGTACTGCACTGCTGACAGTATGTAAAACATTTTTAAAAACTGTAAACAAATAAAATGTTTTTCTTCATTTTCCAAAAAATTGTAACAAAAATTACAATTTAAAAAAAAACCCACCATACTTTCCAAAAAGGGAGGTATTTGTACGGTCCTTGCATTTTTATCAAATATATGTAGCAGAATACATGCTGGCCTAAACTGATGAATACATTTGATTTTTTTACATTTTTTTTGTTAATATGTTTTTTACAGCAGAAAGTAAAAAATAGTTTTTTTTTTTTTCAAAAGTTTAAAATAATAAAAAATGCAGATGTGATCAAATACTCCCAAAATAAAGCTCTATTTGTGGGGAAGAATGACGTATATTTTATTTGGGTACAGTGTTGCACAACCGCGCAATTGTAACACAGTTCCGTTTTGCAAAAAAATGGCCTGGTCATTAACCACTTGCCGACCGCCCACCGGCTTTTTACTGCGGCAGGGCGGCTCGGCTGCGTCCAGTGACGTAGTACTACATGAGTGGAGTGCATGTGGTTTGCAGCCGCGCTCCCGCTGTGCTTATACACAGTGGAAGGCAGGCCATGGGAGGAGAGGCGGCGATTGCCACCTTTCTCCCACGATTGTCCAGGAAACGGAAGAGAAGACCCGCCTACTTATGTAAACAAAGCAGGCGGATCTTCTCTCAGACAGGCAGGGACAGATCAGCAGTTTTACATAAGCTGAAACTGTGATTTGTCTGTGCCTGTCACAGAACCCCCCCCCCCCCACACACACACACACACACACAGTGAGCAAGCATTTTAGGCATACATTTAACCCCTTTGATCACCCCCAGTGTTAACCCCTTCCCTGCCAGTGTCATTTATACAGTAACAGTGCATATTATTTAGCACTGATTACTGTATTAGTGCCACTGGTCCCCAAAAAGTGGCAAAAATGTCAGTTAGGGGTTCGATCTGTCCGCTGCAATGTTGCAGTCCCGCTAAAAATTGCAGATCGCTGCCATTACTAATAAAAAAATAAATAAATAAAAAGTCCAAAAATCTATCCCGTAGTTTGCAAACACTATAACTTTTGTGCAAACCAATTAAAATACGCTTTTTGGTATTTTTTTTTACCAAAAATATGTAGCAGAATACAAATTGGCCTAAACTGATAAAAAAAATGTAATTTTTAATATTTTTTTATTGGGAATGTTTTATAGCAGAAAGTAAAAAATATGGCATTTTTTTTTTCAAAATTGTCGCTATTTTTTTGTTTATAGCGCAAAATCTAAAAACCGCACAGGTGATCAAATACCATCCAAAGAAATCTCTACCTGTGGGAAAAAAAAGGGCCATCAATTGTATTTGGGTACAACGTTGCATGACCGCGCAATTTTTCGTTCAAGTAACGCAGTGCCGAATTGCCAAAAATGGCCTGGTCATTAGGGGGCAAATCCTTCCGGGGCTGATGTGGTTAAGGGGGGTAAATCTTTTCCAGAGCTGAGGTGGTTAAGCTGGCCATACACAAGTAGAATTTTGCCTGAAATTTTTCGTTTTAAGAACCTTTGTTTTCTAATCATTAATGGGATCAAATTGATGCTCAGTTTTGACCACAATGACGGAAATATTCGAAGGAGCAGGTTGGAAAATTTTTCTTGAAGGAACAATTCTCTTACAGTGTATGTGGTTTTCATTTGAGAAAGTCCATTAATTCCAAAATCAAATGGTAAAAACATTCTAAATTTTGAAGAACTTTTGAACGACATTCTTCAAGTCGTTGGATCTACTGAGATTATTCATATGGATGTTAGTTCGTAAATATGCTAGTGTATAGCCAGCTTTACATTTGACTGCTGTCTGATGCAGGACTACAAGTCCCAGCAGGCCTAAGATCTGATTCAGCTGATAGCCATGGGCTGCCTGTTACATCCTCTATCTAAGAAGCTGCTTGTTTAACTCTTTCCTGATCTCCGGAGCAGTTTAGTTTTGCACTTTTTTTAATTTTCTTTTTCCTTTTTGACTTTCTTCATTGACCTCCAGGCCTGACGCAGCTCAGAGAGTCTTTTCTCTATTGGTCACGTGATTGAGCCCTCAGGAAAAAAAAAAAAAAAGAAGCTCTGTGTATATAATACAGACACACTCCCACCCAGCCATTCCCCCCTCGAACTGGGAGGAAGTTGGCTCAGGAGGAAAAAACAGCCGACACCTGCAGCAAATAAATCCTTTGCTAAAAGGCTGCTGGCTTAACCCGCTCGCTGCCAGCGTCGCCAGTCACATTCTATATTGTTCTCTGCATTCTTTTTTGATGGATTGAAGAGGTCCCAAAAAAAAAAAAGAGTTCAGCTTCCATAAAACAAAACAAACCTAATCCAGTCTTGTTCGACAATTAACCCTTTATCGCAGGCTGTGCAGGTGGCACCATCGCCTAAGAACTTGCTGGCATTAATTTACAAAGCAAATTGATTTCCATCAAGTAAAATAAATGCTAGTAAATAAGGTGAACGTGTGGTCACCATTAGGCATCCGTTTAGACCTTATCCATTTCAAATCGCTGAAAAATGCGGGACGCGTTTCTCATTGCCATTACTTAATTGCAACGCGTGACACTTGTCGCTCAAAAAGCCACATGAGCTACAGCATTGCGCGTTGTGATTTGCCGCGATTGCAGCGCAAATTACTGCTTGATAATCGTAAGAAGTAATGTCATCCCGAACGTGTCCCCATGTTTTGCAGCGATTTTTAAATCGCTGGCAGAATCACAGCGATTCTGCCAACAATTTGCCACGCGACAATCGTAAGAAGTAATGGCATTGCAAACGTGTCCCACGTTTTGCAGTGATTTTTAAATTGCAGGCAGAATCGCAGCGATTCTGCCAACGATTCTACCACGTGATAATTGTAAGAAGTAAAGGCCCGTACACACGATAAGAAAATCGTAAGGGAAATTTCGTCCGACGAACGATCTGGCAATTTTCGGATTGTTAGTATGGTGATTTTGACAGCCAATTATGGATTTTCGGACGACAAAAACTGGATGTGCAGGCTATAAAATTTTTATCGTCAACACAACGTACGATTTTCGCTTAATTAGTACAGTTTTCGTCCGAAAAAAATCATAAGAGCAAGACTAGGCATGCTCAGAAATGAAAGAGCACATAGAAAACAATTTAACACATGACATCACTTCTGAAGTAGAATTCTGTCATACGGGAAAATTCGTATGAAAGAAACCTCTTCACTTTCCACATCAGACTAGCATGCAACAAAAAATGGAGGACAGATCATTCGATAATCTGATCGTGTGTACGGGGCTTAATGGCCCCACGTGTAAGAAGCCCCACGTTTAGCAGCGAGCGGAATCTCTGTGATTCTGCCCGCGATCAGGTGTAAACAGAGCCTAAAGGCCGTACACACGATACGAAAATCAGAAGTAAAGTTTCATCCGACGAACAATCTGCCGATTTTCAGATTGTTAGTATGTTGCTTTCGACAGCTGATTACGAATTTTCGGATGACAAAAACTAGATATGCAGTCTATGAAATTTTTATCGTACGTGAACACAACGTCTGATTTTCATTTAATTAGTACAGTTTTCATCCAAAAAAAATCATAAGAGCAAGACTAAGCATGCACAGAAACTAAAGAACACATACAAAGCAATCCAACACATGACATCACTTCTGAAGTTGAATTCTGTCGTAGGAGAATTTTTGTATGAAAGTAACCTCTTCACTTTCCATATGAGACTAGCATGCAACAAAAAACGGACGAAAGATCGCTCGATAATCTGATCGCGTGTACGAGGCTTAAGGCAGGCCATACATTATGCAATTTTCCTTCCTTCAACCACGAGTTGAAGGAAAGAAAATTGCTCAATTCCCCTATCAACAAAGGGTTGATGGGGGAACCCCTCTTGCAGTGCCTATGTGTTCTGCCAGGGGGGAGTTGCCCCCCACTGGCAGAATACAATGATCATAGGTACGTAATTAGTCAGGTTGAAAAAAGTCCATCTAGTTCAACTAATAAAAAGGAAAAAACATTTAAATAATTTATACAATTCTATACCCACAGTTGATCCAGTGGAAGACAAAACCCTAGCAAAGCATGATCCAATTTATTCCAGCAGGGCACTGTTGGCGGCTATAGCTGCTGGCATTAACCGGGCAAAAAAATAAGCCGACAGGCTGGTTGTACTGAAGTCAATTGATGGATCAACTTCAGTACAACCAGCCTTCCCATAGACGGATCGAATTTTGATCCATCGGCTTTAACCACTTCCAGTTCGGGCCTTTTCTGGCACTTTTTGTTCACATGTAATAATCAGTATTTTCTGCTAGAAAATTAGTTAGAACCCCCAAACATTATACACATTTTTTAAAAGCAGAGGCCCTAGCCTAGAGAATAAATTGGTAGGTTTTGCAATTTTTTATGTTCCATGGTATTTGCGCAGCGGTTTATCAAATGCAATTTTTGGGGTAAAAATAAACTTTTTTGAACTTTAATGCAAAAAAATACAACACATAACCATTTTTTTTTGTAAAATATAAAAGATGATGTTACGCCAAGTAAATAGATACCAAACATGTCGCCCTGTAAAATTGCACACGCAAGGCAACTCTTTAAAGACCTTTACAGGTTACCACTAGATTAACAGAGGACTGGAGGTCTGCTGCTAGAATTACTGCCCGTGATCTGCAGCGATACCTCACATCTGTGGGATGATCACTGTATGCGTGTGTGCGGGACGGACACACACGTTCACCTTTGCGTGTGAGCAAGGGAGGATAGGGGCACTTTAAATTATTTTATTTTTTTTAATTATTAATTTTTTTATATATATATATTTTTTGTTTTTTTACAATGTTGCTTTCAGTTTTTTTTACATTTTTTTTATCACTTTTTTTTCTGTCACAAGGAATGTAAACATCCTTGTGACAGCAATAGGCATGTGACAGGTACTCTTTATGGAAAGATCTCTCCTCTGCACTTAAAAGCATTGAAAACACCAAGATCGATGTTCTTGATAGCTTTAGATTTTTAAAAACTTGTGGCAATGGTTTCTGAGTAAACCGGAAATTATGTAACAGCTGATCCAAGCCGATCCTGGTGTTGCTTGGCTGTCCGTCCGGCCAGCCAGCAGATTTCCCGGCTGGTTTCTCAGGTTCCCAGTGAGATCAGAGAGCCCAGGAGCACATCCCCTCCCGCTGATTGTAAAAGCAATTGAGCAGCTAGCAAGCCACTCCGATTGCTATTAAAAGAAAGCTGACCGCCGGCTGTAAAAAACAATACAAGGGAGATACCTGCAGCTGCTTCCATTATCCCAGTACAACCACCGAAAGTCAGGAAGTGGTTAATGCTTGGATAGTATGAGCACTAGTGGTTAGACAGCAGTGAAACCCTGCAGCTGAGCCATGCTTTTACCACCCCCCAACCGCTACCGTCTTTACCTGCAGAGGTCAGCTAGGGTGTACACATCATTTGCTTTGTGGTTGGAACAATACTCTCTGACGCTTTTGGCAGGCATAGGCAACCTACTCAAATGAAGGGGGCAAATCTGCAAGAGCAATACACATGGTTATGGAGCACTAATTCAGTGAAAAAGGGTTTAAAGCAGGCGGTGAGGTGGTCACACAATGCCCTGTAAAAATCTCCTGTCAAATTCTCTCTGAAGAGTGATCCAAACACAGATCGCTCTTCAGAAACGATAACGCTAGTATAGCACTACCCCTGTAGGAGCCACTGATTTACAGTTCTTTACCGAATAAGTGCGGAGGTCACCATTCACAAAGGCAACAGTCCATTCACTCTGGCTCCAGTATACAGTCTAGGCCTCTTGGGGATGTTTTTTTTTAAGGTTTATTTCTTGTAGCACTTGTAACAGGAGAGGGGTTTTGGTGGTATGGGATACTCCAGAAATGCTGACTTCTAACAGGAGGACACACTTCACCAGATGAAACCTCTTTGAACAGCCTTTAAACCAGTAATCAAGGGGAAGGCCAGAACTGTGGTCCTGCAGGAGTAGCCTTAGAGAAAGACCACTGCTGGCCCCCAAAAGTAGAACAACACACAGTACCTAGATTATTGAGCTTGGATCAGTACCCACAATATCTTTTGGTAGCTGCACACCTCCCAACTCCCATCATGTCTGTGAGTCCTCCAGACCAAATCCTTAGCTGCAGAATTAATTATAACTAGGCCCTCCCAGCTCTGCAATAGCATCATCAGACTTCAGCAGGACTGCCTCAAAGGGGCAGCAGCCCCTGAGACTGGAAACTTCTCCAGCAGGACCAGACCAGGACTGCTCCGGACTATTTATGTTCTCCTCCAGCCACCTACTGGGCACACCTTCCCAGGGATTGGCTGAAGTACAATACATATTCAGGCTGCCTATTTGGCTACTATAGACAGGGTTGATAAACTTTTTTCTAACGCCCACCCAACCACCTGCCCCGGAACCTGTGACCTCAAAAATGCTCTGGCCACCCTCTGGCTCTATCCTACACTCTCTAACTCACATCTTTAATCTCTCCCTCTCTTCTGGCATCTTCCCCAACTCTCTAAAACATGCACTAGTTACCCTCATACTTAAAAAGCCCTCACTGGAACCCACCAATCTTAACAACCCTATCTCCGTACTCCCCTTTTCCTCCAAACTCCTGGCCTACAACCGACCGAGCAACCATCTGAGAACAAACTTCTTGATCCCCTCCAGTCTGAATTTTGCCATCAACACTCCACGGAAACTGTTCTCCTTAAACTCACAAACGATCTACTAGTGGCTAAATCCAATGGACTCTATTCTGTACTCCTACTCTTAGACCTCTCTGCTGCCTTTGACACGATGGACCACCCCCTCCTCCGCAAAAACCTCCACTCCTTTGGTCTCCGTGACTGTACTCTTCGCTGGTTCTCATCCTACCTATCCCAACGCACCTTCAGTGTCACTTATAATTCTTTTTTTTTTTTCAAATTTCTTTATTGAATACAAGAGAAAAATACAAAGAGCGTATAAACGGATCCAGAACATAGCACAAGATACATCAGAATACAGTGCATAAGCAAAAACCATACAAAAACCGTAATGTAAGAGTCATAACCGCAGTATATTCATCATGACTGAAGTGAAAAACCCACAGTAGGAGTCGTCAGAAGATGTGGACCGTGTCTGGAAAGAAGAGATCATGGGTATCCATATCATCAGCTCTATGGTAACATGAAGGGGTGTGCTCACGGCCACTGGACCACAAAGTCAGTGCTGTATCTTGGCCTAGGCCAACAAGGCCCAGGCCTAGGGCAGCACTTTGCATGGGGGCAGCAAAAAAGCTGCACCCTGCGCAAAAAAAAAAAAAACAGCATCCTCCCTGCTCCCGCACGAAAAGGGTCCCCGCCGGCTTGCGCTACACTTTTTAGTATAGTGCTAGTCTTATGGGGCGAATTGGGCCAGAGGGTAGGGTCCAGGAGGCAAATAAGTCTGGTACCCACATAAAGCACTCACACTGCTACCTGCCAGTATGATAATACTGGTGGGTGAGGACATTCGGACAGACCGCAGACCGCCAACCACACTTAATACAACTGGCCAAACAGCCCCCAATGCTAATAAGTGTGGCAATGCAGCCTAATGCTCCACCTACCTTCCTCTGTCCCCAGGTTTGGCAGGCATCATGTAAATAATATAATTTAATTTCTTTAAACATCCTTGTCCTTGAGCGAGCATACTGAATTGCATCATATACAATTAAGACTTTTAATTGTATATGATGGCAATAATATTTTGGACCTGCTCACCTCATATGTACTATCGCAATATGTCACTGGATTAGTAAGATTACTCCAATCTTATAATATATATTTGGACTTGTGTTTGCTGCCACTGATTATTTCACTTATTTGTATAATGACTCTGGATGTCCTATTCATTATACAAATAAGTTAAATATTCCTATAATTACAATCAGTGGCAGCAAACACAAGTCCAAATATCTTAGGCTGCACTAATGGGCACTGATAGGCTTCACTGGTGGCCACTGATAGGACTGTACTGATGGCCACTGATGAGACTACACTTATATGCTGCATTGATGAGGCTGCACTGATGGGCAGTAATAAGGCAGCACTGATAAGGCTGCACTGATGAGACTGAACTGACGGGCACTGATACACTGTGGTTGTGGTCTGTGGTTTACAGATGACAGAGCGGGTCAGAACCAGGAAGGGGTGTGGCCTTAACATGAAGGGGTGGGTCATATTTAAATTGGGGGGTGCACAAGTTTAGTCAGGCCTAGGGCAGCACAAAACCTAAATACACCACTGCACAAAGTCCATATGTTGGAAAACATGTGTAATGAGAGTAGTGACATGTAGAAGGAGAACGTCACTTCTATTAATTCTACTCCCTCCTCTCCTCTTCATTTCTCTGTCTGGGTCCCCCAAGGTTCTGTTCTTGGACCTCTTCTATTCTTAATCTACACCTCCTCCCTGGGTCAGCTGATAGCCTCCCATGGCTTTCAATACCATATTTATGTTGACAACACCAAAATCTATCTCTCTACCCCTCAGCTCACCCCATCGGTTCCCTCATGTATCACTAATTTACTAACAGACATATCAGCCTGGATGTTACATCACTTCCTCAAGCTCAATCTATCCAAAACCAAGCCCATAATATTTCCTCCCCCACGTGACCCTTCCTCTGACTTCTCCATCAAAATCAACGGCTCAACTATCAACCTGTCCCCCCATGCCAAAGTCCTAGGTGTAATCCTTGACTCTGAACTCCCCTTTCCTCCCCACTTCCAATCACTGTCCAAAGCTTCCCACCTCAACCTCCGCAACATCTCCCAGATACGTCCCTTTCTAGCCAATTACACCACAAAGCTTCTAATTAAAGTGGAGTTCCACCCTATTTTTATACTTACCTCCATCTTCTCGCTCCGGGTCACCTGAAAAATAAATGGATAATCGCATATTTTTTTTTTTTTTACTTACCTCGTAGCGAAGAAAATATACTTACCTTACTTCCTTCTTCCTCCTTCCTCGGCCGCGGCCCGTCGTCACTTCCTGGCTCTGCAATGATTCCTGGGAGCTGGACGTCATAGCTCCCAGGAATCATTGCGCCTGCACCGGCCCCGACGTCAGTTCCGGGTCGCGCGCGTCATCCCCTTCTAAACAGCTTCTGGGCATGCCCAGAAGCTGTGGAGGGATGACGCGCGCGACCCGGAAGTGACGTCGGGGCCGGCGCAGAGCATCGTGGGACCAAAGAAGGCGGAAGAAGATGCCGAAGAGGACGCGCTGGCTTCAAGCTGCCCACATCTGGCAGCGCTGGACAAGACGTTTGCAAGGTAAGTATTTGTCCTAACAGGTAAGTGCAACCCGGGACAGATCAGAGGCTAGCCATTGTGGAATGCACTAGCCCTGACTGTCCCGGGGGTATTAAAAAAAAAAAAAAAAAATCCAGGGTGGAACTCCGCTTTAACTTCCTGGTCATTTCCCACATTGACTACTGCAACTCCCTCCTCATTGGATTACCTCTACATAGGCTATCCCCCCATCAGTCTGTCATGAAAGCTGCTGCCAGACTAATCCACCGTACAAACCACTAAATGTCTGCTACCCATCTCTGCCAACCCCTGCACTGGCTTCCTCTCACCCAACAAATCAAATTCAAAATACTAACAACAACTTGTAAAGCCATCGCCCCCCCATCAATATCACTAACCTAGTCTCAAAATACCAACCTAATCGTACTTTTCATTACTCCCAAGACCTCCAGCTCTCTAGCTCACTTGTCACCTCAGCCCATGCTCACCTCCAGGACTTCTCAGAGCCTTTCCCATCCTATGGAATTCCCTTCCCCCAATCTGTTCAACTATCTCCTACTCTGTCCACTTTTAGATGATCCCTGAAAACTCATCTCTTCAGAGAGGCCTATCCTGCCCCACTCAACAATTTTACATTTATTTTCTCCATCAGTGGTTAATGGCCATTATATTGTGCGCTAATGTGCATTTTATTAGGGTAGCCCTTTGAAATCAATGGACTTTTGATGCACTGAAATGCAGACATGTTAAGCCCCGTACACACGTCCCGAATGTCGGCTGAACGATCGGCCGTCTTTTGTCCGGTGCTGTCCTGTCGGCTGAAAACTGCAAAAGACTGCACGTGAATTTTGTCGGCCAACAACAGCCGACTGCAGAAGTGATGTCATGTGATGGTTAACTTTCCGTGTGTTTTTTCTTCTCTGAGCATGCCCAGTCTTGCTAATCGGCTGTTTGTCGGCCGAATTCTGTATGGACTGGCGAACAATCGGCCGTTCTGGTGTCGGCCAACAAAAATTTTAAAGTCTGCACACCAGATTCTGTTTGGCCGAAAAGTCGCTGTCGGTTGTCGGAAGCATCATACTAACAAGCCGACAATCGGCCAATCGTTCGGCGGCCGAATATTTACGGCCAACAATCGCTACGTGTGTACGGGGCTTAACACATTTTTCTGCAACGCAACGCATATTGTGTTGGGATGCTATTCAGAATGAATGTCACCGTAATACATAAACACATAAACATATAGATATTCATCTACCCTGAAGGGTTAGTTCACCTTTACCCAAAAAATTGTCTATGCAGGTAAGGGGCGCCTGTAGATTAAAACAAACTGTGCAGCTTTGGCTAAAGTTGAATAATGTCCTTGCTAGAGGTGTAGGCCATTTAGGTACCTTATGAACCCTGACTGAAAAATTCCTGGAGATGGCAACCCCCAGTCCTGCCTTGCTGCTAAGACATTACTGCTCACCTCCACCTTCACAGGAGTGAGCTCTTTTTCACATTTAAACCACCAAACATGAGCTTTCTCTCCCCGATTGCAGAAGCTCTGAACTCAGCAATGCTGTGACGGAGAAGATAGTGGACCAGGCATGCAGTGGTATGAGATCTCCCTCCTCGTTACGACTGGGAGCTTCTTAGCAACGTCCTAGCAACAAGGCAGGACAGGGGGATACCATCTGTGGAGTTTTTCATCCAGGCTTCAGGAGACGCATCGATGGCCTACACCAGGGATCTCAAAATGACGGCCCTCCAGCTGTTGCAGAAGTTCACGTCCCTGGCATTGTAAGACTCTGACATTCGCAGACATGACTAGTCATGGTGGAAATTATAGTTCCTGAACAACTGGAGGGCCGTAGTTTGGAGAGCCCTGGCTTACACCACCAGAAAGGGCATTATCCAGCTTTAGCTTGCACAGTTTGTTTTTTTCTACAGACACCTATTACCTGCTTAGGCCATTTTTTGGTAAAGGTGAACTAACCCTCTAAGTCCGGACCCACAACGTTACATATATATGCTTTCTTCATTAAATGGAAATGCACCTCAATGCACTTCGACACTGCATAACACACCATGATGCACAATGATGTTCATAACGCGGCTCACAGCAGGGGGTTCAGTGCGTCCCTCTTCACCGATTCAGGTGCAAATTGTTGCCTGGACCCTCACCTGAATCGGAACCAAAGACACACAGGACCCTTTCCAAATGCGGACCGCGGGCCCCCCCAGATCTGTGATCGGTTCCATTGTGAGCTGGTCACGTTCTCCTGTCATGCAAAATGGATGCAGGGAAAACCACATCCAATTCCCATAAGTGTGAACCCAGCCTGGAAGCCCGTTGATTTGCATTTTGACACACACTGACACAATACAAACTGCATATTACTGCGCATTGACATGCATTTAGTTGCGCTTCCAATAGAAAACACAACAGGAGTAAAACGCAGAGGTGTAATTCCAGTCTTATGCCTAGGCACTGTCACTTGGCAGAACCTCAACCTCATAGCATAGTATTCACTTTATCTTTAATGCCAGAATCCAGAATATTAGCAACCACCCCCTCTACTATGAAAAAAAACTATCCAAGTGCCCATTTTTCCTACCTGAAACCATGGTTACCATGACCCTTCTCACCTCTTCTGTTTACTTCCTGGGGTCCTTCTTCAGGTGTCCACATCACTGCCTGCTTGATATAGACACCTTCGATTGGTGGAGGCAACACTTCCAGTGACCTAGCAGAAAAATCTAGCAAACAGAGGAGTTTTTTAATATGCCCCTGTGCTTGAGGCCTTCGTTTTATAACCAAAGAAAGCTAATTAGAAGTGAAATGGTACAACGATAATAATAATACACTTAACACAGAACATATAACAGATATATAATCAATACCCTTCAAACTTTATAGATAAAAAATGTCACAAATACAGAATATCTACTTTCATACTACCAAATATTAGCAATAGTGAAAAGCCATAACAAAAAATATTATTACTCCGAGCGTCCCAATATTTCCTTTAACCACTTCCGGACCAAAAGTTTTTCCCCCTTAATGACCAGGCCATTTTGTGCGATTCGGCACTGCGTTACTTTAACGGACAATTGCGTGGTCGTGCGACGCTGTACCCAAATAAAATTGATGTCCTTTTTCCCCGCAAATATAGCTTTCTTTTGGGGGTATTTGATCACCTGTGCGATTTCTATTTTTTGCACTATAAACAAAAAAACAGCGACAATTCTGAAAAAAAAAAAAACTATATTTTTCACCTCCTGCTATATAACATCCCCCCCCCCCCCCTCAAAAACATTTAAAAATCAAACTTTTTTTTGTAATTTTAAGCCAATTTGTATTCTGCTACATATTTTTTATAAAAAAAATCCCAATAAGAGTATTTTGATTGGTTTGTGCAAAAGCTATCGTGTCTACAAACTTAGGGAAAGATTTATGTCATGTTTATTTTTTATTTTTTTACTAGCGATGGCGGCGATCTGCGATTTTGTAGCGGGACTGCTGTGGACAGATCGGACCCCTGATGTTTTTGACACTTTTGGGGGGACCAGTGACATTACTACAGTAATCAGTGCTAACAAAATGCACTGTTACTGTAATAATGACACTGGCAGTGAGGGGGTTAACCCAGAGGCGATCAAAGGGTTAAGTGTGAGCCTAGGGGGTGTTTTGTAACTGTGGGGGGGGGGTGGGCTTGTGAAATCAATACAAAGACCTGTGTTCCTAAATAGGAGGAACACAGGAGTTCTGTATTGATTCCTGAGAGAACAACGGCCTGCTGTGTTTACAACAGCAGACCGCATACTTGCCAACTGTCCCTTTTTTCCAGGGACAGTCCCTGCAAATAGGAGCCTGTCCCAGGTAATTTATATTGTCCCTGGAAGCGCCTGTTAATCGGGCTGCCCATAAATGTTACGCAGAAGTAGTGCAGCTGAATGGGAGAATTATTCCAACTCTGCTACCGTGGCCCTAAGTATTAAATTCCCTTTTTAATTTCCTGTAATTCTCTCTATATTGAGTAGACCCTATAATCTGATAAATAGGCGAAATTAATTATGCAGAGTGGGAGGAGCTTCTGGGAAGTGGGTGTGGTAATTGATAGCTGTGCTGCAAAGTGTCCCTGGAAATTTTTTTTAAATGTTGGCAACTATGAGACCGCCGTTCTCTCTGCTTCACTGTGCAGCGCTGACTTAGCCACTTGACCTTCGGAAGATTTACCCCCCCCCTTCATGACCAGGCTATTTTTTGTGATACAGCACTGCGTTACTTTACCTGACAATTGCACAGTTGTGTGATGCTGTACCCGAATAATATGTATGCCCTTTTTTTCCACAAATAGAGCTTTCTTTTAGTGGTATCTGATCACCTCTTTTTTTGTTTTTTTTTTGCACTATAAACAATAAAAAGACCGACAGTTTAAGAAAAAAAAAAAAAAATATATATATATTTATATATATATATATATATATATATATATATATATATATATATATAACTGCTATAAAACATATCCAAAAAAAAAATAATCTAATTTCTTTAGGAATTAGGGCCAATATGTATTCTGCTACATATTTTTGGTAAAAAAAAAAATCTCAATAAGCGTATATTGATTGGTTTGCACAAAAGTTATCGCCTCTACAAACTATGGGATATTTTTATTTATTTAATTTAATTTTTTTACTACTAATGGCGGTGATCAGCGACTTATAGCAGGACTGTGATATTGCAGCAGACATTCTGACGCTGACACTGACACTGACGTTGACACTTTTTACACTTTTTTGGAACCAGTGACACTACTACAGTGATCATCAGTGCTAAAAATATGCGCAGTCACTGTACAAATGACACTGGCTGGGAAGGGGTTAAAAATCAGGAGTAATCAAAGGGTTAACTATGTGCCTAGCCAGTGTTTTACTAAACTGTGGGAGGTGCTTTTACTAGAGGAAGAGATGGAATTTATTCCCTGCTTTGCAAAAACTCAAATTGCATCCCTTCCCTCCTGTCAGAACGGTGATCTGCCTTGTTTACATAGGCAAATCACCATTCTGTGTCTTTTCCTCATGATCGGCAGGTGGCGGCGTTCATCGAGTCCGCAGTACCCGCCAATCAGCTCCCACTATGCGTAATCACAGAGGGAGGGAGCCGTCAGTGGCGCGTATGCGCGCCCCCTACCAGGAAGTTTATTTATACATGATCCGGCGTACAGGTGCTGCCCTGGAGCAGTGCTATAGGGCGGACCTGAAGCGGGTACGGTGAATAATGCCCTTGCTAGCGGAGTAGGCCATTTATGTACCTCCTGAAGCCTGGCTGGAATACTTCCAGGATGATGCTAGGATGTTGCTAAGTGAGGCTTACTGGTTACTGTTCACCTCCTCCATCACAGGAGCGAGCTCTCGAGTGCTAAGCTTAGGCTGCATTCACATGTCAGCGTTTGGATCGCGGGCAGAACCGCCGCGGTTCCGCCCGCGATCCGGAGATTATTGCAAATCGCGGGGCGCCTAGCGTTGCCCGTTGATTTGCAATAGCCCCCCAAACGCCGAGCGATGATTTCCGCCTGCCGAATTGCGGCAACATCGCGCTAACAAAATCGCGGGACGCAATACGCTCCAAAGAAGTACTGCGTCCCGCGATTTTGTTTGCGCGATGTTGCCGCGATTCGGCAGGCGGAAATCGCGGCAACATCGCTCGGCGTTTGGGGGGCTATTGCAAATCAACGGGCAACGCTAGGCGTCCCGCGATTTGCGGATCGCGGGCGGAACCGCAGCGGTTCTGCCCGCGATCCATACGCTCACATGTGAACGGAGCCTTAGACTACTGCATTAGGAGAGAGAGAGAGCATGTGAGGGGGCCTGAATCAAAGTAAGAGCTCACTCCTGTGATGGAGGAGGTGAGCAGTAATGACTAGGCCTCACTTAGCAACATTCTAACAATGTCCTGGGAGTATTCCAGTCAGGCACTGGGAGGTATGTAAATGGCCTACACCTATAGCAAGGACATTATTCAATTTTAGTCAGAGCTGCACAGTGTTTTTTTATCTACTGGCACTGCTTACCTACATAGGCAATTTTGTATTTTTTTTGTAAAGGTGAACAGAACCTTTAACCACTTCAGCCCCGGAAGATTTTACCCCCTTCCTGGTCAGGCCATATTTTGCGATTTGGCACTGCATGACTTTAAGGCTACATTCACACCTGAGCGTAGCGTTTTCGCGCGTTTTTTACCGCGATTTACAGGCGTTTTTTGTGCAGACGTTTTTAGATTGAATAGAGACCAATGGAAAACGCCTGTAGTCTGCCCAAAAGAAGCTCATGTACTTTTTTGAGCGTTGGGCGTTTTGCTCACAGCGTCAAAACGCTCAGATGTGAACGGGGGCCATTGAAATGAATAGGATTTGTCTTGTTGGGCGTTTTAAGAGCTGATCCTAAAGCAGAAAAACTCCCCAAAAACGCCAAAAACGCGCGAAAACGCTACGCTCAGGTGTGAATGCGGACTGTAACCAAACAAAATTTTTTTCCCACAAACAGAGCTTTCTTTTGGTGGTATTTGAACACCTGTGCGATTTTTTATGTTTTCGCTATAAACAAAAAAAGAGCGACAATTTTGAAAAAAAAAAAAAAAACAATATTTTTCACATTCTGCTATATATCATTCCCAAAAAAAATGTAAAAATCTAATTTTTTTAACATTTTAGGCCAATTTGTTTTTTGCTACATATTTTTTGGTAAAAAAAAAAAAAATCACAATAAGCGTATTTTGATTGGTTTGCGCAAAAGTTATCACGTTTACTAACTACGGGAAAGATTTATGTCATTTTTATTGGTTTTTTTTTTTTTTTTTTTTACACTAGTAATGGCGGCGATCTGCAATTTTTTTTGTGGGACTGGGACATTGCGGCGGACAGATCGGACCCCTAACTGACATTTTTGACACTTTTAGGGGTACCAGTGACAATAGTACAGTAATCAGTGCTAAAAATATGCACTGTTACTGTAATAATGACACTTGCAGGGAAGGGGTTAACCCTATGGGTGATCAATGGGTTAAATGTATGCCTCATGCTTACTGACGTGTGTGTGTGTGTGTGGGGGGAGGGGGGGGGGTTCTGTGATACAGACAGAGATCGCAGGTTCAAGAATGAATGAATCCTGTGATCTCCTCCTGTCTGTCACAGAGAAGATCCGCCTGCTTTGTTTACATAAGCAGGCGGGTCTTCTCACAGTTTCCCCAATAATCGGGGCCCTCTGGCCCTAAACACAGCGCCAAAATCACTAGGAGTCCAGCGACGTAGGTCTACGTTGCTGGACCCAGGGGAGCCGCACTGCTGCAGTAGGATTACGGCGGACCTTCCTGGTCATACTTGCCAACTGTCCCTTTTTTCCTGGGACAGTCCCTGCAAATAGGAGCCTGTCCCAGGTAATTTATATTGTCCCTGGAAGCGCCTGTTAATCGGGCTGCCCATAAATGTTACGCAGAAGTAATGCAGCTGAATGGGAGAATTATTCCAACTCTGCTACTGTGGCCTTAAGTTTGAAATTCCCTTTTTAATTTCCTGTAATTCTCTCTATATTGAGTAGACCCTATAATCTGATAAATAGGCGAGATTAATTATGCAGAGTGGGCGGGGCTTCGGGAAGTGGGTGTGGTAATTGATAGCTGTGCTGCTAAGTGTCCCTGGAATTTTTTTTTAAATGTTGGCAACTATGCCTGGTGTGACGGAGTAGTACGTCACACCAGGAAGGTCCGCCGTCACAATGGGAAGTCTGCTGTATGGTTTTTCTTTACTGCACTACCTTGTATTATGTTTGGTGATTTTTTTCCCCTGCATATATTGAACATCTTTTATCAAACTTACTACACCATGAGTTTTTGCCTGTAATCTTGTGGATCTCTCCCCTCTGTTGGATACATCCATCCCTCTACTGAGCATTCCTGCCTGTATGCCGTTTGGAGCTGAGGAAGCACCTAAGAGTTGTGCGGTTTTCCATCATTGGTGAATGCACTCATGAATGATCTGCCTAAACTCAGTAGGTCAGCAGCGGGGACTTTTTACTTCTCTTCACCAGGTATTATTAAGGCCCATTTCACACGAACGATCCAATCAGATCCGCCTATCAGTTTTTCAGGCGGACCTGATCGGATGCTCCATGCATCCCTATGGGGCAGGGGATGTTAGCAGAAACATGTCCGCTGACACCCGCTGCTATCCGATCCGATCCCATCCCTGAAATCCGGACGGATGGAAACCCTATTCGTCCAGCGGATCGGATGAGAACGGACAGGTGGTCCGTTCTCATCCGATTCCCCCATAGAGGACAGCAGGGACCTGACAGCTCCGTCTCCGCACACAGAGCTGTCATCTGACTGCTCATCGGGGATTGGCGGATCGATCCCCCGCTGAGCAGAATGGACTCCGCCCGACGGAGTGGACAGTGTGAAAGGACCCTTAGGCACGTCTGTGGCAGAAGCGGTGCAGCCTTTTTACAGGGCATCAGAGTGGCAATTGCCCCCCTGCCCCCTGGCCCAGTCCCCCCTCACATATAGTTGGTAAGCCTAAAGGGCATTGAACAATTAGATTGTAGCTTGTATGGCCAGCTTTTCAAAGCTTTAACTCAACTACCTTGTTAATTTTTTTTGGAGACTAAAAATGGAAAGCTGCACTGTACTAGAGTCAGCCAACTTTAACATTTAAAGTGATTCTAAAGGCAGAGTTTTTTTTATCTTAATGCATTCTTTGCATTAACCACTTGACCTCCGAAAGATTTACCCCCCTTCATGACCAGGCCATTTTTTGTGAAACAGCACTTCGTTACTTTAACTGACAATTGCACAATCATGTAATCCTGTACCCAAATAAAATGTATGTCCGTTTTTTCCCACAAATTGATCTTTTTTTATTGGTGTTTTTTAGCACATCCGTGGGTTTTTTTTTTTTTGCGCTCTAAACAAAAAAAAGACTGACAATTTTGAAAAAACTATATTTTTTACTTTCTGCTATAAAACATATCCAATAAAAATGAAAAAAAATCAAATTTCTTCATCAATTTATGCCAATATGTATTCTGCTAATAAATGTATATTGATCGGTTTGTGCAAAAGTTATAGCGTCTACAAACTATGGGATATTTTTTATTTTTTTTACTAGTAATGGCGGCGATCAGCAACTTATAGTGGAACTGCGATATTGCAGCAGACAGTCAGACACTAACTGACACTTTTGATATATTTTGAGGGCCAGTGACACTAATACACGGATCAGTGCTAAAACTATGCACTGTCACTGTACCAATGACACTGGCTGGGAAGGAATTAGCATCCGGGGCCATCAAAGAGTTTACTATGTGCCTAGCTAGTGATTTTGTGTAGTGTGGGAGGGACTTTTACTAGGGGAAGGCATTGATCTGGGTTCCTGACAAAGCAGCCATCTGCCTTGTTTACATAGGCAGACCACTATTCTCCTTCTTTACCAAAAGATTGGCGGGTGCTGGCGGACATCAAGTCTGTGGTACCCACCGATCAGCTCCGCCAGTGCGCAGGCACCCCCTTACCCGGAAGTGTCGGATCACGTACTAGGTACATGATCTGGCGCAGCAGTGCCACAGTATATGTAAGTTATATGGTCGGCAAGTGGTTAATGTAAACCCAACATTTCATATTCCTGATAGGTGCCTTCTGTATATATCCCGTTCTTCTTATATATACCCCCGTCTTCTCAGACTCACTGTTTGTGTGGGAGATAGCTAAAGTGGTCAAGCACCTGACTGGCCCCCAAAGCTGAATTTCTCACAAGGTCCCTAAGATCTCTTTGGCTTTAGTCATTGTGTGCTTCATCTTCTCCTAAAGCCTTCTCTTTTGAGGCCAAGGCTGTCAACCACTTCCAAAACTCATTGAGAGGTCTCAGCATCTCTGATTGAGTCTGATTGAGTCTGCTGCATCTCTGCCTGATTCTGCCCTACTTGCACCACTATCTTCTGCAACTGAGCCTGCATCACCAAATCCAGCTGATTCTGCATCTTGTTTTCCACTATTCCTTTTGTCTCTGCATTGGTAAGTGTAGAACAGGTTGATGCACCATCATGATATTGACCAGAGTCTGTGTGAGTAGCTGCTCTTTGGAACTGGGTTGCTCCTCTTTGAAATCTTGAGTCCATAAAGCTTGATTCACAGCACTTGGCTCCATCCTTGAACAGATGCTTGAACAGATAAATTAGTAAAGCACAGCTCTCTCTCCACCTATCCTTAGGTATTCAAAGCACCTTCAGATATTGTAAACAGTGCAGCTTGGCTTTTCTGTCTTTAAAACCAGGTTTTAGTGAACTTTAAATTGATTGTTAGGACCAATCTGGTCCAAACTAACTATTTACTTCACAGATGCAGCGACTGTGTGAACTGTATACTGCACTGTACCTAGCAAACGTCCATTTTGGCTACCTAACTCGATGCAATCAGAATCAGAATGGATCCCGGATGAGCCCCCACTACCCACAGAGGAGAGACTGGATTGTTTGGTTACCTCACTTCTTCTCCCCGGTCTTTGCAAATCTGTTTTTTCCTCCAGGTGTTTAGCTATATTGGTGTCAAACAGTCTCTCCACTGCAGCGGAAAACAACAGCAACAGCATGTGGTTCCAGGGCTATCAGCAGTCGTAGCTCTAGACCTACAACTGGCTCCCAGAAACAGCATCTCAAGCCCTGTCTTTTAGACTCCATGCACACACCTCTGCCTTTGTGTCCTGCACCCTGTCCCTGGGTATACACTCGTCTGCCCTAGGGCTTGCACACCTGTTCACCATGCTGGTCCTTGGTACTCTGCTCTGTGTTTGGCCAGTGGGCAGGGTCAGTCACTCCCAGTTTTGCAACAGCCAATCAAAAGTTCTCCTGTCCCAATTGCCAGGGACAAGCTCCGTCCTCAGTTGAGCTGCAGCCAATTACAGTCCATATTCAGCAACCTCTGTGATGTCCATCACCAGAGAGAGAGCAATGAGTTATGTGGGTAGAAGAGGAACACTCCGCTAGGTGGCTTAAAGGAAGCTCTAATGGGCATTACATGTGCAAAAGAAAGGAAAACATTTTTTTTTTTTCATATATAAAAAAGGAGACCTTATATTCATATTATTTTTAAATAAAGAGCTCTGCAATCAGTCTTAGAGTCGGTTCACACTGGGGCGACACGACTCTGTACTACTTTGGGGGCGACTTGTGCATTCCCATGCACCACGACTTCGGAGCGACTTGCATGGACTTCACATAATGGAAGTCTATGCAAGTCGCTCCGAGGTCGCCCGAAGTAGTACAGGACCCTTTTTCTAAGTCGGAGCGACTTGTGTCGCTCCTATTAGAATGGGTCCTGTAGCAGTCAATGGACTGCGAGGGAGCGCGACTTGTCAGGCTGACTAGTCACGCTAGTGTGGACCGGGTCTTACGTATCATGTACATGGTAACTCAGGGATTGTTCACCTTCTGTCTTTATTTTTTATTTTTTTTATTTAATACTGTCTTTTTAAAGCTATGCTTAGGCTCTAGCTGTACCTCAAATACAGCTGTGCTGACACTGCTTAGATGGATCGCTGTACTCTAGCAGCCTTTTGTGTACACAGGACCTGTGTGCAGTCCTGAAAACAAGGTGATACAAAGGCAATAGAATAAGCCTTATCAACTTGTATCAACCTGTGTTCATCTGTGAAAGCAATGTGCCCATACACACAGCTGATGCAACTGTGCTTTCAGTGTATGGTGGAGCTATATCTTCACCTGCTTTCACTGTAATATAAGTCTCAACTCCTAGCTCACCCCTGCTCTCTGTCGAGGAATGACAGATATGGTGACAGCTAATTAAGCCACCACTCGTGGGTTTTCAGGAGAAGATGAATTGAAGAAGGCTCAGCACATTGGTTTGTCCATCTTTCTATCCTTCTACGGTAATGTTGTTTTTGGAAGGGGGTGGCCAAGCACCTTATCTCATTGATACTCCTTACTGCAGGTTGACGTCCTAGGGAATTGAAATGTAGATTATTCAGAATCTCTAGGAACAATCAGCATAATGTCATAGACATGAGGGACGTTCTTCAATGAGTTTGATGCACGCTAAAGAAACGGAAGCCCTGGAAATGAAAGCTTATTTTTACTTTTCAAAACTGACATTTTCTAGTTACTATCCAGTTTTAATGGATATTGTGGATACTTATCAAAGAAAATTCTACTTTACTCCAGTCTTCCAGAATTTTCTCATATGTCACAGGGTATGTTGTATCTGCTACTGCACATCAATCTCCCAATCCTTCACTTCTTAACCCACCTCTTATGTTAGTTTTCTGTTACTATCCATGATGTTAGGGTCGGTTTTGACCCGTGTCTTAAATCAGCCATAAAATACCCTCTGAATAATTATTTATCATCAAATTTGTTTCTTACCTCTTGGTTACCTTGTTAGGCTTCTTTATCCTTGAAAAGATTGGTTTTAATATTTTTGGTGTGACCCCTTAGACCAGGGGTGGGGAACCTTTTTTCTGCCAAGGGCCATTTGGGTATTTATAAAACCATTCGGGGGCCGTACAAAATTATCACCTTAAAAATTAGCCTGTTATATTTGGTCAAACATTTAATTATCTCACCCCTAATGTGATGGCTGCAACTGCTTCTCTTTGGTGAAGTGTGTGATGTTAGCTGGTATTGATGATGTTGCTACTCGCAACAGGTTTTCCAGGTTTGCATCGGTCAGTCTGGAGTGCAGATGACTTTTTTGTGGTGGTAAGTTTTGAAAAGAACTGCTGGCAGGTACTGCTGGTGGGTATAGCTGGCTGGTACTGCTGGTGGGTACAGCTGGCTGGTACTGCTGTTGGTACTGCTGGCTCAGGCTGGTACTGCTGGCTTTTACTGTGAGTACTGCTGTATGGTACTGCTGGCTCAGGCTGATACTGCTGTGGGTACTGCTGACTCAGGCTGGTACTGTGCTGTAGGTACTGCTGTCTGGTACTGCTGGCTCAGGCTGGTACTGATGGCTGGTACTGTGCTGTGGGTACTGCTGGCTGGTACTGTGCTGTAGGTACTGCTGGCTGGTACTGTTGTATGTACTGCTGACTCTGGCTAGTACTGCTGGCTCTGGCTAGTACTGCTGGCTCTGGCTAGTACTGCTGGTTCTGCTGTGGGTACTGCTGGTTCTGGCTGGTACTGCAGTGAGCACTGCTGGCTCTGGCTGGTACTGCTGTGTGTGCTGCTGGCGGGAAATGCTGGCTAGGAGAAGTGTAGCAGAGCCATGCTGGAGGAAGAGGTGATGTTTTCTGTATTGGTCACAGGCGGAGTGCATTTGATATCACAAATCAGGAATTATACAGGAAGCATCGGCTCCATTCTGACAAATCAGCTGAGAGATACAGACTCAGCTGCATGGGGGGCCGGACCAGATGACTTCGGGGGCCGCATACGGCCCCCGAACCATAGGTTCCCCACCCCTGCCTTAGACCTTTCTTTTGATAGCATACCTCTCATTTTCAAATTTAAAAAATGGTAAAATAAAGTCAGCAACTCTGAAATGTATTGGTCCTATGTGTCTTTCCTTTATTTAGAGAACCAGACAAGCAGGAAAAGAGATAGGCCCCTCCCTAACTACAGCTCACAGGGTTGAGAGGGGATTGGCTGTCAGTGTTACTAAGCAGAGAGAGTGTTTATGATTTCAGTTTTGGAACTTATTAGTGTCCTAAAATCCTATATTATAACTGGGTCAGAATTGACCCTAACACCATGAACGTCTTAATTTTCACCACAGTATTTTATAATTTAGTGAAAAGGATTATTTTTCTATTACATTGTTTAAATAGAAGTTCCTGACAAAGTAAAAAAATCTTGATGCAATAAACAAATTTATGTGATACTTATAGACATTCAAAACCTGAAAACGGGTCGGTTCTGACCCTAACATAAGAGGAGGGTTAAAGCTGAGTTCCAGTCTTCCCTTTACTGATGTGCAGTTCTACAGGTGTCTCTCCTGTACTGTACTAAAATAGTTTATTCTGATTTCACTGCACAATGCTTTTCACAGTATGAGTACAGTGTACATTAGAAGCTGCAGCAACTCAGATAGAGTATCATTTACTAGCTGGAGTACATCTGTCCAGTATCATCTAGCCCAGTTTTTCTCAACCTTCTCACCCTAGAGCAGTGATGGCGAAGCTTGGCACCCCAGATGTTTTGGAACTACATTTCCCATGATGCTCATGCACTCTGCAGTGTAGTTGAGCATCATGGGAAATGTAGTTCCAAAACAACTCGAGTGCCAAAGTTCACCATGCCCTAGAGCAGGGGTGTCAAACTCAATTTCATTGCAGGCCGCATTAGCATTATGGTTGCCCTCAAAGGGCCGGTTACATCTGTAGGATTAGATGTCCAGAGCATCCCACGCCCCCTTACAACCTTACATGAGATGTCAAGAGCCACCCCACCATCAGAAGTCAAGAGTCTTGCACCCTTCCTTACATCACAATGCACCCCCTTATCTTGTGCTGCTGCCAGGAAGAAGATGTGGGTCGATCTGGGAAGAAGTGCAGGGTCTGGAGGAGAACCAGAGGAGGGCTGGAGTCAGCTTCCAGAGTCTGCTGAATGCTGAGGCCAGGGGAGGGAGAGGCAAGGAGGTGTTGCGGCTGCACAGAGAGGCGCAGGATCTATAGGAGGAGTTCTGTCCTCCTCTCTGCTGCAGACTGCTGAGAAGGGGGGGGGGGCAAAGATGAGCCTTTCTGCAGCTGCACAGAGGAGTGCAGGATCTGGCAAAGGAGTTCTGTCCTCTCTGTTGCAAACTACAGAGACAAGGTGGGGCAGAGACAAGGGGGGTGCAGCAGCTGCAGGAGAGGTGCGAGGGCCACATGAAATGACCTGGAGGGCAGCATTCGGCCCGCGGGCCTTGTGTTTGACACCTGTGCCCTAGAGGAACCTCTAAAAAACACCCCCAGGTCTAGGGAACCCATACTGAAAGTAATTCAACTGGTGTCAATGGGAAACATGCCTTATACATTGGTAGTATGGAGAAAGAATAAAACCCTTACAGTGATGGTTAAATGCCACCCACAGATAACTAAAAAAGATCATTGGTGTCACACTGCTGGCTTTGCCAAGTGGCGTTTATGGTAAGGTGCAGCGTGGTGTGGCGGCAGTAAACACTCAGAGTCCGGTTGCAGTATCAGAACTTCATTGAAGTTAAAGTGGAAGTTCACTCTAAAACTAAAATCTGTAATTCTACCTGAATCCACAATCTAAGAATAACCTATCTAGCCCTGTAAAGAAGAAAATGTTATATATTCCTTTTCTGAAGCTGTTCCGGTCCAGTCCAATGCTGAGCTGTCAGTGGCAGCTTTTCTGTGGAGGCGGGTGCAGAGGAGGCAGCCGACAACAGAAGCCCCATAGTAACTCTTTAGGTGACGTCACAGAGTCTTAAATAGACTCTGCCTGACCCAAGATGGCCACCAGAGTGACATGGGCCACATGCATTCATTCGGATAGCTTCCCCAATGACCCAGGAAATCATAAAGGAACCATATTTCTTTTGACTTCCTCTCCCTCTGCAATGCTGCTGTAGTTGAGTGCCTCCTGCAGTGGAGAAAGTAGACTGCACCTGCCTACACATTGGTCCAGGAACTTTGCAGGCACCATCAAATAGAAGGTCAATCAGGTTACCACAGAGCCGTAGTTGAGAATGACTGATCTAGCTTTTTCCTCCAGGAGCCTGACTGTCCCTGTTCCTCCCCTTTTATTCATTGGGTTTCCGTTCTTTCAGTTATGGATGCTCACCATCACATTTGGATGTTACCTAGGGCAGTCAGCAAGCAAATGCAGTCTGGTAAGGAACTCCACCAGATTGACCCCCATCCATGGAGGCATTTTGATATTTGCATAATGTATATTACCTGTTACCAGTTGATCTGTTAGATTTCTACTTCTTTTAACATGGTGACAACGTTGTTCGTCCTGCAGTGAAATTGCACAGCAGTGTTGTCACCATGTGGACAGGATAGTCTTAGCTAGACATGTAGTATTACAAAATTGATAGGTACAAACAAAAGATGGAAGTTTAATTCCACTTTAAGAGCTAAGCGCGCCTAGTGTTAACAGGTGTTTAGACACATTTACACGCATTTACAAGCGTCAAGCATTTTGTCAAAATGCTGCTGCTGCTCCTGGACGCACTGGCAGTGGATTTTCCTGCCTCTAAACTCTCCTGCCACTAAACGCTGCTAAAAGTCTATGGGGTTGATTTACTTAAGGCAAATAGACTGTGCACTCTACAACTGAAGTTGCTCCAGAGCTTAGGTAAGGCTTCACTTTGCAAAGAATACCCAATCGCATGCAAGGAAAACAAAAACGACAGCATTTTTGCTTCCACATGATTGGCCGATGGAAGCCAGCAGAGCTTCTGCTCTGGAGCAACTGCACTTTGCAAAGTGCACAGTCTATTTGCCTTTAGTAAATCAAACCCATAGTGGGCATGGACACATAGGCTAACATGGATGGGTGTTTGGAAGCAGGAAAAAAAAAAAACGTCTGATACCTCTAAAAGCGGCTGTAAAAACATCCAGTGCGCATGAGGCCTGATAGCGATTGCAACAATCTGCAGGCTTCAATGCAAAATTATAATAAATGGGCATTTCTTTCCTATTAATGTGGGTGCATTTAACAGTTTGTTTGCAAAAGGTGGACTATTCCTTTAAACTAGAGGCTGGGAGGTGACATAAGCTGAGTTATATAGGTGCAGCAGAGAAAAATCAGGTCACAAGCTTGCTGTGCTGTGCAGTGGGTTTGTGTACATTTTAGGACTGGATATATAAATATATATATATATATATATATATATATATATATATATATATATAATATCTATCTATCTATCTATCTATTTATCCAGCTATACATATACGTATATATATATATATATATATATATATATTATATATATATATATATATATATAATATATATACATACATATACATATATATATATATATATATACATAAAAAGTACAGTAAAACTGCAGGAAGAAGGCACTGGGGGGCAATGTAATGTGAATTTATTTTATTTTGAATGGTATCAGTGTGTTTGGTGTGTTTTACTTTTGAATTTGCCGCCGGTTCCAACCCCCTACAAACGTCACGTCGCAGGAGACGGAAGCCGGGGCACACAGAGCATCGGGAGGAAGATCCGCTGCCACATACCGCTCGCATACATCGCTGGATCCCAGTGACAAGGTAAGTAACCTCTTTTACAGGATCCAGCGATGCTTCTGGCGGTACCCCGAGTGTGGCCCCGGGTTACCGCTTTTGGCTCTGAAATTTAACCCCGAGCCACGCTCGGGAATACCGCAAAGAGGGTTAAGACAGTAAAGGCAAACCTTGGCACCCCAGAAGTTTTGGAACTACATTTCCCATGATGCTCAACTATACTGCAGAGTGCATGAGCATCATGGGAAATGTAGTTCCAAAACATCTGGGGTGCCAAGGTTTGCCATCACTGCCTTAGGAGGAAGCGCTGTATCCCATTGGAATGTATGAACCTATGGTTTGAAGGACCCCTTCCTACTCGTTTGTCTCCTTTTCTATGTCCCCCATTCATTTGTTTGGTGGGGTATATTGGTGTGGTGAGACCACCTTGGTCCCCACGTTCATCTGAAGAATTTTGATACAGCCATCCACAGAAACGCTCAACAATGCTGTATGTTTACATCAAGGAGATTTAGGTATTTTGGTATTTGGTGATATAGAAAGGTGGGATCAAAGTGATATATGTTTTTGGGTTTTTAATACATGTCTGTTATATCACATAGAAGATGTTTTTCTCCCACAAATGGGTATTGAGGTAGCTACGCTTACAGCGAAACGCGTCGATCAGTGGAGGAGCTCTGGTACAGGATATGTGTCCCCTGGTATGGTGGATTTCTCTGCCCTCTTTTTTGGGTATAGATGAATTAATGTACTAGGGCTTTTTTTCAATGCTTCGTTGGTTTCCAGATGTTTTTAATTTGTCCTAGGTTTTGTTCTGTCTTTGATGTCACTTTGTAAGGTATACCTTTTTTACTATGTAAATTAATAAATAAAATAGTTTTTTGATATTTTTACAAGAATGAAGTGTCCAGTCTCATGCTAATGCTATTAACCACTTAGCGACCGCCCACCGCAGATTTACTGCGTCAGGCAGCCGCTCCTGGGCAAAGTGACGTAGTTCTACGTCGCTCGCTCAGGAGACTCTAGGGGGCGAGCGTGCGCCGAGGCTAATGCTATACAGGATTGCATGTCTCTGTGATGATTTCACAAGCCACACCCCCTGACAGTTAGAATCACGCCCTTAGGGACACATTTAACCCCTTGATCACCCATACTATTAACCCCTTCCCTGCCAGTGTCATTTTTACAGTAACAGTGCATATTTTTAGCACTGATTACTGTAGTAATGTCACTGGTACCCCCAAAAGTGTCAAAAATGTCAGTTAGGGGTCAAAAATATTGTTATTCTTTTTTGTTTATAGCGCAAAAAATAAAAATCGCACAGGTGATCAAATACCACCAAAAGAAAGCTCTATTTGTGGGGAAAAAAAAGACGTCATTTTTTTTTGGGTACAGCTTTGCACGACCGTGCAATTGTCCGTTAAAATCACGCAGTGTTAAATCGCAAAATAGGGCCTGGTCATTGAGCAGCCAAATCCTCCGGTCTGAAAGTAGTTAAAGTCTGCCTTTGGCAGAACTGGGGCTCTGTAGCTATTTATCTCTTCTCTGCGTTAGGCATACATTATTGAATAGATGGTTTTTGTTAACCAGTGATTGGTGTCTCAATAGAAACATGGGCACGGCCATTCTTAAGGGTTGGTTTACTAAAGGAAAATAGACTGTGCACTCTGCAAGTGAAGTTGCTCCAGAGCTTAGTAAATGAGGTAACGCTTAACTTTGCAAAGAATAACCAATCACATGCAAGGAAAATAAAAAAATATAAAACAGCATTTTTGCCTGCATGTGATTTGATGATGGAAGTCAGCAGAGTTTCTGCTCATTTACTAAGCTCTGGAGCAACTGCACATGCAGAGTGCAACTGAGCTTTGCAAAGTGCAGTCTATTTTCCTCTAGTAAATCAACCCTTTAGAGCCGGTTCACACTGGGGCGACTCAAAGTCTCCCCGACTTTGAGCCGCCCCGTGCTGCACGATTTCATTGCGGCTTGCAAACGACTTCTCTAAGGCTGCATTCACATGTCAGCGTTTGGATCGCGGGCAGAACCGCCGCGGTTCCGCCCGCAATTCGGAGATTATTGCAAATCGCGGGACGCCTAGCGTTGCCTGTTGATTTGCAATAGCCCACCAAACACTGAGCGATGTTGCCGCGATTTCCGCCTGCCGAATTGCGGCAACATCGCGCAAACAAAATCGCGGGACACAATACGCTCCAAAGAAGCTCTTGTACTTCTTTGGAGCGTATTGCGTCCCGCGATTTTGTTTGCGCGACGTTGCCGCGATTCGGCAGGCGGAAATCGCGGCAACATCGCTCGGCGTTTGGGGGGCTATTGCAAATCAACGGGCAACGCTAGGCGTCCCGCGATTTGCAATAATCTCCGGATCGCGGGCGGAACCGCAGCGGTTCTGCCCGCGATCCAAACGCTGACATGTGAATGCAGCCTAATAGAAGTCAATGCAAGCCGCTCCGATGTCGCCCTGAAGTAGTGCAGGAACCTTTTTCTAAGGCTACGTTCACATCTTGGCGTTGCTATTACAGGCGTTTTTATGGGCGTTTTTTCAGGCGTTTTTATGGGCATTTTTGCAGGCATTTTTACAGGCGTTTTTAGATTGAATAGAGACCAATGGAAAACGCCTGTAATCTGCCCAAAAAAGAAGCTCATGTACTTTTTTGAGCGTTGGGCGTTTTGCTCACGGCGTCAAAACGCTCAGATGTGAACAGGGGCCATTGAAATTAATAGGATTTGTCTTGTTGGGCGTTTTGAGAGCTGATCCTAGAGCAGAAAAACGCCCCCAAAACGCCCCAAAATGCCAACATGTTAAGGGAGCCTAAGTCGGAGCGACTTGAGTCGCTCTGATTAGAACGGTTCCCATAGCACAGAATGAGGCACGACTTGTCAGTCGACCAAGTCACCTGACAAGTCGTGGCAGTGTGAACCGGGACTTAAGGCCCGTACACACGTAGCGATTGTCGGCCGTAAATATTCGGCCGCCGAACGATCGGCCGATTGTCGGCTTGTTAGTATGATGCTTCCGACAACCGACTCCGACTTTTCAGCCGAACAGAATTGGGTGTGCAGGCTATAAAATTTTTGTTGGCCGTCACCAGAACGGCCGATTGTTCGCCAGTCAGTACAGAATTCGGCCGACTAACAGCAGATGAGCAAGACTGGGCATGCTCAGAGAAGAAAAAACACACGGAAAGTTAACCCTCACATGGCATCACTTCTGCAGTCGGCTGTTGTTGGCCGACAAAATTCGTGTGCAGTCTTTAGCACTTTTCAACCGACAGGACAGCACCGGACAAAAGACGGCCGATCGTTCGGCCGACATTCGGTACGTGTGTACGGGGCTTAAGTCTCTTTCTGCAATGTTTGTTGCCTGGCTGTGTCTGGCTTTATCAGTTCTGATTCGTAGCCCTGGAACAAGCATGCTACAAATAAAAGTTAGCAGCAAGTCATAACTCCATTTCTTTGTTCTTGCTCCAGGTCAGCGGTTTAGTAATAAAGCCAAAGTATAGGGATTTAGCTGCAATCCTGTTTTCCTTTTTCAATCCGAAACCCTATTTACAGACTATAGACAGAAGCAAAATGTTTAAGAAGCAAATTTCCTCCCTGATGCTCTATAAAACTGAAAGATCTGTCTGTGAATTGTTCTGGATGTCCCAGTTCTGCTGGTCAAGTTCCCAGCTGCTGACTCATTGGCTCCCTCTAGCTGCAGCCAGGATTTAGTATGATGTGCCTGGATAAATGTTATTATATTGCTACTGATTTACTATGGACTGAGGTTGGACGATCTTAGAGAAATTGTGGCACTCATTTATACAAGCGTGCTCATTCAAACATTCTGGGACACATAGTTCTTTAAAGTAGATCTAATGCCAATGACTACATTTCATATAAGATTTAACATTAATATCATTTATAGTTTTCTATTTTATTTATTTATTAATTTGCACCTTTCATTAACCACTTCTGGACCGGAAGGATTTTCCCCCTTAACCACTTGCTGACCGCCGCACGACTATCTACGGCGGCGGTCAGCCCCTCACAGGCAAAGTGACGTAGGGCTACGTCACTAGCTTGTGAGGGTCTAGGGAGCGAGCGCGCGCCGCCGGAGGCGCGCTCCTGCTCCCGCGTGGTCACGGACCCCCCCACGCGTGTGACCGGCGGACCCGATGTCCGTCGGCCACTCGGCGATCGGCGGGGGAGAGGGAGAAAGTCAGGCAGCTTGTGTAAACAAGCTGCCTGTCATTCTCCCCTCTGTATGAGAGATGATCATACGGATCTACTATCATACGGATCTACTATATAGCACTGATTACTGTAGAAATGTCACTGGTAACCCCAAAAGTGTCAAAAATGTCAGTCAAGGGTCCGATCTGTCCGCCGCAATGTCGCAGTACCGCAAAAAAAATCGCAGATCGCCGCCATTACGCGTTAAAAAATAAAACAACAAAAATGACAAAAATCTTTCCCTTAGTTAGTAAACGCAATAACTTTTGCGCAAACCAATCAAAATACGCTTTTTGCGATTTTTTTTACCAAACATAGGTAGCATAAAACAAATTGGCCGAAAATGTTAAAAAATTTTGATTTTTACATTTTTTTGGGGGGGAATTTCATATAAAAAAAGTGAAAAATATTGCTATTTTTGCAAAATTTACGCTCTTTTTTTGTTTATAGCGCGTGATCAAAAAATCGCACAGGTGATCAAATACCGCCAAAAGAAAGCTCTGTTTGTGGGAAAAAAAGGACGCCAAATTCGTTTAGGTACAGCGTCGCACGACCGCGCAATTGTCCGTTAAAGTCACGCAGTGCCGAATCGCAAAATACCCCCTGGTCGTTTAGCAGCCAAATCCTCCGGGGCTTAAGTGGTTAATGACCAGGCCATTTTATGCCATTCGGCACTGCGTTATTTTAAAGGACAATTGCACGGTCGTGTGACGCTGTACCCAAATAAAATTGATGTCCTTTTCCCCCCACAAATAGAGCTTTCTTTTGGTGGTATTTGATCACCTGTGCAATTTTTATTTTTTGCGGTATAAACAAAAAATTGCCACAATTCTGAATAAAAAAAACAAAAAAACAATACTTTTCACTTTCTGCTATATAACATTCCCCCCCAAAAAATGTACAAATCATTTTTTTTTCATCAATTTAGGCCAATTTGTATTCTGCTACAAATTTTTGATGAGAAAAACCCCAATAAGCTTATTTTGATTGGTTTGCGCAAACGTTATTGCGTCCAAAAACTAGCGGACAGATTTATGTCATTCTTATTTATTTATTTTTTACTAGTAATGGTGGCGATCTGCGATTATTAGCGGGACTGCGACATTGCGACGGACAGATTGGATCCCTAACTGCCTTTTTTGACACTTTTGGGGGGATCAGTGAAATCACTACAGTAATCAGTGCTAAGAATATGCACTGTTACTGTAATAATGACACTGGCAGGGAAGGGGTTAACCCAGGGGTGACCGATAGTTAAGTGTGAGCCTGGGGGGTGTTTTCTAACTGTATGGGGGGTGAACTTGTTAAATTAACACAGAGACCTGTGATCCTATATAGAAGCATCACAGGCGCTTTGTGATCATTTCAGAGAGGAGAGCGGTCAGCTGTGTTTACAACAGCAGACCGTCGTTCTCTCTCAGCGGGGAGGGTTTGCGGGTGCCTGCTAGCAATCGCGGCCGCCGGCCCCGTGGATCAGCATCCCCACTGCCTAGAGGGGCGGGCGTTCGCCGCCGGCGGGGAACGCTCGCCACCAGGAGGGCTCCCATGAACCGACTTACCCACACATCGGTTCGCGCAGCCGAGCCAGCGTTCCGCAGTATATCTGCGGCGGGCGGTCGCCAAGTGGTTAAAATAACACCTGATTGCAGTGAAGGTCCTTCCTTAGACTTTTCCTTTTATTGGGTGACAACTGTCCTATTGTACTCCTGCATTGTTCCATGGAACGTTCAGCCCCTTTGGTGATTACAAGCAGCTATGCTGACACACATAGGGGTTGATTTACTAAAACTGGAGAGTGCAAAATCTTGTACGCCTGTGCATAGAAACCAATCAGCTTCAAGCTTCAGCTTGTTCAGCCGAAGCAGATCTTCACTGTATCTGAACACTACAAAACAAAAATACTATTTAAATATTGTTTTAGCATTCAAAGCAAACTCCCACATCCATCTATGACCCCATATTTTATTTTGTTGAGAAATCAATTTAAAAAACACCCCCTAGAATTTCTGGCCGTGGCCATCTTTAGTAAGGGCAGATAATTCATATAGCATTTACTTCCCTGAATCCATCTGCCCTTAGCTCAAGCATACATGCAAGGAGGGTGTGCTTAGCTGAGAAAGCCCCTCCTCTGCTCCTGAAGACTCCTGGGATGTGTGACATCATTTGCCTAGGCATAGAAACCAGTAAGTAACTGAAGATCTGGGTAAAAAAAAGTTTAAAGCAAGTAAATGTAATATACCTTCCTATCTATTTACTAAGGCTAGCAGCATAAGCAAAAAAAAAAAAAAAACTGGAAGCTGATTGGTTTCTATGCAGAGATGCACCAGATTTTGCACTCTCTAGTTTTAGTAAATCAACACCATTGCCTAGATCAGTGTTTTTTTTAATAGGGCGCCGTGGCACCCTAAGGTGCCATTTGGGTTCCCTCATGGTGCTGCAAGCACAATACCCAGTTTTCCCTGGACCAGAGACAGATGAGAGAACTCTGTGGGAGGGGGGGACTCTGTGGTGATAGTGAGACCCATCAGAGTCTCTCATATACAGGGGACTCTGATGTGAACGGGGAACTCTGACATATAGGGGTTCCCTGATGTGAAAGGGAACTTTGATGTGATGGGGGGACCTCTGATGTGAACGGGGAACTCTGACATATAGGGTCTCCCTGATGTGAAAGGGAACTTTGATGTGATGGGGGGACCTCTGATGTGATTGGGGAACTCTGACGTATAGGGGGTCCCCTGATGTGAAAGGGAACTTGTATGTGATGGGGGACCTCTGATGTGATTGGGGGACTCTGATGTATAGGGGGGCCCCTGATGTGAAAGGGTACTTTGATGTGATTGGGGGACCTCTGATGTGATTGGGGGACTCAGATTGTCCCAAGCTCAGGCGTCCCATTGATAAGTAGCATTTAAGGTATTTACATTTTAGATTGGGGTGCCTCAAGATTTTGCATACTTTTAAAGGGTGTCCCAACTGAAAAATCACTATAAGGATGTGAGTGCAGAACAATGATGTGCAGGCAATGCTGCAGCGAGTGCATGTAGACAGGAAATTAAAGAAAATAAGGTATGACTGAAGTGAGGCTTTAATCTGAACCTGCAATGACATGGAGCAATTGCTGTCAGCTGTCAGTCATATAATTAGAGGTGGTGGTTTCACCTAAAACACATTGATGATATAAACTTGCAGATTCTACTTGCTGTTGCAGCCACGAGCATACAGGCTGTGCAGGCAAAAAAGGGCCAAAAAGGTCCTGGGACAAGGGGTGGGCAGAAAGGACAGCTGCCCTGGGCGCAGCATGTACTGTAGAAATGGGGGCAGGGCAAGTTCCATCTACTATAAGGCTGACAGGTGTAGTGACAGCGGCATCTCTACTTCTGTCAGCCCAGCACTGGAAGCAGCAAGGAGAGGAGGAGAGAGCAAGGAGGAGGTGCAGGCTGTGCTCTCTCTCCACCTCCTCCTCATAAACTTGCACATAATGAAGGGGGGGGGGGGGGGAACAGTTTGGCATCTATGCCCTGGGCACTGGATGACATTATCCTGGCACTTTGTGGGTAGTAAACTGATCATACATTTGGGCAAATGGTGTGGAAAGCAGCATGTTCAGAGGAGAGCCTGTTTCAGGTAAGTACTGTAATTATTGATCCTCCGCTGCCCTTTCCTACTTATACCAATGAATAGGGGCCCTTCTACTTTTGCCACCTCCTGTCACTGTAATGAAGGCATTAATGCCAACCACCAATCTAGAGGTTAAATTAATACTAACAACCAATGTAATAGGGGCATTTACACTCACTACAAATGTAACAGATGCATTCATAATGACCACCAATGTAATGGGGGAATGTCCTCCGATTGCCAATGTAACAGATGCATTTCCAGGGATCACCAATGTACTGATGGGATTTAGGCCTCATTCACATGGATGTACTTAAACATACACCCATGCGAGGGCCGTGTTTTGCCTGCACATGTTGTCCATGCATGTGCATGCAGGCAGTCACATTCATGTCAGCTGGGACACAGCGGCTGCATGGACGCAGCCGTCGCTCCAAAATTGACATCCATGTGGGTAAGGGTCCGCATCTGCACCCAAATCAATGTCATTTCAATGGACTGTGTAATGGACCAGAGCACATCAAAAAAGGTGCATGTATCTATTATACTGGCAGTGCACATCTGTGGGCAAGATGTGTTTAGAATTAATTTATTTCATGAATGTATGCATTTTATTATGAAATAATGAATTTATTTTTTTATTTAATACGGGGAGTGTGTAATATGTTTCCAAACTAAATTACTTCCTATGGCTCATTTGCAGTATTGCATCGCATGTCACATTCAATCCCATAGCACCAGAGATGTATAGTAACTAAGTAGAACTACTTCACTACTGTACTTAAGTACCGAAAGGCGGGATCTGTACTTTCCTGGAGTAGAATTTTTTTCTCCTACTTCCACTTTTACTTCACTACATTTTTTCAATGATTTCAATACTTCTACTCCAATATTTTTTTTTTTGTGCTGCATAGTTACTCGTTACAATTATAAAAATTACCACTGCCAGAACAGTAGATGGCAGGTTTCATGAAGCTCAAAACATGTGTATTATCAGCGCATACGAAAATAAATGCTACTGTATGTATAAATAAAAGCTGCATTTGAAATAATAAAAAACAATATGATGTTCAAACTTTTGACTTCTTTCTTTAATAACTACATAACACAGTACTTGTACTTTTACTTTCAGTACTTGAGTAGCAATTTTTTTTTCAAAACTACTGGTACTTCTACTTTCAGTACTTGAGTAGCAAGATTTTTAAAAAAACTACTTGCAATACTTAAGTACAAAAAATGTTGAATACTTTAGTACTTCTACTCAAGTCACTTTTTGATTGAGCACTTCCACTTCTACTCAAGTCACTTTTTGATCGAGCACTTGTACTTTTTCTCAAGTATGGGTTTCAAGTACTTTATACAACTCTGCATAGCACTTCTGCCTAGCAACACTGGGGTCATCGGTTCAAATCCCAACCATGGCACTATCTGCATAGAGTCTGCATGTTCTCCCTGTGCTTGTCTTATATAGCGCCATCGACTTACACGGCACTTTACATAAATCCATGCAGGCACAGAGAGAACATGCAGACTCCATGCAGATAGTGCTGTGGTTGGGATTCGAACCGAGGACCCTAATGCGGAAGTACTATGGCATTGAATGTGACATGCAATGCAATACTGTGAATGAGCCCTAGGAAGAAGTTTAGTTTGGAAACATTATGGACATATTAAAAAGCTTTGTAATTTCTTGTTTGCTGATTTGACCTTTATATGTGTCTGGAAATGCATGATTATAACTGTATTGTGTATATATAGCCAATGCTGTGTTTTTTTTAGTTTTGAACAGAGTGTTAAGAACCTCTTTTCGGGCTTAAAGCCCGACTCTGGGCTACTATAAAATGTAACAATGCTATGGCCATCACAAAGCATTACATGGATTGTTTTGCCTAGAAGGATTGACATAAGTACCCATATTCTACTTAACCCTTGCTCCCACAGGGTTCCTTTCAGCTGAACAACCAGTTCCCCAAAGCTACAGCTGCCCGTTGTCATCATGCACAATGCAGGACCATTGACATCAACATGATGATATTAGAGAGGGCCAATGGTCCTGCATTGTAGGTGAGGGGATAGAGGGTTCACTCCAGATCAGCCAGATCGTCAAAGAACGGTGAAGAGTGTTACCTGCTGGGGGAGCAAGTGAGTATTAGTATTGCTTTCAATGCCCCTAGACAAAACAAGCATTTAACCCATACAGTGGCGGTAAATTTTACACCAACCCAGGGTTTAACTTTGATTGATAAATAGAAGATGTACTGTAGTAGGTGGAAGGTTCTGCCGACCGGTCGTCTGTCTTTTGTCCAGTGTGGTGTCTGTTGGTTGGAATATGCTCTAGACTGCACATGAATTTTCCCGCACGACAGAATTCCACTTCAGAAGTGATGTCATGTGTTGGATTGCTTTCTTTGTGTTCTTTCATCTCTGAGCATGCCTAGTCTTGCTCATAAGATTTTTCCCCATCAAAATCTGTACTAATGAGACGAAAATTGGACGTGTTTTGAAGGTCGACAAAAATTATATAGCCTGCACACCAGGATTTTTTCGGCCGAGAAGTCGGAGTCGGTTGTCCGAAGCATCATACTAACAAGCCGAAAATCGGCAGATCGGTCATCGGACGAAAATTCCCGGCCGAATTTCCACTCGTGTGTACAGGGCTTTACTCTGGTTAGGCAGCTCTCTAACATGAAGTAGTCTCAAAGGTGCCGTGTATGGACAATGGAAAGTTCAAGGATAATAAGAGGGCTACACCAAAAGTATAGTCTAAGTATTTTATTACAGAAATCAAAAGATACCAAAGACAACAATCCAACACGTTTCAAAGCTAGAAGGCTCCCCCTTCCTAAGGGTTCAGATTGTTGGTATAGTTGGACTCTAAAGCTGGCCATACTGTACCCATAAACATTTCTCTAATTCATGCCAGTGTGGATGGAGGAATCTCAGGCTGCCGACTATTGTATTCTGTAACAAGTAGAGGCACTGGATTCAAATTCTCAGAAGATTGGTCAGAATGCAAAATGGCTTCGGTGAGACAGCTTTCAACAAAAACAGGGTGTTCCTCGAACAAGGGGCCCAGATATCAAGTATCAAGTATCACATGTTCAAAGTCCAATAAGAGTGCCAAACACACAGTCAGGGAGTCTAAAAACCTTTAATAATAGTATTGGCTCACAAACAACAACACAAAATAGTCAACGTGTTTCTGTGGCTCAAAGACCCCACTCCTTCTTTGGGGCTTATATGTAATGGGTAGATATAAGGGCTCAAAATGGCACAAATCACCATGAGTGAATTAGTGGCTGCATAGGCCAGGATGGATTAATCAGCAAAAATGATTAATTGATGTCCAATGCAACAAATAATTTAGTCCTTATGATTACAGATTATGTTTAAGCCCTGAAGAAGGAGGAGGGTCTTTGAGCCCCGGAAACGCATTGGCTGTTCTGTGTTGTTGTTTCAGAACCAGTACTAATATTAAAGGTTTTTGGACTCTCAGACTGTTTGGTACTTTCATTGAACTTTGTATGCGTATGTTACTATTGCAATCTAAAGCCCCGTACACACGTACCGATGGTCGGCTTACAAATGTTCCTCTTTTCTCCCCGGGATGTCGGTGTCTGCTGAAAAGTGCAAAGACAGCACAAGGACAGCACAAGAATTTTGTCCGCCGACTGCAGAAGTGATGTCATGTAATGGTTAACTTTCCCTGTGTTTTCTATTTTCTGAGCATGCCCAGTCTTGCAAATCTGCGGTCTGTCGGCCGAATTGTGTACTGACAGGCGAACAATCGTCCGTTCTGGTGTCGGCATACAAATATTTTCATGTTTGCACGAAAGACTTTTGTCCGCGGATTGTGCGCAGACATCTGTCGGAGGCACCATACTAACACGCGTACAATCGGCAGATCCTTCGTCCACCGACGTTTGTATGCCGACGATCGGTACGTGTGTACGGGCCTTAACAGTCGGCACCCTCGGCCATCAGAATGCCTGTTGTTTGGTCAACATTTTCCTTTGATTTCCCAAACTTTTTCATGACAAATAGTTTTGGCTCACAGGAATTGACTGGAGTTTGAACCATGTATGGCCAGATTAAAGGCCCGTACACACGTACCGATCGTCGGCATACAAACGTCGGTGGATGAAGGATCTGCCGATTGTACGAGTGTTAGTATGGTGCCTCCGACAGATGTCTGCGCACAATCCTCGGACAAAAGTCTTTCTTGCAAACATGAAAATTTTTGTATGCCGACACCAGAACGGACGATTGTTCGCCTGTCAGTACAGAATTCGGCCGACAGACCGCAGATTTGCAAGACTGGGCATGCTCAGAAAATTAAAAACACAGGGAAAGTTAACCATTACATGACATCACTTCTGCAGTCAGCTGAAGTCTGCAGACAAAATTCTTGTGCTGTCCTTGTGCTGTCTTTGCACTTTTCAACAGACACCGACATCCCGGGGAGAAAAGAGGAACATTTGTATGCCGACCATCGGTACGTGTGTACGGGGCTTTAGTGTGTATGGATGAGGTTGGGGTGGTTAAATAAACCTAAAAACGTAATAAAAAAATGAAAAAAGATGCTTCAGCAGGTGGTTTAGACAGACAGGCAATGCTTCATACTGAAGTTTGGGAATGTCAGACCCTAGTAGTAGCAAGATGAAACTAAATTAGATTGCTTCTATATCAAACATATTGTGACGTCTTCTGTTAACAAGATGTTATCTCTTAAAAATTTAAAGCTGAACAACAGTCTAGCTAAAAATATTCATCTTCAACGTCTTCATCTGACGCCTAAAATTAGACGACCAAGCGTTGTTCCCTCATTTTATCTAATAATATGAATAAATTCTTATTGCTTACCCCCCACTGACTGTGTTTTAATCTTGGGGTATTTGTCCACTCATACCACCTCTATGCGCCACCCCTCTTTTTAGTTTCAGTCCATTGCATTTACATCCCATTCCAGGGATTGGCTGCACTGTGAGTGGTGGATACTGTATTAACTTCATTACTATCACGATCAATACCATTTTATACACATGTGGTTCATGGATTGAGTACCCCAAGAATTGTTTATCCGGAGGTCCAGCGCCTGGACTACTCTGGTTTCTTAGCTAAAAATATTAGATGACCCCAACATTCTCAATTTGTCTAGGAGGAGCTGGTACAGAGTGTGGGGAGGTGCAGCATGGTGTGGCAGCAGTAAACACTCAGAGTCCAGTTGCAGAAAACAGAACTATATTGTAATTGAAGTTCAGTAATGCACAACAAGCTCGGTGGGAAGACAATCCAACTGGGCGCCAGTGTTGCCAACCCCCCGGAGGGAAATTTACTGGCAGAACGTCCAAAATTTACGGAGGGCACAAATTTTTTACTGGCATTGCAAAAATGTACATATACAGGCTGTTTTCAGTGCTAAACCGTGCAAATATCAATACTTAAACTATAAACATGTAGATAGCGCTATTAGCAATGTGTTTAGGTTAAACAAAAGCCAAAACCATATTTCTCCATTTACATGAAGATCAGATTAATATAACCCAGCCAGCACAGCGTTTCCCCATATATCAGAGTGTGCAGGATTCCCTTACAGTGTAACTCTGACGTAAAGAGGAATGCTGCAGATCTTGATTTAAGCGGGAACTCTGATTTAAGTGGGTGCTCTGGTGACCAGAAACCGCCTTATATCAGAGTCCACTGCATTCCCCTTTACATCAGAGTTCTCTTTTACATCAGGGTCTGCAGAGTTCCCCCTTTGCACTGTAAGGGGAGAATCCTGCAGACTCTGATGTAGAGAGGAATACCAGGAACTCTGATAGGGGGGTGGGGGGACTCTGGTGACCAGAGACCACCTTCCACAGATTAATTACACTAAGGTAAGGGGGGGGGGGGTTCCCTGCTATAGGGGGGAAACCTTTATATCAGTTCCCCCTTACATTATTGTATTCACCCAGCCCTTACATCAGCGACCCCCCCTTAGACTGGCCTGGCAGCGCTGTCACTTACCTGAGGGTGGTCAGAGGCTGCGGAAATGATACGGGAGGTGGTCAGATGCTGTGGACATCATACAGGAGGAGGTCAGAGACTGCGGACGTTCTACAGGAGATGGTCAGAGGCTGCGCGGGCATGGTACAGGAGGTATTGAGAGGCTGCAGACACCCCCCATTCCCCCCCAACAATAGTGTCCTAATCTGCCCCCCTTCACCCTCCACATCAGTGTCCACCTCTGCCACCTTTTACATCACCCTCCCACAGCAGAGTCCTCCTCTGCCCACCTTCATATACCCTCTACAGCACTGTCCTTCTGTGCCCCCTTCAGACCCCATAGTACTGTCCTTCTGTGCCCCCTTCAGACCCCATAGTACTGTCCTTCTGTGCCCCCTTCAGCCCCCATAGTACTGTCCTGTGTCCCCTTCAGCCCCCATAGTACTGTCCTGTGTCCCCTTCAGCCCCCATAGTACTGTCCTGTGTCCCCTTTAGCCCCCATAGTACTGTCCTGTCACTGTCCTGTGTCCCCTTCAGCCCCCATAGTACTGTCCTGTGTCCCCTTTAGCCCCCATAGTACTGTCCTGTCACTGTGTCCCCTTTAGCCCCCATAGTACTGTTTTGTCACTGTCCTGTGTCCCCTTCAGCCCCCATAGTACTGTCCTGTGTCCCCTTTAGCCCCCATAGTACTGTCCTGTGTCCCCTTTAGCCCCCATAGTACTGTCCTGTCACTGTGTCCCCTTCAGCCCCCATAGTACTGTCCTGTCACTGTGTCCCCTTCAGCCCCCATAGTACTGTCCTGTGTCCCCTTTAGCCCCCACAGTACTGTCCTGTGTCCCCTTTAGCCCCCATAGTACTGTCCTGTGTCCCCTTCAGCCCCCATAGTACTGTCCTGTGTCCCCTTTAGCCCCCATAGTACTGTCATGTGTCCCCTTCAGCCCCCATAGTACTGTCCTGTGTCCCCTTCAGCCCCCATAGTACTGTCCTGTGTCCCCCCTTTGACCCCCATAGTACTGTCCTGTCACTGTCTTGTGCCCCCTTCAGCCCCCATAGTACTGTCCTGTCACTGAGCCCCCTTCAGCCCCCATAGTACTGTCCTGTCACTGTGCCCCATTCAGCCCCCATAGTACTGTCCTGTCACTGTGTCCCCTTCAGCCCCCATAGTACTGTCCTGTCACTGTGTCCCCTTCAGCCCCCATAGTACTGTCCTCCTGTCAATGTGCCCCCTTCAGCCCCCATAGTACTGTCCTGTCACTGTGCCCCCTTCAGCCCCCATAGTACTGTCCTGTCACTGTGTCCCCTTCAGCCCCCATAGTACTGTCCTGTCACTGTGCCCCCTTCAGCCCCCATAGTACTGTCCTGTGTCCCCTTTAGCCCCCATAGTACTGTCCTGTCACTGTCCTGTGTCCCCTTCAGCCCCCATAGTACTGTCCTGTGTCCCCTTTAGCCCCCATAGTACTGTCCTGTGTCCCCTTTAGCCCCCATAGTACTGTCCTGTGTCCCCTTTAGCCCCCACAGTACTGTCCTGTGTCCCCTTTAGCCCCCATAGTACTGTCCTGTGTCCCCTTCAGCCCCCTAGTACTGTCCTGTGTCCCCTTTAGCCCCCATAGTACTGTCATGTGTCCCCTTCAGCCCCCATAGTACTGTCCTGTGTCCCCTTCAGCCCCCATAGTACTTTCCTGTGTCCCCCCTTTAGCCCCCATAGTACTGTCCTGTCACTGTCTTGTGCCCCCTTCAGCCCCCATAGTACTGTCCTGTCACTGAGCCCCCTTCAGCCCCCATAGTACTGTCCTGTCACTGTGCCCCCTTCAGCCCCCATAGTACTGTCCTGTCACTGTGTCCCCTTCAGCCCCCATAGTACTGTCCTGTCACTGTGTCCCCTTCAGCCCCCATAGTACTGTCCTCCTGTCACTGTGCCCCCTTCAGCCCCCATAGTACTGTCCTGTCACTGTGTCCCCTTCAGCCCCCATAGTACTGTCCTGTCACTGTGTCCCCTTCAGCCCCCATAGTACTGTCCTGTCACTGTGTCCCCTTCAGCCCCCATAGTACTGTCCTCCTGTCACTGTGCCCCCTTCAGCCCCCATAGTACTGTCCTGTGTCCCCTTTAGCCCCCATAGTACTGTCCTGTCACTGTCCTGTTTCCCCTTCAGCCCCCATAGTACTGTCCTGTGTCCCCTTTAGCCCCCATAGTACTGTCCTGTGTCCCCTTTAGCCCCCATAGTACTGTCCTGTGTCCCCTTCAGCCCCCATAGTACTGTCCTGTGTCCCCTTTAGCCCCCATAGTACTGTCCTGTCACTGTGCCCCCTTCAGCCCCCATAGTACTGTCCTGTCACTGTGCCCCCTTCAGCCCCCATAGTACTGTCCTGTCACTGTGTCCCCTTCAGCCCCCATAGTACTGTCCTGTCACTGTGTCCCCTTCTCACATGAGTGTCCATATTCTGCCGCCGCCTGCTGAACTTCAAGCTCAGCTTGGCTCGGATGGCTGGCTCCTGATTTTTAAATTCTGGCGCCTGGCCCTGGCGGTGGTGTGGCGGGAAATGCGCCATGACATCCGATGATCCAATCAGCTCAGCAGCACTTGCGGCGCCTTGTCATCACAAGTCAGTAGGCGTGCCGGCGTGCCGCACTCACAGCTTCGTTCTGAGTCCTGAGCCTGACAGCAGCCAGACCCACCCCCCTGGCCAGGGCTCTGCCCGCCCGCCTGCCCGCCCGAATACAGGAAATGATCGGGTCATCTCGGGCATTTCCAGAACTGCACATGCGCAGTTCCCACCCGAGCCGATCGCTGCCGTATTTCACGGGCACTTTTCTCCTGCTACGGGCATTTACGGGCAGGAGAAAAGTGCCCTGATTTTACGGGCTGTCCGTAAATATACGGACGGTTGGCAACACTGCTGGGCGCACTCACAGGAAGTAACAGTGATGAGTAGTAGCAGTAGATCTCATGTGTGCCAACAGTGCTTGACTCAAGGAGCATAATGTGGCTGGTCCATACTCAATTGGGGAGGCTTGCAGGGAGGATGGCATGTCCCTGCATTTTCGCTACTTGTCTGGAACCTCTCATTGAAACCCGGGAGCCAGGGTCTTAAATAGACTCTGCCTGACCGAAGATGGCCACCAAAGTTACATTAGATGCCAGCATCCAATCAGATACAGCCTAAGTTCATCTCGACTTCCTCCTATATATCTACATGCCTACAAGTTGATGCTTGGGCCTTTTTTTCTTCTTCCCCAGAATACCGCCTGCAACATCATCACATACAATGCAGGACCAGCAGGGCCTTCTGATCCTGCATATTAATGCCATTGGCAAAAATATGACCAAAGAAATAGGTCATATTTGGGAGCCTGGTCATCATTACCAGAAACAGTGGGTAAGAAGCTTTTGGTACTATGGGTTGAGGTAAGTATTCCTCTCTATTCAGAAGTGTAACTAGAACCTTCAGGGCCCCGGTGCAAGAAACCATGAAGGGCCCCCACCGGATCCCTGGCCGGGGCCCTTCCCCTCAAGCCTGGGGCTCTTCCCACTGATCCTGGGGCCCTTCAATCTCATTGCGGGGCCCTTTATTACGGTCCCGCAGTGGGACCCTTTCACAAGTTCTGCAGTGGGCCCCCTTCCTGCCATCTTGGGGCCTCCCCACGGTGGTGGAATGCCAGGGCCCGGTCGCAAGTGTGACCTTTGTGATCCTGGATGTTCACCCACTGGTGTCAGTAGTTTTTATTTTTTTGGTATTTTGTATTATTTTTTATCATTTTATTTTATTTTTTTACAATGTCACTGACTATGACTCTGTCCATTCAGAAAAGGAAGGAGCTGGTAAATTACATATTAACCGACCCCTTCCTGGTTCTCTTTTGTGACACATCCCCTGCAGCAGCCGACGGGACAGGGGAGGGAGCACAGTGGGGGGGGGGGACCAGGGGAGCACACAGGGGCCCAGAGGCAGCAGAACACAAGTGAACTGCATAGGAGGGGGGGGGGGGGGGCGGGGGCAGCATACAGAGGAACCAAGGAGGAAAGAGGAGGACAGTGATTTCTCTACATGCTGCCCCCTGCCGCCCCTCCTATCCAGGTGTACAGGGGAGTCACACAGGCCCCCTGGAGCATGGGGCCCGGTTGCAATTGCAACCCCTGCAACCCCCGTAGTTACGCCCCTGTCTCTATTAAACAAAATGAGTATTATATCCCGCATATGCTGGGGAATGACACACGCCAAGTAAATTTGCTGGCCAGCCCAGGGTTCAGCTCTTTTAGCCGTTTTTTCTCTTTTCCATCTGTGTAAGTTGAATGGAGATGATGGCAGCTCCTCCGATTACAAGACTTCACACCTGTGGAACCATCACTCCTGATTTTTTTTTTTTAAAAGGGACCAAACCATACTGAGTTAACAGCCTTAAGATGTGATGATGCTGAAGCCACTGCAGTGCAAGAGAAAATGGCATGGGGTAGTCCATCTTTTACACTGCATAAAGTAAAATGTGATAAGCATAATTGTTCCACTTATCTTGGGAAAATTGCATTCCAGCTGCTCTCCCTCCTCACTCACCCATGCCAATGTCATAGATTTCCTTCCAAGGCTGGAGGGATCCACAAAGTTGGGTATTGTTATTTTACCTGCATGGATCATGGAAAGTACATAATATGCAATCAGCACTGTGTCAAACAAATAGAACAGCGTATAATTTTATCACAAAGTTGTGCTGTATGCTGTAATTATAAGTCTTTGTGCAGTCACCGTTTATACCCGAGAGTATGCATCAATTATTATAAGCACGGTTGCTGTACTGTAATTTTACACTAGGCAAATATGGATTTTAAGCCAGCAACCTAGAATTTAAAAATCATTGCTGATACACAAAGTCTGTGAATGTTGATATACCGTTACGTACAAAGGAGGAAACCTCTCAGCATTTCAAATGACCAAAGGCAAATTCAAATTGCAAGCGATGTGTATGGCTGTGATCTCGTTAATGTAAATAGCTGTCTTGATGTGTGTTAATCTGTTCTGTTTCTATGGTTATAATCATATAGGTTTGCTGCTTACATATACAAGTTGTGCTTGCAGATTAGGAATGCAGCACGGTCATTGTGCTTCACTGCAAGTTTGTGGGTTATCTCAGACCAGTAATGATTTGCTGAACGCATACAATCTGCAGGTGGCTTATACAGTGATTGATTTTATCAGGTGGTTTATTCAGTGGTTGATTTTATCTCAGAATTTGTGCAGCAAGGGTGCTGATGGCAGATGCCTAATATACAAGTACAATATATGGTCAAAAGTTTGTAGACACAAGCCAATCACTCCTAGATTAACTTGTCCCATTCTAAAACCATGGGCATTAGCCTCCCTGGCGGTATGATTCTTTCGGATTTTAGGTGCTGAAAGCGGTACCATTATTTTGCTAGTAATTCTAGCAGAATGAGCAGCCCAAACCAACTGTTTACATATGATTTTTTTTTTACTGCGCGTTCTTCTTTATAATATCTCGGGTATGATAAAGTTTGAAACACAAAATCATAAATTATAATATAATAAAAAACTATAAATAAGTTAAAGTATGTATGTATGTATGTATATACAGGGCTTTTTTTCCCAGAGAAAAGGTGCAGGAACTCCCCTTTCTAAGTTACTTTGTGTCTCCGCCCCTACCCACCTTCGAGCACTAACCCTTGGTTCCACCCCTACCCACCTATGAGCACCGACACTTGGATCCACCCCCTACCCAGCTTCCAGTAAAGCCCCTTTTAGAGAATATAGAGCCAAGTATAATTTTGCAGTGGAATGTATGAAATTTGGTTATGATAACAAGAAAAGCAATCTACCCCCCCAGCAGCAATAGACCCCCAGCAGCAGCAAAAGATCTCCCAGCAGCCAACATAAATAGACTCTCTAGCAGCCAGCAACAGTAGACCCCCTCCCCAAACAGTAGATCCCTTCCAGCAACAATTAACCCACAGTATCAAAAGATCGTCCACCAGCAACAATAGATTGCCATCCAAAAATAGATCCCCTCCAGCATCAATAGATCCAGCATCAGTAGACCCTCCAGCACCCCTTGTCATGGCATACATTCAGGGCTAGAGGTGCCGGAACTGTGTTCCCCTGCGTTCCCGCTGAAAAAAGCCCTGTGTATATATATATATATATATATATATATATATATATATACACATATATGTGTATACTTATATTTTATATATATAGTTTACTATATGTATATAGTAAAACTGCAGGAAAGGGCACTGGGGGGCAAACTAATGTGATTTTTTTTTATTTTGCATTGTATCAGTGTGTTTGGTGTGTTTTAAATTTGAATTTGCCGCCGGTTCCACCCCCCTGCGAACGTCACGTCGCAGGAGACGGAAGCCGGGGCACACAGAGGATCGGGAGGAAGATCCGCCGCCAGACACCGCCGGGATACATCGCTGGATCCCGGTGACAAGGTAAGTAACCCCGCTTTCAGGATCCAGCGATCTTCCTAGCGGTACCCCGAGTTTGGCTGGGGGTTATCGCTTTTGGCACTGAAATTTAACCCCAAGCCACGCTCGGGAATACCGCTAGGAAGGTTAAAACCTAGAAAGGCCCTCATTTATCCAGGTCATGGTATACCTAATAGTAGTAAGTCACATTCACTTGTTCAAAATGTTTATCTAAGCTGCTTCTATAGTTCCAATGAGTGTCAGGAAGATATGTGCATTAAAGCCTCACTCCAGGATAAAACCTAACCTAACTAATCACCACCTTAAAAATAAAAACTATCCAAATGCCCTTAGTACTTACCTGTAGCTGCAGCCAAGTGACAATCCGACCCGAGTCTACTCCTCTTCTGTTTACTTACTGGTTTGGGTACTTCTTTGAGTGTCTGTTTCAGTGTCTGCCAGATGTAGACATTTACTATTAGATGGGCTGCAGCAAGGTCCTCTCAGGGTCTAGAGGAGGACAATGTCATCAGAGTGGGACAGCAGAGGACTGTCAATCTCAATGGGGCATTGCACTGGATCAGTAGTCCCCACACTCGGCAGTGGCAGTATGGGACCTGGATGGGGGACTTAGATGAGTATATCTTGCTTAAAGAGGAAGTAAACCCTCCTCAGGAAGTTGTACCTATAGGTAAGCCTATATTAAGGCTTACCTATAGGTACTGTAAATATCTCCTAAACATGCACCGTTTAGGAGATATTTACCTTTAATGCAGCCAGTGACGTCACTGGCGCATGCGCTCTGAAGGAACGGCAGATCGTGCCGTTCCTTCAGAGCCCCGTGCCGTGACCGTCGGCTCCCACGCGCGTGCGCGGGAGTGACGTCACCGCGGCTCCGGCCAATCAGATGGCCGGATGCCGCGATCCCGGAAGACGGGCGACTATACATGTCGCCCGTCATACAGGTAAGCGGACGGCACGGCGGGGGCTCGTTCTAAGGTAAGTATTTCATAATGAGCTACTATGCGATGCATACTAGCTCATTATGGGTTTCTCTTTCAGGATGTAAAGAAGAGAAAATTTTTTTTTCTCGGTTTACAACCTCTTTAACAAGGTAAGGGAGAGGGAGGATAAACCTACAGTATGGGTTAGAGCAGGGTTTGTCAATTAGGGTTCCTTCAGAGGTTGCTAGGGGTTCCTTGAGCAATGAGCAATTTTTGCTTCTCAGATAAATAGCCACCACCCTAAAAGTGCAAAGGCTGTCCACCACCACATCACCAGTCCATTCATACCGACTCCAGTAAAACAGTCTAGACCAGGGTTTCTCAACCAGGGTTCCTTCAGAGGTTGCTGGGGGTTCTTTGAGCAATGAGGAATTTCTGCCTCTCAGATAAGTTCCCAATAACACCATTGATCTTTTTAGTTATCTATAGGGAGCATTCTTCCCACTGACCATCACACAAATGTATCATAGAGTTATAGATATAGTAATGTTTAGCAGGGGTTCCCTGAGACCGGAACGTTTTTTCAAGGGTTTCTCTTTATTGAAAAGGTTGAGAAAGGCTGGGTTAGAGGATGGTGGGAATTAGGACTTGAAAAAAAAAAAAATTGTGCCTAGAGAGGGTCTATAACATAGAATTGCCCCCTCCTTTGCAACTATAACATACCCCACTAATCTGGAAAGGCTGGCTTGAAACTTATTTTACGACTAAGCTCCTGGTGGAGTGAAATTCGTAAGAGGGCAGGTGGAGTTTCCCTGTATTAGATGATTCTGGAAGTCGAGAGGCTCCCTTTTTCATTTGTGCTACTATTGTTGCCGGAGTATGGACCGCTTTGGAGCCTGTACCCTTCGGCCGTGTTAACCTTGTAGTAGAGTGGCTGGATGATTGGCTTAAAAGTGATACTTCAGTTCAAGCAAAGGTATTAAGTGTGCAGACCACTTGAGTTCCTCCACACTAAACTCATCAAACCATGGGGTTGATTTACTAAAACCTGTAGAGTGCAACATCTGCTGCATTTGTGCATGATAGCCATTCAGCTTCTAACTTCGGCTTGTTCAGTTAAGCTTTGACAATAAGCCCTGTTCACATCGGCGCAATTTACTATGCAATTTGACAGGTGAATTTGCATGTCAAATCGCAGCCTATTGCCAACAATGGGAGAGTTTCAATCGACTTTGCGGCGCTGCACAGATTTCCAAAAATGGTTCCTGCACTACTTTTGGTGACTTCGGGGGCAATTTCAATAGACATCTGTGCATGAAGCTACACAGATGTCTTTGAAGTCGCCCCCAAATTCGGACTGAAATGCGGCTTTGAAATTGTGCGAGTTCGGACGATGAACGAGGGCTAAAACCTGGAAGCTGATTTTAGGGATGCAGTGATATATCGGCTGCCGAAAATTATCAGGTGAAAATAGGGTTAAAAAAAGGCACGGATAATAGTCACGCACATGATTTTGCAGTGATTTTTATGTGTTTACGGTGCATTTTTCATAGGTCATGTGATGCAAAAACCACATCAAAAATGCAACACGGATGCATTTTTGATTCATTTTTAATGCATTTAAATGGGGAGGTGCGTTTTTTTAACTGTCCAAATATGCACCAAAACTGCAGCAAGCAGGATTTTTAAAATCACAACAGAAGCACAATGGACCAGTGTGAAGACACATAGAATTTAAAGAGATGCATTTTTCTTGCCCTTTTTTTAAACGCAAAAGCGCTTCAAAAGCAGCCTATGGGCCGAAAAGGTGCTGATAATGGCCAAAAATAAATTCATATTCATTTAACCACTTTAGCACTGCTCACTGTGCCTCTACTGCGGCACAGTGGCTTGTTATCGTCTGGCGACGTAGACCTACGTCACCAGACATTCTTTTCTCACGGCGGCGCACGTGCGCCGCCGGAGGCTCGCTCCCGCTGTATTCAGTCACAGCGGGAGTCGGGCCAGGGGAGGAGCGGCGGTGATCACCGCCGCTCTTCCCTGATCGTCGGGATCGAGTGTGGAGATCCGCCCACTTGTGTAAACAAAGCGGGCGGATCTCCTAAGTGACAGGCAGGGACAGATTGCAGGATTCAGCATAGCTGAACATGCGATCTGTCCCTGTGTCACTCAGTCACCTCCCCCACACACGTCAGTAAGCACCAGGCATACATTAACCCCTTGATCACCAATAAAAGTTAACCCCTTCCCTGCCAGTGTCATTTTTACAGTAACAGTGCATATTTATAGCACTGATTACTGTAGTAATGTCACTGGTTCCCCCAAAAGTGTCAAAAATGTCAGTCAAGGGTCCGATCTGTCCGCTGCAAAGTCGCAGTCCCGCAAAAAAATCGCAGATCGCCGCCATTATTAGTTAAAAAAAAAACAATAAAAATGACATAAATTTCCCGTAGTTTGTAGCTGCGATAACTTTTGCGCAAACCAATCAAAATACGCTTATTGCAATTTTTTTACCAAAAATATGTAGCAGAAAACAAATTGGGCTAAAATGTTAAAAAATTTTGATTTTTACATTTTTGGGGGGGGGGGGGGGGGAATTCATATAAAAAAATGTGAAAAATATTGTTATTTTTTCAAAATTGTCGCTCTTTTTTTGTTTATAGCGCAAAAAGTAAAAATCGCACGGGTGATCAAATACCACCAAAAGAAAGCTCTATTTGTGGGAAAAAAAGGACATCAATTTAATTTGGGTACAGCATCGCACAACCGCGCAATTGTCTGTTAAAATACTGCAGTGCCGCATCACAAAATATGGCCTGGTCAGGAATGGGGTAAAATCTTCCGGTCTTAAAGCGGTTAAAATGCTCATTGAGAATTTTTTTGTCAAAGACATGTAGCTAAATACATTTTGGCCTAAATATATGACAAAAATTTAATATATTGGATATTTTTTTAACTGTCAAAGTAGAAAAATATTGTTATTTTTTCAAAATTGTCGCATTTTTTTATTAATATTGCTAAAAATAAAAATCGCAGAGATGATCAAATACCACCAAAAGAAATCTCTGTTTGTGGGAAAAAAAGGACGCAAATTTTGTTTTGGTAAGACGTTGCATGACCGCGCAATTGTCAGTTAAAGTCGCACAGTGCCGAATCGCAAAAAGTGGCCCAGACGTAAAGCATGAAAATCCTCCAGTGGTAAAGTGGTTAAATTCATGATTATAATTAAAAAGTCGAAAACAATACAATTATTTACAGTATAAAAAAAAATATATATATATTTTTTTATTAAAAACTGTCCATTTTAGTTTTGTTTTTTGGCCAAGTGCATCCTGAAGTTTCGGTCCAGAATTTTCATTTTGGTGCACCACTAGCTGATTTATTTCTGTGCAGAGCTGCACCAGATTTTGCACTCTTCAGATTTAGTAAATGAACCCTCACGCCTTGCGGAGCTAGCTTTGCACATGGGGCACAGCCATGCTAGAACAGAGTAGGACCTTCCACAAATGTTACATGGTTGGAAGAGCACAATTGTCTTAAATATCTTTGTACGCTTTAGTATTACCCCTTAACTGGAAACACCTAAACATTAAATATGGTGCATACTTTGACATGTGCCATGGAGGAGGTGTAAGGGTCCACAAACCTGTGTACAGTATATATAGTGCAGGCACTAAAGGGTAAAGCTGACCATACACAGTTTTGTTTCTTTTTGTTCAGCCAAAGGGCAGTCAGCACATAAAGGAGGTGGATGTAGGAATCCCCCCCCCCCAACCCCCCCACCAGGACATTGAATTCTGACAACTGCACTCGCAGCTATCAGAATACACTGATCAAAGGTTACAGCTGAAACATTTTTCAGCATATCCCTTCGGAAGAAGTTGATTAAGCGAGCAGGGATTTCCCCACACTGATAAAAATTCTGTCAGTCCTTGCTGAACTGGATGAATTTCCATCAGTAATACGTCAGAAAAAATATATAAAAATGTGAAAGACATAAATTGCACTCACTGTAAATACACTTTACCTCTATTATCCCCTTGGAGCCGGCGCCTCCCAGCCCTTTAAGGGGTTTAGGATGCCGGGTGGCAGGGCAGGGTTTATGATCTTGTGACCGCCGTAATTGGCTCTGCAGAGCCCCCCATCCTACTCTGCACAGCCCCCAAGGTCAGTCTGCTCAGCCCCCATCTTACTCTGCAAAGCCCCATCCTACATCTTACTGAGTGGCGATTCTGGCTCAGAGGAAAAGGGTTCTCCCTCGAAACGCGTATGCCAAGCTAGGTCTTTGTGGACGCCATCACGTCATCCAGCAGTAGAGAAGTGCTCTGGAGGCGAGTGGTTCCCATTTCCTACATGCGTGTACACATCCTATGTTTGTGAGTACACTACCCATTTCGATTTTAATAAACTTTTTAGTGGTAATGCACAAGGTCGGTGCGCTCTTCTCTTGTTGTTGCCCCCACCTTACTCTGCCAGCCTCCCCCAGCTCAGTCTGCAGAGCCACCCTATGTTACTCTACACAGCACCCCATTTTACTTTGCATTGGCCCTCAGCTCACTCTGCACAGCCCCCCATCTTACTTTGCACAGCCCCCAACTCAATCTGCATAGCCTCCCATCTTACTCTGCACAACCCCTCCAGCTCAGTCCGCACAGCCCCCCAGCTCAGTCTGCAGAGCCTACCATCTTACTCTGCACAACCCCTCCAGCTCAGTCAGCACAGCCCCCCATCTTACTCTGCACACTCCCCGTAGCTGACCTTGCCTTACATAACAGGAAAGGAAGATTTCCTTTCTCCTGAGCTCCATTGGAGGACATCAGCATCCCACCCCCTCAGAGAATCAGTACCCTTCCCCAGACTGCCTAACTCTTGCAGAAATGTCCTGGCTTGTCTGTATCCTCGGCATCCCTCCAGATGGGCCGTGTCAAGCATGCCACTGTCACTACTCTTGTTGGCGGTAGCACCCCTTTCAGTGCGATGCCTGGGGCATAGGTCCCCCCTGCCCACTCCCCTCTAGTTTTGGCCCTGTGATACTTTATTTATTTTTTAGGAAAGCTTTCAGGTTTGTCCCCTTCTTCAAGGTCCAAACAGTACTCTTGAAGAAGGGGACACACCCCGAAAGCTTGTCCTGAAAAATTGTATGTTAGTGCCAGTGGCGGCTGGTGCATTGGTGGCGCAGGGGCGCCGCCCCCCCCCATCCATGCGTCCGGCCCCCTAATCTACATGCAGGGTGCCGGACGCATGGATTCCAATGGGTTTTTTTTATTGAAGCACGTGATTAGAGCCAGAGGCTCCAATAGGCTTCAAAAAAGGGTGGGCTCAGGGCGCAGAGCACTGCCCCCCGAGCCCACCCAGTTGTGTGACAATAGCAAATGAATATTCGCTATTGCCACACTGATTCTCCTCCTGGTCAATCAGGAAGTGGGTCCTGAGACCAATTTCCCAATTGGCCTAAAGGAAAAGCCATGCTATTGGCCAAGGAGTGGAGGAGGAGGAGGAGGGAGGAGACTGAGGGGGACGCCGCCGCTGCCTGCCCAGGGTGAGTGAGCCGGCGACTGGGGGGGGGGGGCAGTGTGGGCTGGCGCTGGTGGGGGTCGGGGGGGGGACAGTGCAGACTGGAGCTTGTGTGGTCCGTCTGCCGCCCCCGCCCCCCCCCCTCATGGAGCACCAGCCGCCACTGGTTAGTGCAAATAGAAAAAAATATCACGGACAGTACTCAATTGTTTCTATTGCAAGTGCACTAATACGGCTACAATCCCTTCTAGCTAAACATAAAGAGGCAGAGACAGATTGTTTCCTGAGAATGACAGCCCAGTCCCAAAATTGGGGAACTGTGGCATCCTTCTCCCTGGACTAAACATCTGGGTGTGCAGCACATGTGGAGAATAGAATTCTCTTTTTATGGAATAATGGGAAAGACCACTCATTGTTCGCAGAGATTTCCTGCATGTTGAAAAACCTTTAGCAATAGCAAATACATTCAGCTCCCACAAGGGCTTGTTCCATCCCCAGTTCTGGAGACATTGGAGACATTTATACAGAAGAAAAGAGGTACTAACTGTCCATCTTCATAAACAACTGCCATTTTTTAAATAAAATATCTGTTTTTACCTTTTTTTCATCCTTTGCTTTACTTCAATGTTGCTGGCTTCCTGCAGCGTCTCTGCAGTCATCAAAGCCATTGTGACACGGTTATAAAGTAGGAGCCCAATTAAGAGACATAGACTGCTTTCATCCTATAATAGGAAGTGCCTAAACAAAGAACTCCATGGCAGGATAATCAAGTATTTTTTTCCTCAATCTTGCAGATTTTTTTAAATAGTAATAGTTTATTTGGCTATTTCCATATAAAACAAAGTATAGAGATAGTACAGGGAATTTGAGTTTGTTACCGACATTAGACATTCAGTGATATACACATTATTAAAAGAGTACTTCAACCACCTCATTAAAATGGTAAATGTGGTCCAACTCAGGTTAATGCTATGCCTTGATGATTCTATGTAAGTTATCTGAATGGTTTGAGAGTGATTAAATAGGGTTGTGCATTTAGGTGTTCTGTGACCAGTGGCGATAGATTCTTTGAGGATCCAGTTGAAGAAAGAGCATTGAGTAGCAAAGAAAAGCTTAGACCAGCCATTCTCAACCGTGATTTCATGGAACCCTAGAATTACTACACAGATTGCTATGGGTTCCTTGAGCTGTGGCTGATTAATCTTCCATTTGATGGTGCCTAGTTTGAGGTCCAGCTCCACTTGACAGAGCCAGCGGCATGATGCCAATGATTTTATTTGTTGTCTCTGAAGGTGGCATTCTGACCATCACTGTAAGGAAGGCATTCTTTCCAATGACCCACAATAAATTAAGGTTTCCCCCTGTGGTAAAAAATTTGAGAAAGGCTGGCATAGACAGACAGACCAGAGACAGGAAGGATAAGGTAGAGGGGGGTATTACGTAGCTACTTAGAGGAGAAACTTTTGCTGTTATTCCGTGGGTTGGTGGTCCATGATGTCGTAGATGACTTCAAAAACCTTTGGAACTCATGTAGTGAATGCAGGTAGATTTAGATTGTTCAAATTTATCACAAAGTCGGGGTGTTAACTCTTCCATGCGTTGCAGATAAGTAAGTTTGGTAACCCAATAAGGAGTTTATTATGCTTCCTATGTCTAGGTAGTATTGTTCTACTTGCTATTAGAAAGATACAAAGGAGACTTTTCTTGGTGTTTGATATTGATCCCAGGAGCACAGAGAGGAGGGCAATCTCAAGTGTTCCCAAATTAGGGAAGCTTATCATTTGTGTTCATAGATGAATGTAGCAGATTAAACAGTACTGAATATGACTTTTGAAAAGATATTTATATGTGAAAGGTTACTGTATATGGGATTTTCTTGAGTAGGGTTTACATTTACTTTAAAGCAGAACTAAATTCGCAAGATTTGCTTCTCCCTTGTTGGCACTGACCTCTCCTTTCAGTTTTTTTTTTGGGTTCAGTGTCTTTGGATATCTTAACCTCCCTGGCGGTATGATTCTTTCGGATTTTAGGTGCTGAAAGCGGTACCATTATTTTGCATGTAATTCTTAAGAATGAGCAGCCAAAACCAACTATTTACATATGATTTTTTTTTTTTACTGTGCGTTCTTCTTTATAACATCTCAGGTATGATAAAGTTTGAAACACAAAATCATAAATTATAATATAATAAAAAACTATAAAAAAGTTAAAGTATGTATGTATGTATACATATATATATATATATATATATATATATATATATATATATATATATATATATATATATATGTATATATACATATATACTGTATATATATATATATATATATTATATATATATATATATATATATATGTGTGTATATATATATATATATATATATATATATTATATATATATATATATATATATATATATATATATATATATGTATATATATATATATATATATATATATATAGTTACATAGTTAGTGAGGCTGAAAAAAGACACAAGTCCATCCAGTTCAACCTATGATGTGTGTGTGTGTTTGCTTTTAACCGTACATTGTATACCCCTGTATGTTGTGGTCTTTAAGGTGTCCATCCAATAGTTTTTTGAAACTATCAAGGCTCCCCGCTGATACGACTGCTTGCGGAAGAGAATTCCACATCCTTACCGCCCTTACAGTGAAGAACCCCTTACGCACTTTAAAGCGGAGTTCCACCCAAAAGTGGAACTTCCGCTTTAGGGAGTCCTGACCCCCCGACATGCCACATTTGGCATGTCATTTTTTGGGGGGGGGAGCGGGTACCTAGTTTTGACAGGTACCCGCTCCCACTTCCGCTCGGAGCGCCGCGGCGCCCTGAGCGGAAGTTCTCCTCTCCCCCTCCCTCCCTGCAATCTTCTGGGACACGTCAGAGGTCCCAGAAGATTGCCGGCCAATCACGGCGCGCAGCGCGACTCGCGCATGCGCAGTGGGTACCCGGCTGTGAAGCCGCAAACTGTAACAGCCGGGTGCCCACAGCAGTGATGCCGGCGCCGAGGGAGAGGATCGAGGCTTCCGGCGGCCGCATCGCTGGACCGTTGGACAGGTGAGTAAATGGCTGGAACTCCGCTTTAAGGTTAAACCGCCTTTCCTCAAGTTTTCGTGAGTGGCCACGTGTCTTATTGTATTCCCTTACTCTGAATAGTTTGTTCCTTATGGTCGCCAGTACAGTATTTGTACATTGATATCATATCCCCCCTCAATCGTCTCTTCTCCAGAGAGAATAAGTTCAGTGCTTGTAGTCTTTCCTCATAGCTGATGTCCTCCATTCCCCTAATTATTTTTGTTGCCCTTCTCTGGACTTTCATATATGTATATATATATATATATATATATATATATATATATATATATACAGGGGCGTAACTACAGGGGTTGCAGGGGTTGCAATCGCTACCGGGCCCCATGCTCCAGGGGGCCCGGTAGCAAACCAGTGGGTGAACTTCTAGGATCTCAAAGGTCACACTTGCGACCGGGCCCTGGCATTTCACCACTGTGGGGAGGCCCCAAGATTGCAGGAAGGGGGCCCACTGCAGAACTTGTGAAAGGATCCTGATGCAGGACCATAATAAAAGGCCATGCAATGAGATTAAAGAGCCCCAGGATTAGTGGGAAGAGCCCCGGTTGAAGGGAAGGGCCCCGGCCAGGGGTCTGGGGGGCCCTTCATGGTTTCTTGCATCGGGGCCCTGAAGGTTCTAGTTACGTATACATATATATATATATGTATATGTATATATATATATATACACACATATATATATATATATATACATAAAAAGTACAGTAAAACTGCAGGAAAGGGCACTGGGGGGCAAACTAATATGATTTTTTTTTTATTTTGCATTGTATCAGTGTGTTTGGTGTGTTTTACATTTGAATTTGCTGCCGGTTCCACCCCCCTGCGAATGTCACGTCGAAGGAGACGGAAGCCGGGGCACGGAGAGGATCAGGAGGAAGATCCGCCGCTAGACACCGCCAGGATACATCGCTGGATCCCGGTGACAAGGTAAGTAACCCCGCTTTCAGGATCCAGCGATGCTTCTGGCGGTACCCCGAGTGTGGCTCGGGGTTACCGCTTTTGGCTCTGAAATTTAACCCCGAGCCGCGCTCGGGAATACCGCTAAGAAGGTTAAGTGGCCGTCTTGGAATGTTGCAACTCCTGTGCATATGGATGGTAAAACCATCCCTGCAACAAGGCTATCTGAGAATGTACTGAGTTGGTCATGCTCGTTTCAGTATACATCTAGAAGAGGAGCTGTCAGGAAGAAAAGAAGCTTTTTTTTGCAGAATAGACATACAGTGGGGTTAATTTACTAAAACTGGAGAGTGTAAAATCTGGTGCAGCTCTGCATATAAACCAATCAGCTTACAGGTTTTATTGTCAAAGCTTAATTGAACAAGCTGACGTTGGAAGCTGATTGGCTACCACGCACAGCTGCACCAGATTATGCACTCTCCAGTTTTAGTAAATCAACCCCACAGAGTGTTCCCTGCAATGCAAAGCCTACCTGCCAGCAATGTTTCACATTAGGCCCCTTTCACACAGGTGGACTGTTCAGATCCGCCTGTCCGTTTTTTTGGCGGATCTGAACGGTCCCCCCATGCATTCCTATGGGGCATCGGATGGCAGCGGAGACATGTCCGCTGACATCTGACCCGATCCGATTCGTCAAATCTGGATGGATGGAAACCCTATTTTCCATCCGTCCAGCGGATCGGATCGGATGGGATCAGATGAGAACGGACCACACAGCGCGGAGACACAGCTGTCCTCCTGCTGCTCGGTGGCTCGATCCCCCGCTGAGAAAAACAGAATCCGTCCGACGGACGGATAGTGTGAAAGGAGCCTTAGGGTTATTGTTCCACTTTAAGGAGCAACATTGGCAGTTGCGGGAAACAAGGCCTACAGACTCATGGGTATGCAAGTGGTCCGAATTTACCCAAGCAAGCGATGAACAACAGACATGACATTTGCTTGCTGAAGAAGTTCCAACCAATACTTATATAGTTATTATTACATCTGTCAACGCTCCAATTATTATCTGATTCTAAACGTTCTCGCATGAACACCAGTGTTTTAAATAGTGTAAATTGTATAAATAACGTCTAATATGCTTACTAACTAAAATCCAAATGTATGCAGATGATGCTATTATATTTGTAGAAAGATCTCATTTGAATGACACGGAAGTCAAAATAGAATTGCAGCAGGTGATAATTCACTGTAATAAATCATTAAATGCATCAGCTAATCAGATGCTTAAATTACTGTGTTAGATACTTCTCCATTTGTATAAGGCAGTCTAGGATTTGCATAAAACCTTCAATGTCAAACATATTTTCACAGCTTTTCTTTTTTTTTTTTTTTTTTTTTTTTTTTTTTTACTTTTTCGAGTTAAAGACGAGATTTTATGCATGTCATCAGTCAAATTCCTAGTCATATTGTTTCTTTTTTTACACTTTGCGGGTTGTGTTTAGCTAGTCAGGCACAGGGTGGTCACGTATAGGCAGATGTCTCGCGAAGAACAGGTGGCAGATGTCCATCTTTGAAGGAGTCGCTCTCTGTTGGGACTTGCTGTGGTCTTCTCTTGATTTGCCTGTGAGAGTTAGTGGCTCAATCTCGATGCCCATGCCATTCTGCTTTGTGCATTAAGAAGGTTATGATTGGCTATCAGTCGCATAGATGTTTTTTTTTCCAAAATGCTGGAAAATCTCTTCATGCAATAAAGGAAAATTGAATACTGTATCTCCTCTACAGCCTTATCAAAATAGCCGCATCACTTGCTTTCATCGGTTTTGTACAACCGTTGGGACACTTCTGTCAATTCTGTTGTACAGCAAGACAGTGCTGAACAGCAGTGAGACAAATTATGAAACAGATTTAGGCCTAATTTACACGGACGCCTGCAGCCTCATGACATAAAATTTGAGCGTATTTTCCCACCTGGGAACCACATATAACCGCACATAGAAATCAATGGCTGTATGGGGGTATAAACCAGTACCTGCATGTGTACCACTGGGTGCAGTGGGTTAAGGCCGGGTTCACATATGTGTGGCCGCGGTTCCCATCATGGTGTATGGTGCAGTCCTGTTCACCGGTTCAAGTCTGAATTTTTGCCTCAATTCACACCTGAACCTGACCCAAACATGCAAAGAACCCTTCTGGAATGGTGGCTCAGCTAAGCCTAGCTGAGGCTCAAAAGTTGTGAGGCTATCTCTGCAGCTATCTCTTCCTCTTGCTCCTTCCTTCTGTTCAGGGGTAGAGCCCCCCAGCAAATAGGTCCCCTCCAGGCGACAGGACCCTAGATTCTGCTACCACATTGCCAGGTTCCAGAATACTTATGGGCTCTCTCTCCACCCTCTGGGTCATCGCCACCCAGGGATTGGAGGAGACTCCACAAAAATTCAGGCATCATCTCTGCTCCCCCTCCCGCTAAGTTCAAGAACTCTCCAGTAGTTCTAGAAGCCAGGGGGAGGCGACAGAAACTCAGCCCTTGGAGCTCTGCCAACCTAACTCTAAACAAATTATTCCTGGCTCCTCTGGCTAAAACAGGAGCCCAATAATTGTACCTACTGTACAAAGGGGGTGCTTCATATTATTATACATTCACATCAGTCCCTGCCCTCAAGGAGCTTACAATCCAAGGTCCCCAACTCACATTTATGAATACACATACAAGGGCCAATTTAGACAGAAGCCAGTTAACCTACCAGCATGTCTTTGAAGCGTGGGAGGAAACCGGAGTACCTAGAGGAAAGCCACACAGACACCGGGAGAACATGCAAACTCCAGGCAGGTAGTGCCGTGGTTGGGATTCAAACTGGCAACCTTAGTGCTGCTTCATATAGTGGCACACAAAGAGGAGGAGGAGCCAAGAGTGCTGGCAGGGGACCCCAGAAGAGAAGGTTGTGGGCCGCTTTGTGTAATACTGTTGCTCAGAGCAGGTAAGTATGTAATGTAAGTGTGTAGTAATTTGTGTATTTTTTTAAATAAAAATACCCTTTACAACCACTTTTAGGGTCCTTTCACACGAGTGGTGTGCTCGGCGGACTAAGATTTTCTCAGCGAGGATCGTTCCGCCGATCGCCGATGAGCAGGCGGATGACAGCTCCATCTCCGCTTACTTTGCAGAGATGGAGCTGTCAGAGCCCCGCTCTCCTCTATGGGAGATCAGATGAAAATGGTCCTCCTGTTCATTTTCATCCTATCCTATCCGATCCTCCAGACGGATGGAAAAAAGGGTTTCTATCCATCTGGATTTCACGGACAGGATCGGATCAGATAGCAGCAGGTGTCAGGGGGGACATGTCTCCGCTGCCATCTGCTGCTTCATAGAGGTACATGGAGCATCTGATCAGGTTAGCCTGAAAAACAGACAGGCGGACTGGATCGGAAAGCCCATGTGAAAGGGGCCTTACAGTATAATAACAATATACACAGGTAATTGTTACTTAGAGATTTCAGGTAGATATGATGGTTGATGAATACTTGGTCAAGATGGCATTGCTTGGTCAGGGAGCTCAGGCATGGCTTCTCCTTCCTCTGTTCAATCCTGCAGCTCTGTGCCCTCTTCTCAAACACATAAATGTGTGAGTTCTCATTTCCTGCCTCCCTCAATTTCCTGCCAGCATCACTTCCTGTTTTAAACTAACAGACAAGTTAATTAGCATTTAAACAGAGCAGACCTAGCTACTGACTGCCACACAATTAACCCTTTAACTTCCAGATAGTAATTTAAAATATTTGCTATAAAAAATGATTGGTACATACATTCGTGCATGTTTACTTTTAGAGCTATGTATACCCTCATTCAGCCATATATGATTTGTACAAGTGGCTGTATGCAACACCTCTGGCTTCCAAGCATCGAAATACAATTGCATTTTATCATATATGTCCCAATACGCCCATGCATGAGCCCTAAAAAACATTACCATCACTCTGGAATGTGTTTTTTCCCTTGATGCCAAAATGTCAGATGTATAATACAAGTATCAGTATTTGGATACATAGTTGTGAATATGATTAGGAAGGATTTTTGGGTTAAAACCTTGGTATTTTCGGCTAGAGTAAGTAAGGATTATATCCCGTCAGTTTTTTTGCCATCTGTGTCCCTTTCGAAAGATTTCCTTTACTTCCTGTCCCATAGCCAAAACAGGAAGTGAGAGGGAATCCCTCCAAAGTGAGTGAATCGCAGGGTGTCACCAGAACTAGTGTCCCGATTGGAAGATTTCTCCTTTATTACTGTTCTCGTGTCAACCCAAAATTTGTGATTTTCTTTTATTTTTGATGATAGTGGTAAACAGGGCAAGAGAGGTTGAATCTCCCTAACGAGGACACAGACAGCAATAAAAACTGATAGGTGTTCTAATCCCTCTCTACTGTATCCAAAACTAAAAAAAAAAGTTTTGTCTTTAGTTTTTCTTTAACTTAGCCACTTGCTGCCCCACTCCTGCAGATATAGTGCGGCGGGGTGGCACAGGCAGGCTCAGTCATGTACCTTGTATATTTATGTGACTGTGCCTCTCCTGGGTTAGGAGCGTGCAGCACACCCACCCGGGTGCTCAGCACACGCTCCTTCACCCACTCGGCTGCACAGATTACTGTTACCTATAATCGGTAATAATTGGCTATGATTGATCATATTGATCACATGATAACAAGCTGTCATAAATGGCTTTCCATTCATGAACAGCTTGCTTGCTCTAGTTATCTGTGATTTGCCCAAAACAATCACATAGTACCCGGCTACCTGTACCATGTGATTAGCTTAGCCAATCTCACAGATCACAACCATAAGCAAGCTGTTCATGAATGGTTAACCCATTCATAACAGCTAAAACTATTGCTTATACATCACTGCATAAACAATAATAGTGTTAAAAAAATACCTGATCACCCCCCTCAGAGTAGTACAGTGACACTCAGCTATTCTGATGACAGGATATATATATCTATCTATCTATATATATATATATATATATATATATATATATATATATATATATATAAAATAGTAAAAAAAATGTAAAAAAACGCAAATTTTTTTAAATGTCTTAATTTCTTCAATTTTGACTAAAAATTACAACTTCAAAAAGCACCGTGGACTGCCTACTTTCCAAAAAGGGGGCATTTAGGGGGATATCTGTACTGTTCTGGCATTTTGGGGCCTCAAGAAATAAGATATGCTGTCAGTAGTTTCAAATTTACTGTATATATCATCATTTGTAGACGAAATACCTTTCAATCAAACCAATTATTATACACTTATTGGGATTTATTTTTACCAAAGACATGTAGCAGAATACATTTTGACTTAAATTAATGAAGAAATTTGATTTGAGTTTATATAAAAAGAAAAAAACCCAATGTTGTTCAAATACTATCAAAAGAAAGCTCTATATGAGTGAAAAAAAATGATATAAACTTACTTTGTATACAGAGTTGCATGACCGAGAAATTGACAGTTAACCAATTCAACCCTGAAAGGATTTACCCCCTTAATGACCAGCCCATTTTTTGTGATTCGGCACTGCATTAATTTAACAGACAATTGCGCGGTCGTGCGACGCTATCCCCCTAAAAAAATGTATATTCTTTTTTCCCCCCAAAAAGAGCTTTCTTTTGGTGGTATTTGATCACCTGTGCGATTTGTATTTATTACGCTATAAACTAAAAAAGAGCGACAATTTAGAAAAATAAAACAATAGTTTTCACATTCTGCTATATAACATTCCCAAAAAAAAAAATTTGAAAAATCTAATTTTTTCTTCCTTTCAGGCCAAATTGTATTTTGCTATGTATTTTTAGTAAAAAAAAAGTACCCGTATTTTCCGGCGTATAAGACGACTGGGCGTATAAGACGACCCCCCTATTACATGATCTATCGGTAATACTTATACTAAGGTTACCTTGGAGATATTATACTCGGCGTATAAGACGACCCCCCATTTTTGGAGGATTTTTTTGAGGTTCAAAGGTAGTCTTATACGCCAGAAAATACAGTACTTTGCACAAAAGTTATCGCGTCTACAAACAAGGAGAAAGATTTATGTTGTTTTTATTTATGTAATTCTTTTTACTAGTAATGGCGGCGAGCTGCGATTTTTAGCGAGACTGCGATATTGCGGTAGACAGATCGCACCCCCAACTGACATTTTTGACACTTTTGGGAGGACCAGTGACATTACTACAGTAATCAGTGCTAAAAATATGCATATATAATATTATTATTATTTTTTTTTAATGGTAAACAGGATAAATAAAGGGGGTGAATCTTCCTAAGGCTAGGTTCACACCTGTGCAGCCGTTCGGGGAGAGGGGGGGTATTGCTTGGGCACGAGAGCCCATTCATTTGAATGAAAGAAGTCACAGGAAAGAAAGGTTCCCAGTGTGGGTGCGATTTCCAGTGCAGGTGGCGTACCAGTAGGACTATTGCCACCCTCCCGTGGGTCCCGCGTTTCACTGTGTGGGTGGTTGCAGCTGCAGGAATTTGTGCAGGTCCCACAGTGGCACCACCCGCACAGGTGTGAAGCTAGTGTTACAGGGGCACAGACAGCAATACAAACTGGCAAGGGTTCTAATCCCTCTCTACTGCATCTAAAACTAAGTTTTGTCTTTAGTTATACTTTAAGAAATTTACACTCCAATCAAACATGACCTTTTTGTTTTTACGATGCCTACTGGCTGACTACCCTTAGTTGCTGGTATGCTTATTGTCAAAATGACTCTGAAACTGCACCTTCAAAAGTGTGTGTGTTCATTCTTTTTAGGTACCTCCTTCTCTGAACCCAATATAGCTTTGCTGACATGCCCAGCAGCATTGTAAGGTGGTTGTGAAGCTGTGAGGAGCCTACTGAATCTGTCTGTAGTGGATTCTGTAAGGCATTTTCACGCGAGCGGTCTACCTGTCTGTTTTTCTTGCGGTCCCTCCATTCTCCTCTATGGAGTGGCGAATGTAAGCAGACTTGTGTCCCTTTACAGCAGCCTAATTCCAATCCAATCCACCAAAAACAGACAGAAGGGTATCTGTTCACCCAAGGTCTGGGTGAATCGGGTCAGAGGGCAGTCTAGCAAAGATGAGAGCACAGAGACCGCTCCGGTGTAACAATGTCCTGACAATCAGAAGGGTTCAGGTCAGGTCCGTAATCCCGATAGCTATACAATAAAGAAGTTGGCAACCGCACACCAGCTTGAAAGTAGAAGTTGATAAAAATCAGTTTATTGAAAATCCATAACGACAAACCAGGGACAGGAGGGAAGACAACAGTTGACGCGTTTCACAAAACTAAATTCGCTTAGTCATAACCGTGTGGATACCTGTGGAGATGCCAGCTAAATAGTGAACTTGCAGCCAAAAAAACGGAAAAACCGGAAGGACCAATCAACGTTGATTGGATAAAAGGACAGCTGCTGACCATGAAGGCTAATTGCAGCATGGACCTTTGGCAAGTTTTTTCCCCTTTGCTTTCTCATACTGAGAAAAGAAAAGTGAACCCCACATGAAAGAAAAAGAAGGAATAATAAAAAAGCATAGATAAAAATAATAGTAGAAAGAACAATAATAGAAGGACAATAAAAGAAAAAGGAGAAAAGGGTAGTCTGGTGAGAATCAGTGTAATAGGGCAATTACAGAGCGATGCCCTGTGCGGCTCTCTGCAGCAGCTGAAAGACAGTTTCTTTCTCTCCAGCCAGCTATTAGCTGCTGCAGAGAGACACCCAGACACAGGGGATCGTTCTGTAATTGCCCCCCCCCCCTCTGCACAGATCCCCCTCGCTGTTCTGCCAACATCTTATTCCCCCCTGTGTACCTTTGCCCCCCTCTCACAGTACTGCCAGGGTCCCTGTCCCGCAGGCTACTGCGGGTACAGGGGGATGTGTCAGGATGAAGAGCAGTGGAAGGGGCCAGTAAATATGTAATTTACTGACCCCTGCCTTTTCTGAATGAACAGTGAGTGATCGGTACCGATTGCTGACTGTGTTCATTCATAACTGAAGCATTGTAAACTGTGTGTGGCACTGCCCTCTTCCTTCCTTCTGGTCCCCAGGCCGACTGCCTGTGACCGCGTGCCACTGCTACAGAGAAGGAGACAGCCGTCTTCCGCACTCTGGGACTCTGCTCACCAGCCAAAGACTCCGCAGCACACGTGCTCCTGGCTTTTTTACCACACCCCACAATGCACCAAGACAATCGGTCTGTGACACTCACTGGGGCTGTATCAAAGCCTGTGTACCCATTGGTCAGATTTTCTCCACTGTCCAATATGGAGTGTGTGAAACACTCCCTAGACCAGATGAATCACACACTGAGCACACTGAGCAGACCTCACTCACAGATCCTGCTCTCTGGTAGGCAGAAAGCAATATAGATTTACCTGGTGCTCCTCTGATAGGAAGACAGAGCCAAAACTATACTCTCTAACTAGCACCTACCTAGGAGGGTGCTATAAGTGTTTACTATGCTTCAGTTTATGAACCATTTTTATATTTTCGGGGACTGGTGGGCCATGTCAGATGTATGAAGCCCTGTGATTTCTAACAGCAGCCTTGGGTGTATGTTCTGTAGGGGTGGGGAAGGGCGATCCGATGCATTGGTACAATACATTGCACTGTTTACTTTATTTTTAACTTTATCACAAAATGATACTTCATTCAACTGTACACACGCACTGCAGTGCGGCGACATGCGGTACAGTGTGTTGTGCTGCATTATTATGCAGCGTATACCAGTGCACATGTATGGTGTGAACAAGACACCTAAAAGAAAACTGAACTCCATGCAAACAGCTGAATACACAGATGAAATTGATAAGGGAGTTGTTTTACCTGTCAAAGAATGTGCATTTCTGACAATCCGGTCCTGAGATTTACACAGCTCTGCCACATAACAAGGCCTGCATAGCGGAGGAGGTGACCTGATCTTTCTCTGTTGCAGTTTCTCCTGCACTTACAGTTCCCCTCCCCAACCCCATATTGTGACTGAATAGTCTTAGGCTGTAATCCTCTTTTATGGAAGTGTATTGTAACTGTACTGTCTCTAAACTGTTGGTTCTATATAAAATCCTGCATATTAATATTATGCAAAGGAGAAGCAGCAGACTAATGAGTTCATCATCTCTGTCACTCTGCTCTCTCAATCTATCAGCATGCTGCTTGCACTGCATCATAACGGAATGGCTCCTTGTGCTGCTTTTCCTTCCCTGTTGCTGAGCTCTGCTGTACAAAGTGTATAGCCCACTGCAGTAGACTGATACCAAGTAAAATTTAGGTACTTATACTGCTTGAATTTACAAGAAAATACATTTAGGGATGTATTCCTAAATACAGAGCTGTAATATTTATTTATTTTATATCTGCTGGGAGTTTGAATTTAAAAGGTTTCTAAAGTCAAAAGGTTTTTCCCTAAATGCATGCCCTGCATTAAGGTAAAAATAATTCCTCTCTACCTTCCTACCCATCCCCATCCCAAAACACTCCCCTAGCTCCTGTCACCACTCCAGTGCTATCTTGGCTTCAGCACCACTCCTCCCACTTCCTGGTGTAACAGGAGGCATTGTTACTGGCTGTGCAGGACTTCTCTTCACCCACAAGGTGGCAGCAACACATGTGCTTTTGTTGTGATTGACTTTAGACTGCAGCACTCTGGGGGATGTAGTCTGGATGGAGATCGGCGTCATTGCCAATACTGAAAAATTAACTACTGCACCCAGGGATACCTGAGAGCAGGAAGAGCCATATGGAAGAATCTGGCGAGTTGCTTGTATGCTGGATATTGCTGTACCCTTATCAAGGTGGCTGGACTGAGCCAGGCTTTGCTGCACTATCGGCTGCTCTGATACCTGTTCTGGAAGGTCAGTCTGCTATCCAGACGGCTGCTGTTCAGGCCTGCTGGAGGAGCCATAGAGTTGAACCGCCAAAATACTTGTCATTCTTCTTGCAACAAACAAAGGGGGTGGCCCTCCAACTCTTCAGCCAAACGCTACAGGAGGATTCCAGAGAAAGAGTGGTGAGTGGGTTGCAGAGCCATAGTTAAGCTGAACCGTTTACAGTTTTTTTAGTGTCCACTTGCAAAAAGCTGCGGGTATATGTTTCCCGCACACCATTGTTCTAAGTGTTACTGTTGTTGCTGAACTAAGTCCAATGCGGCCAATTAACCTGTTCTTTTCCTCTGCAAAATTGTGCAAACTTTTCATCTAATTGCTGCAACTGTGCCTACCTTTCATATAAGTATTCAGTTGTATCCAAAAGATCCCTTCTTGTTACTCAATTCCTGAGGTGCAGTACTGTAACCAGTCAAATCATAGACATATCCCATCTCTGTGCGCCAACGTCTTCAAGGGCCCCAACCTAGCTGGCAGAAGATTCACATATAGCCAGATAACTTCATCCTGAGGGCAGATTTGGGTTTGAATGTAAAGTCATACTTTCAGGCCTAAACTTAGTCCCTTGTCAGGACCTCTCTCAAGTGACATAACCTGATCCCTGTTGTTACTTATTTCATCACTTGCAGCAGTTCATCCTATGGGCTCCTGCTACCGTCAGTCAAACTCCAGCGATGTATGTCTATGGATGCATACAGCCCAGCTTGGGAGTACGTTTGCACTGGTGCCTCCTTAGGACCTGGCTTGCTAAGGAGCCACCCGGAGGAGGGAGAAGGTGACAGCACCGACAGAGAACTGCCAGAGGAGGAGGAGGCAAGGGACTTCTCTGTGCACAGAACAGGTTTGGATAACATCAGTTTTTATTTTAACCCCCAAAAACAGCATTTAATATCACTTCAATATACATATGACATGGGTATCATCAGCTGCGGTAATGGTCTTTCTAAATCAACATGCACGTAGCATGCCATGGTCTACATTAAGTACACAACCTGTAGTCCTGAACTGGTTTAAGAGGGATTTCTTTATTGACATTCACAGGCATTTTGTACCATAGTCAGTGCTATTTTTTATGTTTGATTTTTTTGCCGTAGCTTTTTCACAATGAACAATTTGTCATCACCGTACTCTCTTCTTTGGAATCAAAACACCTGAACGTTTATATTCATCAGTCTTAATGAAATGTCAGCTTTCAACAACTGGTACTTTGTCTTAGTTTCCTGCAGATATTGCCTGACAAGAGCGCAGTGAGACCTGGATGGAGGATAATCTCTTGCGTTATCGTGTCATGCGGCAAACCAATGGCATGAGAGATAAGGAGAAAACTCATAAATGTATTATCCTTCAAAGCCCTCTCATTGATTCCAGAAACAAGATGTCTTTGCACACTTTATAATAAAAAAATGTGAATGTCTCATTCATGTTTATGAAATAATAATTCCATTGGTGGCCCCCGTCAGATGTTCTCTTTGAAGGCAAACTAGTAATCTTTGTAGCATATGCTAAAAGGGTATGTAAACCCTAACAACGACCTTCTCTTATTTGCTGTCTTTAGGTTTGTTAACTATATCATTGGAAGTGTTTGTTATATCTATTTGATAAATGCAAATATCTACCTGTTAATCTGTTTTTGTGAGTTGATAATGTATTGTGTCACTACCTGTGCCGTATTGATCTTAGTTATCTGCCCGGACTACAGAACACGTCCCCTTTATGTTATGGAGACGAGGAGAAAGTAAGATGTTCCTAAAGGGCCATACACACTATAAGATTTTCTGAAGACTTTTTCCTTTAGACTTACCAAAACCATATACTATGAGGTCAAACCTAAACACTTTCAATTTGTATGCAATCTGGCAGGCCCTTACACTACATAGAAAAGGTAAATCTCAAGGAAATCTAACCACAAAAGTTGGATAGTGTGTATCCAGCTTTAGTCCTGTCCTAGGGTGACAACTTCACCCCTCCATATATATATATATATATATATATATATACATATATATATACATACCCGATTCCAAAAAAGTTGGGACACTGTACAAATTGTTAATAAAAACAGAATGCTATGATGTGGAAGTTTCAAATTTCAGAATTTTATTCAGAATACAACATAGATGACATATCAAATGTTTAAACTGAGAAAATGTATCATTTTAAGGGAAAAATAAGTTGATTTTAAATTTCATGGCATCAACACATCTCAAAGAAGTTGGGACAAGGCCATGTTTACCACTGTGTGGCCTCCCCTCTTCTTTTATAACAGTCTGCAAACGTCTGGGGACTGAGGGGACAAGTTGCTCAAGTTTAGGAATAGGAATGTTGTCCCATTCTTGTCTAATACAGGCTTCTAGTTGCTTAACTGTCTTAGGTCTTCTTTGTCACATCTTCCTCTTTATGATGCGCCAAATTTTTCTATGGGTGAAAGATCTGGACTGCAGGCTGGCCATTTCAGTACCCGGATCCTTCTTCTACGCAGCCATGATGTTGTAATTGAGGCAGTATGTGGTCTGGCATTGTCATGTTGGAAAATGCAAGGTCTTCCCTGAAAGAGACGACATCTGGATGGGAGCATATGTTGTTCTAGAACTTGGATATACCTTTCAGCATTGATGGTGCCTTTCCAGATGTGTAAGCTGCCCATGCCACACGCACTCATGCAACCCCATACCATCAGAGATGCAGGCTTCTGAACTGAGCGCTGATAAAAACTTGGGCTGTCCTTGTCCTCTTTATTCCAAATGACATGGCGTCCCAGTTTTCCAAAAAGAACTTCAAATTTGGATTCGTCTGACCACAGAATAGTTTTACACTTTGCCACAGTCCATTTTAAATGAGCCTTGGCCCAGAGAAAACGCCTGCGCTTCTGGATCATGTTTAGATATGGCTTCTTTTTTGGCCTATAGAGTTTTAGCCGGCAATGGCGAATGGCAAGGTGGATTGTGTTCACCGACAATGTTTTCTGGAAGAATTCCTGAGCCCATGTTGTGATTTCCATTACATTAGCATTTCTGTATGTGATGCAGTGCCGTCTACGGACCCGAAGATCACGGGCATCCAGTATGGTTTTACCCTTACACACAGAGATTGTTCCAGATTCTCTGAATCTTTGGATGATATTATGCACTGTAGATGATGATAACTTCAAACCCTTTGCAATGTTTCTCTGAGAAACTCCTTTCTGATATTGCTCCACTATTTTTCACTGCAGCATTGGGGGAATTGGTGATCCTCTGCACATCTTGACTTCTGAGAGACACTGCCACTCTGAGAGGCTCTTTTTATACCCAATCATGTTGCCAATTGACCAAATAAGTTGAAAATTGGTCCACCAGCTGTTCCTTATATGTACATTTAACTTATCCGGCCTCTTAGTGCTACCTGTCCCAACTTTTTTGGAATGTGTAGATCGCATGAAATCCAAAATGACCCAATATTTGGCATCACATTTCAAAATGTTACACTTTGAACATTTGATATGTTATCCATATTATATTGTAAATAAAATATGAGTGCTAAAAAAATATAAGTGCTAAATGTGACCAGCACTTACGCGCATTTAGACGCATGTATTTAGCAGTGTTCAGCAAGGTGATATTAAGGCATTCAGAAAACATTTTCTAAACTCCCCTGCTACTAAACTGCTGTAAACGTCTATGTGTGCATGGACACATAGGATAACGTAAAGTGGAGTTCAGGGGCATAAAAAAAATGCTAAAACTCACAAAAGACAAGAGCTTTGGCTTTCCTCTGGGAGTTAAACTCGTCCTATTGCATTCTCTCCAAGCTAAAGTAGATAATAAATTCAAAAGAGGCAGTGAAAGGCTTTTAAAAGGTTGCATCCAATTTGCAGATCCGGAAACTTAAGTTCAAAGATCTGGGGTTACCAAAAGAAGCTAAAATGGTTTGGTCGTTTAAAGGTGCTCTGTTGTGAAAATATTAATTAACAAACAGTCTCGCTTTGATCTTCAGCATCCGGCATACTTTAAAGTGTGTCAGAGGTCAGATCCCAGGCTGTGTTTTGTGGCTCCATCTGTCAGCCTTTGTGTCACTATTTTGTTTTGTAGGGACATAGACCCGGGTGGATGCAACCACAGAAAGCGCTGGGGTTTAGGGATGAGCAAATCTTCCTTGGCTTTCCATTCTCCATTGGCAAATACTTTTGCAAATCTTACTTGAAATTCAAAGTGCACAAACTTTGTGCTGAATTCCAGTGATGTATATACCTCTACCACAGGGATCCTCAAACTACGGCCCTCCAACTGTTGCGGAACTACACGTCCCATGAGGCATTGAAAACTCTCACATTTACAGACATGACTAGGCATGATGGGAATTGTAGTTCCTGAACAACTGGAGGGCCATAGTTTGAAGACCCTTGCTCTACTATATCACCTCTTCTAGCACAAACCCCCCAAATGGACCCTCCTAGCACAAATACATACCAAGGTGGTGTGCTGGAGAATATGTATGTGTCTGTGATAGATACAGCGTCCAGCTGGTGATCGCTGCAGCACCCACAACTGATGTGCCTCTATCCAGGAAGGTGTGCGATGGGAATATGAACTATTCCTCCTAGCACAAATTCTCTTCTCCCATCCCCCTTCCCACACAAATCCCCCAAAATAACCACTCCAAGCACACCCCCCCCCCCAAAATGTTCCCTCCTAGAACAACTCTTACCCCCTGCTGCCCCCCAAATTCCTCCTCCCAACACAAATCCCCCTCCCCCCTCAATTCCCTCGTGGTGCCCCCCCCACATCACATCATAACACAGTGCCCAGGGCAACCATCCCTCCTGCCCACCCCCTGTCCCGTCCCTGCTAGCAGCTGTGATTAACTGTAGCTCTGATCAATGTCTGAAAGGTGAAATATTTCCATTCAGGGCCATCAACCCAACATATCTTCTTATTACAGGCAAATGCCTCTCTAAACCCTAACCCAGTCCTCTCCTAGGGACATAGATAAAGACCCCAGAGGTGCAGAAGATTTTAGGGAGGGCACAGAGGCATTTTGGTGAGAAACAGAGGCAAAAACCGTATGCCCTGTAAATACCCGTTGGTAGCAACCTCTCCCCAGAAGGCACCATGGCAAGAAGGCAAGCAAAGGAGAACCTACACTATACCTTTGCACAGGGGCCCTCTGTAGTCACCAAGTCGTGAGCTAGCTATGGAAGTTCTTAGTAAGGGTTTGCTGTTGGTGTAGCAGCACTGTGGTATGAGAAAAGTAAATAATTGATGACTGCAACAAGCCTCTAACTAAAATGAAGTACATTCATCCAACTTGTTATTAATTTGCAAGCCATTTGGGAGGAAGTAACATTTTAGAATGGAGACGGAATGTTTTGTCATGTAACATTCTACAGTAGATTACAACTTTAAATTATTCATTCAGTTTTTCCTCCATAAATTATAATTGTGCTATGGCCAAATCCAGAGCAGATGTTTGCTCATCATCAGCAAATATGGTAAAACACTCAGTGAAATATTTAAAAGGGATTTCTATATGTCTATTGAGCCTGCTAGCCTGGCTGTCAACACAGCCTCTAAATTTCCATAGTGATGTATATGTAAGAACACAGGCTTGACTGTCTGATTTGTACAAGATGCTTATTGTTCTGAATTGAGGTAAAGAATTGAAATATCTGTTTGAAATTGTTGGAACGTTTGTAAAAAAGAAAACAAAAAAAAAAAAAAACATACCTGTTAGCTATTTTTAAAGGCATCCACCAGTAGAAAAATAACTTGTTAAATTTGTTGCTGAATTCTATATTTGAAAATCCTGTTTGTCTGGCTATTATGTGGATCCAAAGTTTTTGAGTTCCTGATCTGAATTTAAGTGGATCAAAAGGTTTCTCTTTCCCTTGGTCTTTGTTGGCTATGCCATTCGGATGGCTTTTCAGAGGCCTTTGAAGGGGGGGGGGGGTGAGAATGTAATATATTGCTCCAGTAAATGTTATAACAATATGCTTATTTTTTCAGTGGGCACAAAGCAAACCATTATGACTGTGGCATGTGAATACCCCAGTCCACTGCCTTTTAAGCTTAAGGGGGCAGTGGTGGGGTGCGGAAAATGTGGCTTAACCATTTTTTTTTAATGCCCACTGTGACGGATAATTAATGGTTTGGATTGCTTCAATATTTGTCAGCAATATCTTCATATAGAAATATGAAGATTTAATACCACCTTACACAGTGTATTCCATGCTTATCTGTGAGAGAGACACACAGACTGTCATTCACAGTCGCAGACTTCCCTATTGTTTGTGTATTGGGAGGGAATGTGGATTATGCCTGTCTCATTGTTAAATGTTAATGACCTCACATTGTTCTGTCTGCCTTAAGAGAAACTTATTATGGGATGTATATGTGGATGTGGATTGGATGCTAAGGGGGAGGGGGATTGTCCCACAATGTATATCTTTGTGTACACTGTATGGGAGTGTAAAACTCTGTTTTCATTGGATTGTGAATCTCAGGGCTTGTCCTCAACAAGGTCCACCTGGGCGGTAACCTTGTGGGGGAAAACTGTATAAAAGTCTGTTTCTTGTTCAATAAAGTTGAGCTACTTCACCCTCAATCTAGAGTCCTCTCTCTCATTGGGGGAATATTCTACAAAGGATTGCTATGTCCTTCATACTCCCTTGGATAATCACTAAGCTCTTGTAAGAGCTTGTGTAAGAGATTGTTCTGCTGCACTCTCTGGGGAAAGAGAGGCTCAACCACTGGAACCTGGAGCCTTGTCGTAGGTCCAGGGTGGGTAGGAGACGGCGAGACCCCAACCAAGCTTCCGCGGTTCGTGGGGTCTGAGGCAGTTATGGTGTCAGGTGGAGTGCTTGGAGCCCTCAGGAAGCACTAGGAGCATCTGTCAATGGAGCTATCCGGTCAGGGTGCCGGTTGATCCATTACACCCACCAACCACAAGTCATGCCTGTATTATTGTACTGACTGGTATTCATGTAGTTAGAGCAGCCTTTTTTTCCATAAAATAATCCTCAAAATGGTTTCCAGTTCTTGGGGAACATCTGCTAAAACCAGTTCATTACAGGACAGTGGGAAAAAATGCCAATTTTATTGTTGGCTCGTTGGAATGATGCCCTTTTCATAGTGGCGGTCTGGTTGCTACCCTTACAGACAGCTAAGAAGGTCTCTGGTGTCATGTCGCTGACTCTGCCAAGTGGCTTTGCCTTTTGAACTATGCAGACACCATTAAATGGGAGGTCAATCAACCACAATTCAAAATACTCCTAGCAGCCTCTGGAGGAACCCTAGGGTCTCATGGAATTTTGATTGAAATTGGCTGAGTTAGAGGGTTCTGTATAAAAACCTTCTCCCAGTGTGATCTAATTATAATCACTTACAGAAAAGGATGGAACCGCTGGGATGATCCTATAGCCCTGTGCTTCATAGGTTCAAGCCATGACGGCTTCGGAACTATGCAGACACGAATAAATGGTAGGTCAATCGGGTACAACTTAGGAAACCCCTAGCAGCCTCTGGAAGAAACCTATGTTTTAACCGAACCCTACCTGAGAAGGATCTGTTCAAAAACCTGCTGCCACTGCAATCTAATTATAATCACATGCAAAAAAGATGGAACCCCTGCTGGATAAGTTCAAGCCTGCTTGGGGAGGGCTGCAAATCTAAAATCCAACCCTGACTGCTGTAATAGAGGGAGTCGTGAGAACCCATTCACAAATATTTCCTTTATTATATTTATTGTACCTATTTAAAAAAAGTAACACTGTAGGGAGATGACTTTCTCATGTAGTGATCATGCATGCAGTAACAGACCTTCACTAAACATTTAATAATTCACGTAGGAAAAATACACAAAATAACCCGCTACAGTCAATGCAGCAGTCAGTTTTGAGAAGATCGGCCAAACCTGGATGGCTGTGCGGTGGAAACATACCAAAAAGTGCAAAGGGATTACAAAAGACACCTGATAATTAACTCCAAATCAAAACAACATCTGGTTAACTGGTTCCTGATCCTCGTATAATGCTCAGCTTACATATGCTGTAATATTTTGGCATGCACACTCCAAATCTCTGGCAAAGCAGAGAAAAATGCATACAATTTACAACTGACTTTCCCTGTCCAGCTTTTGCAGAAACGGCTTTCTTTTTAGTTTAATATGCCCTGAATAATTTGCTATTATGTTGGTTTTTCAAATCTCAGCTCATATTTATAAAAAGGCAAATATATCAATATTGATTGTGCATTATTATGCTATCATTGTAGAGCTTCAGCCACAAAAGTCCCATAAGAATGGCACGGTAATGACTAAGGATTATTTCATTTACTGGTAATCAGCATAACTAAACAGAAACTACTATCCAAAAAAAAAAAATATATATATATAAAATGTAAAATATAGATTGTGCAGAGGCTTCCTGTCTACATGCATTTTATTAAAACATATAGTACATATTTTACATTTAGTTAAACGTTTGTAGACCACAGTAATAAACTTCAACTATTTATTCCCTTTTGGTCTTTTAATATATTAAAAGTGTTTCATTATCTAAACCTCAGAAAAAAAATTTAATACATTGCAGCACACCAGTACTTAGATGTGGAGGCTGTCTTTGTTTTTCACTTTTTAGGCTTTTTTCCTTCATTTTCCCCTGGTGATCCTGCCAGTAATATGCTTCCTTTCTTAGGGTGACAATGCTCACTCACTATACTGTATCTTTGGAATAGCAGCATTGTAAATTTAAGAAACGAATACAGAACACATCCCCTTCCTCTCTTTTTCATAATACAGTATAAGTGTTGGTTCACACTATGGCGATCCGACTTCGGGGGCGACCTGTGAAGTCGCGTGCACTGCCTTCACATAATGGAAGTCAATGCAAGTCGCTCCAATGTCGCCCCGAAGTAGTACAGGAACTATTTTCTAAGTCGGAGCGACTTGAGTTGCTCCTATTAGAACGGTTCCCGTAGCACAGAATGGACCGCGACTTGTCAGGCTGACCAGTCGCCTGACAAGTCGCGGTAGTGTGAACCGGGTCTTAGGGGTAGGTGTTCTGCGGTTCACAGATAACTAGGAACAATGTAATAGTGAGCAGAGGTAGAAAGCCCAAGAAGTTACCAGCTCACGAGAATTCTGGCAGGATCAGCAGGTATTTTTTGCACTAATATTAAGAAATATAATAAAACCATTTTTTAAATATTAACCAACCAAAATATACTGTAGTATTTTTAGTAGTATTTTTCCAAATATTATTGGGCCTGGTGAAGTGGAGTGTGAAAAGTTTTTCCCCTCCTGGGAGGAACCCTTGAAGATGCTGGCTGTAATGGATGTTCTACTTTGGACCTAAAAGAAGAAAACTACAGTTGTCTCCTACCGTGGAGGTGATAAATGACTGACTAATGGCACTTTTCCACTGCAAGTACCGGCTCGGCTCTACTCGGCCCTGCTTGGCCCGGTTTGCTTTTCCACTGCTGGTACCGCATGGTACGGTGTTGGAACGGTTCGGTACGGTTTGGTATGGTTTGCTTTTCCACTAAAGTAGTACTAAAGTTAAGTGGGTGGGATAACAACGATTCTCTGACCAATCAGTGGCTAGTAGTGACTGCATGCAAAGGATTGTGGGATATGGTACCGGTATGGTACCTCTTGGAACCACAATCGAGGTGGTACTGTTTTTGAGAGCCGTACCTTTTGGTTCCATGCAGTGGAAAAGCGCCGCCGTACCGTACCGAACCGTTCCTACACCATACCATGCGGTACCAGCAGTGGAAAAGCACAAAAGCGAGCCGAACCATTCGGTTCCATGCAGTGGAAAAGCGCCATAAGTGGAAAGCCATGCAGGAACCTTTCCATGCTGCCCTGCCCTAAAATATCAATAAACCTAGTGTCAGAGCTTAAATGGTCAGAAAACAGCTGCATGCAATTAGTGTAAATATACAAACACCAAAAGTACATATAAAAGGAAAAAATGCAGCACTATAAATAGGACATTAGCAAATTATATCAGTATCAAGAGTGAAGAAAATAAACAATGTTTAACTGAAGTAATCAAGTGAGAAAACCACAAACTAAGAAAAAATGTCCTTGTGTGCAATAAACAATCCAGGTGTGGATGATCAACAGTCTCGGAAAATCACTCAGTGTCTTACCACCACCAAATAAACGAAGTGCAAACTCACCGGAACCACTTGCTGTCTAAATTATAGGACAGCAAAAGCGCAGTCTTTATTCATCAAGCCATCAAGGGAACTGCTTATTCTCATCTGATTCAGAACAGAAGAATCAACTATCATTCTTCTGGTCTGGGCCGGATGAGAATAAGCAGTTCCCTTGATGGCCTCATCATTGAGATTGAAGGATAAACCATATCCACATATCATTACATGCATCTTTGAAAGGAAGACCAGTGTTTAAAGACTCCGCTTTAGCTTTCCAATAATTTAGACAGCAAATGGTTCCCTGTGAGTTTGCACTTCGTGTATTTGGTGGTGGTAAGACACTGAGTGATTTTTGGAGATTGTTGATCATCCACACCTGGATTGTTTATTGCACACAAGGACCTTTTTTCTTCGATATTCAAAGGAAAAAGTTTGACCGCACTCAGGAGTAGATAAACTTGAAGTGTTTATTCCCATAAACTAGAAACACAAGTGCATCACACAGACATGGGACAGGTTGACGCGTTTCATGACTCTAGTGGTCGCTTACTCATATGAGTTATGAGTAAGCGACCAATAGAGTGGTGAAACGCGTCAACTTGTCCCATGTCTGTGTGATGCACTTGTGTTTCTAGTTTATGGGAATAAACACTTCAAGTTTATCTACTCCTGAGTGCAGTCAAACTTTTTCCTTAGAATATCTGACTACTGGACGGCGGATCCGACCGACACCTGAGTGCTTTGCCTTACCTGAGCGGCTGTTTTCTGTGTTGCTTGAATAAGGACATTTTTTCTTAGTTTGTGGTTTAATCACTTGATTACTTCAGGTAAACACTGTTTATTTTCTGCCTTGAAATATAACTACTGAGTTACCGCTAGACCCTCAGTTTTCAAGGAACCATATGTAGAGTTTTAGTGTCCAGCCAGCATAGCCCTGTAAAAAAGGAACCTAGAACGTTTAGATGCACAGAAGACCAGAGATTGTGTTCTGTGCAGAAACCCTCAGGTATCTTGTGCTCCCTTTATCCTCTTTTCTGTTCTCCAGGCCAAATCTGTCTTGCTGTAAGATTTTATGTGGCCATTTGATATAAGAGGAGACTATGATGGGGACTCTAATGTAAGGGGATTATGATGGGCTTAGGTTCATTTGGAATGTATTTACTTTGTTTCAAAAACCTATGCATTTATATTTGATTTGTTCAGTTCTAAAACATGTTTTTACAGTTTTGAAAATATTTGTAACGTATATGACGTGACCCTTTTACAGAAAAGGTCACGTCATATACGTTACAAAACAGGGAAATAAAAACTACAAAAACCCTAACTAAAGTAATTGTCAACCATTATTCTGTACATCCTAAGATAAGAATCACTCCCTGAAAAGAATGTTCCTGGGACTTTATGGCAAAGTTTGTAAGTTTAGGAAATTTGCTGAAGATCCAAATTCACTCACATCAATTAGGTCTCATCCCCAATAGCGCTAAAGAAGGAAATAGGAGAAGTTCATTGTTAGGCTTTACATTTTAACTTTTTTTGGCCAGACTGGTCAACGATCTACTGTCTGAAGTACGTCAGGAGCATGTCACTCCACCACTTTTACGGCAGAACATCGATCAGGTGTTTTAAAAAAAAAACTAGGTTCAAATGCCAAGCCAAGCATTCCTGTTTTAGTTATATGTGGGTCAATTGATCCTGCATTCACCTACAATCATCAACTGAGGTCTAGAGACCCATCACCTAAATTATATTAGATTTGCCATTCAGATTTAAAAAAAAACAGGTGAATGGGATATTCCATTCTTTGCTACAGTTTACACGGTTGATTAGCAGCAAGGTCAGACAGCTTGTTCCCTTCCCCCACTGCTTTCCACCTACCCTGCTAGCAAGGAGATGAATACCTAATGAGGTCAGATTTACAGATTTTGCCTCTAGCAGCAGGCACATGCTGGAGAAGAGTGCTACTCCATTCAGCACAGCGAGGGGGGATGTAAGGTGCACAGAACAAGCGAAAAATCAGTCAATGCTATACAGGTGCTTGATGTATTTGCTGGTACAGTGCATGTTTACTAGCAGCCAGCAGATCTGTTACACAGCCCTGCAATGCTGACGGATCTTTTACGACTGAATTTGTGAATGAACAGTCAGCACTGTGGGGCTGTGTGATATACAGTATTAGTATATCACACAGTATTAGTATGCTAATAAACATACACTGTGCTGGCAGATGTATCACACAGTCAGGGCTGCTGATAGGGGGGACTACCAGTCCTCCTGTAGGGGGGCCCGGGCAAATAGAGGGGCCCCAACAGCACGGGGAATCTGTGCGTCGAGCGGAGGGGGCAATTACAGAAGGTAGCCATGTGCAGCTCCCTGTAGGCAGCAGCTGAAAGCCACTTTCTCCCCCTCCTGCCAGCTTTCACCTGCAGGAAGAAACACAGACACAGGGCATCATTTCTGTAATTGCTTCTCCGACACCAATCCCCCTCCCTGTTCTGCCTGCTTCTGATCCCCCCCTCACCCTGTGCGCCCCCCTTTCACTGTGCCCCCCCCCCCCCCCCCTTATCGCAGTGCTGCAGGCTTTCCAGTCCTGTAAAAAAATAACAAATTGTAAAAAAAAAGATATATAAGGATTTTAGTGTTCTTTAGTGGAAATATTGTCTTGATATATTTTTTGGGGAGGGCTCTGCACGGTAGGCTGTATAGGGCCCCATGATTTCTAACAGCAGCTCTGCCTGCAGTGCTGGCTAATAGTTTACTATTGAATTTATGAATGATATTTATGTGAATCAAGGTTGCAGGGCTGTTGACAGTGGCAACCCTAGAGAGGGGGCAGTGACTACAGTGCTGTGCTGTGCCTCCTCCATAGGAAGACTCATAAATTGGGCTTCAGCCTGGGATGGAGCTACAGCACAGCACAAACAGAAGTAGAAATGTGCTTTTAATGCATAAGAGGGTATGGCTCAGAATGGAATAAAGTGCTAATCGCGCTTGGTGTCCTGGGTGGTTTAAAATATGTTGCTTCTTCTTTAAAGAAGAACTCAAAGATCACAATACCTTTTGATCAGAGTGCAATAAAGTTTGTCTTTGTGTCCTTAATCTATAGATCGTTGGCAGCAACGTTTTGGGTAGGAACACACTCCTGATCTTTGTATGTTGTTTTGCAGGCTGCTGGTCCTCGTAGACATCCACAGGGATGGCAACTAATTTAGATAGACTTCAGACAGCGAAGAAGCAAGTGTGCTAACCTGAATTTTCAACAGATCTTGGTAGAATGAAAGCAATTAGAAATCACATTAGTGCACTTAACCTGATCTAGAGATCTTGTGATCCTAGTTTTTTTTTTTTTAAAGGCAATCAAAAAATTATATTGATGATAATTTTTACATTTTTCCTCATGTATGCTCTAAAAAAAGGCAGCTCTGACTCTAATACCTACAATCTGGAGATTACCCTTTCTTTGCCGCATGACTTCTTTAGTCTTCCAGATTTAATGGTGTCCATGGCCACTCAACCTTGCAGGTTTAGGAAGGACTTGCAGGGGGTCATGGGCTGTCCTGCATTCCCAGTGTAATGATGCAGATAGCTGCACTAATGTCATCATATCAGTGCCACTCTCTGCATTTTTCAAGACCACCCACTGCCAAAAAGGAAGAGCACACAGAGCTTCATGTGACTGGCTAGAAGACTTCTAAAAAAGATAAGCAAAAAGGGGGAAAGAGGGCAATTGGGTGTGGGTATGCAGCTCAGAGAGGGTTTTATATTTTTGATAGAGTGGGGATTGGTTAGAACACCTGTCAACCTTTCTTTTTTTTTTTAATTTTGCTCAATGTGTCTCCAATGGGTAGATTCCAATGAGGACATTATGGTAATAACTGTCTAAGCCCTCATTTTGAAAAGATTTCCTCTCACTTCCTGATGAGTCTACAGGACAGGAAGTAAAAAGAAATTTCCCCCAGTTGTACACAGAAAAAACGAATGGGGTTTTAACCATTGTTTTTAATCTAAAATGAAAAAGAGATCTAAGCTTTGGATATGCTTTAAGTTGAGTAGAGCATCTTCTCTCCGATTTAACCTTTTATTTCCTCCTTTGATGCACCTACTGCCCACTGCAGCAACCTATGTCCTCACTGTTTGAATGGACTGCTGCTTACTTCCCATGAAGCCAGGCTGTCATGTATAGCCCCCATGTAGTTCACTGGACTGCAAGGGTGACATAATGACCCCGGTACTACTGCCAATGGGTGTTGCAAGTGGCAGAAAAAGGTGTCCCTTGCTGCACCCATAATCTACACTGCACTCTCCCATCTTTAATGACTACTGGGACATGCATTCCATGAACTGCATGCGCATTACTAAATTGAGAAGCATAGCGTGCTGCTGTTTTCTGCGTGTGGCCCCTTTTTGATGCAACCATGATGTCTAGGCTGGATTTAAAATACTCACAAATGTAAAAAGTCTGCAGATGTCTGGGGATAGAGCCTGGAAAGTGGCTTTAAAGCACTTTAGTTGACATTCATATGATCACATTCAAATACACATCTTAAAAAAAATAAAAGGATCAAAGTGCCGCTTTAATAATGTAAGGAATATTAACCACTTGCCGACCGCTCACTGGGCTGCTACTGTGGCAAAGTGGCTCGTTACCGTCTGGCGACGTAGACCTACGTCACCAGACTCTCCCCTCTGCGCGTGCGCCGCCGGAATCTCGCTCCCACTGTATTCAGACACAGCGGGAGTCGGGCCAGGGGAGGAGAGGCGGTGCTCACCGCCACTCTTCCCCTAACATCGGGGATCGAGTGAGGAAATCCACCCACTTGTGTAAACGAAGCGGGCTGATCTCCTATGTGACAGACTGTGACAGATTACAGGATTCAGCTTAGCTGAACCTGCGATCTGTGTCTGTGTCACACAATCCCCTCCCCCCACACACGTCAGTAAGCATGAGGCATACATTTAACCTCTTGATCACCAACAGTGTTAACCCCTTCCCTGCCAGTGTCATTATTACAGTAACAGTGCATATGTATAGCACTGAGTACTGTAGTAATGTCACTGGTACCCCCAAAAATGTCAGTCAGGGGTCCGATCTGTCCGCCGCAATGTCGCAGTCCCGCAAAAACAAAATCGCAGATCGCCGCCATTACTAGAAAAAACAAACAATAAAAATGACAAATCTTTCCCGTGGTCAGTAAACGCAATAAATTTTGCGCAAACCAATCAAAATACGCGTATTGTGATTTTTTTTTACCAAAAGTATGTAGCAGAAAACAAATTGTGCCTAAAATATTAAAAAATTTTGATTTATACATTTTTTTGGGGAATGTTATATATCAGAATGTAAAAAATATTGTTTTTTTTTTTTTTTCAAAATTGTCCCCCCTTTTTTCAAAAATTAAAAATCGCAGAGGTGATCAAATACCACCAAAAGAAAGCTCTATTTGTGGGGAAAAAAAGGACATAAATTAAATTTTGGTACAGCATTGCATGAACGCGTAATTGTCCGTTAAAGTAACGCAGTGCCCAATCGCAAGATATAGCCTGTTAGGAATTTGGTAAAATCTTCCAGTCTTAAATCGTTTAAAAATACGCTCATTGAGAATTTTTTTGTCAAAGACATGTAGCTAAATACATTTTAGCCTAAATATATGACAAAAATTGAATATATTGGATATTTTTTAACTGTCAAAGTAGAAAATGTCAATTTTTTCGCAAAATGTTCGCTCTTTTTTTTATTAATATCGCAAAAAATGAAAAGCACAGAGGTGATCAAATACCACCAAAAGAAAGCTCTGTTTGTGGGAAAAAAAGGATGTAAATTTCGTTTGGGTACAGTGTTGCATGACCGCGCAATTGTCAGTCAAAGTCGCGCAGTGCCAAGTTGCAAAAAAGTGGCCTGGACGTTAAGCAGGAAAATCCTCCGGTGGTAAAGTGGTTAAAGAGAACCTGTTACAATGAATGGAGGTCTTGACCAAGACCACCCCTGAACAGAAGACAATAGAAGGTGTTGCACATTTACATCTTCTCAAAGCCTGTTCTGTGTGCCTGGGGGACCCCCTGACCCTGGACACAATTTTCTGATTTTGAAAGCTGCCATTAGACGCTTAGTCCCCGTTCACACTAAGGCGACCTGTGAGGCGACCTGGTCACCTCACAGGTCGCCGTAGGTCGCCTCCCATAGGGAAGCTGCGGACCCGTTCTAATAGGAGCGACACAAGTCGCTCCCACTTAGAAAAAGGGTCCGGAGCTTCTTTGGGGCGACCAGGAAGCGACCGCCATAGACTTCAATGTTATAAAGTCCGTGGCGGCCGCTCTGAGGTCGCGGCGCGCTGCTCGCACCGCGACCTTGGAGGTCGCGGTGCGAAGTAGCGTCGCCCCTATGTGAACGGGGCCTTAGAAAAGTGTAAACATTGCTGTGTTTATTTCCAACCTGTCTCTGTCTACACTGTCACTTCAGGGAGGGAAGCTTTACTGAGTAGTTTGATACAATGAGGGCAATTTAGTAAAGGAGCAGAGGCTTTGGATTTGGAATATTTAACTTTCACCTTTACTAAAGAGGATCTTCACCCTTGAAAGAAAAAAATAAATGTTAGCAGCTACAACTACTGTACGCTACTGAGGAAGAAGCGACATGTGTTGAAACGCGTCCTTATCTTCCAGCAGTGTCAGGCATCTTCTCCATCGGGGCTCTGGCTTCTCTGCTCTCCCTGCAGCAGAAGTTCTCTCCTGCCTGTGCTCTTCTCCACATGCTCAGGGCCAAAGCAGGAGAATTCCATAGCGGAGTCCAGGGGCTCTAGAGCCAGCAGGTTTCATTTTTTTCTACTTTGCTCAAGCTCCTCTTTTGTGAGTGCATTTTTAATCATTAATAAATATTGTTCACCTTGTTTACCACACTATGGAGGTTGCACTTGTCTTATTCCATTTGTTTTCACAAATACTGTAGCTGCTGACCTTGATTAAAAGGACACTTACCTGTCCACTAATCCAGCATCATCCTCAGCTGGTCCGGTTATTTGACAGTCTTTGGGTCCCCAATGCCAGCATGTTCTTGCGGCTCCACAGCCGCCTTCCCACTGCACATGCGTAATGTCAATGGTCCTGCAGACTTTTGGGACCTTTGATGTGTTCCAGAAGACTGCGGGCAAAGAGAGGGAGGGACAACTTTTCCTCAGATCTCCTAGGCAGAGCGTAAGTGGGAGCGGGCCGGGTACCTATCACAACTAGGTACTGCCCCCCAACCCAAAATAAATTCTAATGTACCAAATGTGGCGAGGGGGGAAGGGGGCAGAGGAGGACTTAAAGTGGAATTTCCCATTTAGGGTAAAGATCTGCTTAAGCTTTTTAAATACATTGAAGCTGTGTTCTATTTAATCACCCCATAATGTGGAAGAAAACCCCCCTTGCTTACAATTGGCATGCTCAAAAGTAAGCTCAGATTCAACTTACTTACAAAGTCCAGTGAATGTTCAGTTTGGTAAGTGAACAGCCTCTACTCATTTAGTAAATCAACCCCACGTTCTTTTCTGCCAGGAGCCTGAAAATGTGAGTTTTTCAATGTTTTTCTGTATTAATCCAGTCATTGGAGATCACAAACTGCTGGACTCAGCCAGCTCTTTGCTGTTAGGAGTTCATTTCTGCACAGTTGATTGTCCTCCCTTACTATATTAAAGCAGAACCAATGTACTACCATTCCTCACTGTGAGCAGGCAGGTTTTTAATTTGTTGTCTCTTCTGCAATAAAATACACCTACCTGCTGCTTGCGGCATTCCCTGGCATGTACCTACATGCACAGAGGACACTATAGTGGGAGGGGGGTGATGTGAAGGGGCAGAGGACACAGCATTGGGGGGTACAGAACACTACTGTGGGGGGAGGGGGCAGAGGTCACTACAGTGGGGGGGGGGATGTGAAGGGGGAGAAAACACTGCATTGGGGGGTACAGAACACTACTGTGGGGGGAGCGGGGCAGAGGACATTGTTATGGGGGGCAGAGAACACTACAGTGGGGGGTGATGTGAAAGGGGCAGAGGACAAAGCTTTGGGCGGTATAGGACACTACTGTGGGGGGAGGGGGGCAGAGGGCACTACAGCGGGAGGGGGGGGGGGTGATGTGAAGATGACAAGGGACACTGTGTTGGGGGGGGACAGAACACTACTGTGGGGGGAGGGGGCAGAGGGCACTACAGTGGGGGGTGATGTGAAGTGGGCAGAGAACACTGGGTTGGGGTGGTACAGAACACTACTGTGGGGGGGGGGGCAGAGAACATTGTTATGGGGGGCAAAGGACACTACAAGTGGGGGGGGGGGTGATGTGAAGATGACAAGGGACACTGTGTTGGGGGGGACAGAACACTACTGTGGGGGGAGGGGGCAGAGGGCACTACAGTGGGGGGTGATGTGAAGTGGGCAGAGAACACTGGGTTGGGGGGGTACAGAACACTACTGTGGGGGAGGGGGGGCAGAGGTCACTACAGTAGGGGGTGATGTGAAGTTGGCAGAGAACACTGCGTTGGGGGATACAGAACACTACTGTGGGGGGGGGGGCAGAGAACATTGTTATGGGGGGCAAAGGACACTATAAGTGGGGGGGGGGTGATGTGAAAGGGGCAGAGGACACTGTGTTGGGGGGGGTACAGAACACTACTGTGGGGGGAGGGGGCAGAGGTCACTACAGTGGGTGGGGGTGATGTGAAGTGGACAGAGAACACTGCGTTGGGGGGGAACAGAACACTACTGTGGGGGGGGGGGGCAGAGGACATTGTTATGGGGGCAGAGGACACTACAGTGGGGGGGGGGTGATATGAAAGGGGCAGAGGACACAGTATTGGGGGGTATAGGACACTACTGTGGGGGGAGGGGGGCAGAGGACACTACAGCGGGAGGGGGGGTGATGTGAAGTTGGCAGAGAACACTGCGTTGGGGGATACAGAAAACTACTATGGGGGGGCAGAGGACATTGTTACGGGGGGCAGAGGACACTACAAGTGGGGGCGATGTGAAAGGGGCAGAGGACACAGCATTGGGGGGTACAGAACACTACTGTGGGGGGAGGGGGCAGAGGGCACTACAGTAGGGGGTGATGTGAAGTGGGCAGAGAACACTGTGTTGGGGGGGGGTACAGAACACTACTGTGGGGGGGGGCAGAGGTCACTACAGTTGGGGGGGTGATGTGAAGTGGACATAGAACACTGTTTGGCGGGAACAGAACACTACTGTGTGGGGAGGGGGGCAGAGGTCACTACAGTGGGGGGGGGGGGTGATGTGAAGTGGACAGAGAACACTGCATTGGGGGGAACAGAACACTACTGTGGGGGGCAAAGGACATTATTATGGGGGGGCAGGGGACACTACAGTAGGGGGGGGTGATGTGAAAGAGGCAGAGGATACAGCATTGGGGGGTACAGGACACTACAGCGGGGGGGTAATGTGATGGGGACAAGAGACACTGTGTTGGGGGGAACAGAACACTACTGTGGGGGGAGGGGGCAGAGGTCACTACAGTGGGGGGGGGGTGATGTGAAGTGGGCAGAGAACACTGTGTTGGGGGGGTACAGAACACTACTGTGGGGGGAGAGGGGCAGAGGGCACTACAGGGGGGATGATGTGAAGTGGGCAAAGAACACTGCGTTGGTGGGGCTACAGAACACTACTGTGGGGGACGGGGGCAGAGGACATTGTTATGGGGGGCAGAGGACACTACAGTGGGGATTGATGTGAAAGGGGCAGAGGACACAGCATTGGGGGGTACAGGACACTACTGTGGGGGGAGGGGGGCAGAGGACACTACAGCGGGATGGGGGTTGATGTGAAGTTGGCAGAGAACACTGCGTTGGGGGATACAGAACACTACTGTGGGGGGCAGAGGACATTGTTATGGGGGGCAGAGGACACTACAAGTGGGGGGGGGGGGTGATGTGAAAGGGGCAGAGGTCACTACAGTGGGGGGGGGGTGATGTGAAGTGGGCAGAGAACACTGTGTTGGGGGGGTACAGAACACTACTGTGGGGGAAGAGGGGCAGAGGGCACTACAGGGGGGATGATGTGAAGTGGGCAAAGAACACTGCGTTGGTGGGGCTACAGAACACTACTGTGGGGGACGGGGGCAGAGGACATTGTTATGGGGGGCAGAGGACACTACAGTGGGGATTGATGTGAAAGGGGCAGAGGACAAAGCATTGGGAGGTACAAGACACTACTGTGGGGGGAGGGGGGCAGAGGACACTACAGCGGGATGGGGGTTGATGTGAAGTTGGCAGAGAACACTGCGTTGGGGGATACAGAACACTACTGTGGGGGGCAGAGGACATTGTTATGGGGGGCAGAGGACACTACAAGTGGGGGGGGGGTGATGTGAAAGGGGCAGAGGACACTGTGTTGGGGGGTACAGAACACTGCTGTGGGGGGAGGGGGGCAGAGGTCACTACAGTGGGGGGGATGGTGTGACTGTGAAGTGGACAGAGAACACTGCATTGGGGGGGAACAGAACACTACTGTGGGGGGCAGAGGACATTGTTATGGGGGGCAGAGGACACTACAGTGGGGGGTGATGTGAAAGAGGCAGAGGACACAGCATTGGGGGGTACAGGACACTGCTGTGGGGGGAGGGGGCAGAGGACAGTACGGTGGTAGAGGGGGGGGGGTGGGGGTGATGTGAAGAGGACAAGGGACACTGTGTTGAGTGGGTTGCCTGCCCCTGCACTAACACATTGAAGCTAAACTTGATAAGCTGTTACAGCAAACAGTTTTTTTTTCTCTTAGAATAAAGGTTTTACATAAATATATAAAAGCTGATCATTGTAAGCACCCTATGCCAGTGGTAAATGGTTTGTCTCAACCCTCTAACCACTACATCTGCAGGGCAGCTTGTTCTGTTGAATAACAGCAGTCTGCCAAAAAAAAAAAAAACGAATGCAGCCATCACATCTGAGAATTGGTAAGCTGCAATATAATAAATGTTTGCCTTTGTGTTTAATAGCACTTTAAATATGCCTAAGTGACAGGTTGACTTTAAAGTGCCCCTTTTAGAGCAGGATTGTGGCGTGCATACACATGTGCGCACACACGGGGCCTTGCAGAGCAACCTTAGAACACCTTTGTTTAGTGACATTTAATGTTATGTAACAGGTTAATGCATGTTGTACAGGAAGCGGCTTATCTTCCGTGTGATTTGTGATATTGGATGAATTTTAATGCCTTTCCCATCTTTTAGCGCAGGTTGGAGTTGTTTTCTCGCAGGATTCTCGTGTCTTGTCAGGAGATAGCAGCAGAGCCGCCAGCGGAGTGGAGAGCCTGTAAATACGCGACGTGCTTCCTGCATGAATAACTTCCTAACAATCTGCTGAAGGAGTCATTTTGTATCAGGCTGAAACCCCAAACCAAAATCATTTTCATTTGCCAAGCACCTGTGAGAGAATGCAGCTGCAAGACCCTGGGAAAACAATGAGGACTGTGACAGTCCATTAATATAAACCAGCAACTAGATTTGTTTGGAGAAGTGGTTGATATAAAATTACACTAGAGCGCACAGTGGCATTCCTGCCGTTTGCCAGCCAAAAAAACAAAGCGGGATTGGAGCTGTCTGTACGTCATTGGAATGTACCGAGGATTTGACGGCAGGGAATCGATTCCTGGCGAGGTGGAGATGGGCTTCTCTGGGGGCTCTTCATACCTCTGAATACATTATTATTATTATTATCATGGCTTCCAACATTTATTGATATTAACATCAGTGTAACTAGACCTAAAAATACAAATTCATAAAATAGAAGCCTATCCTCCCCTCTCCCCTCCTGCCATCAGTGCCGCTCTTTCTTCCTTTTCAAGTGGTTGTAAACCCCTACTTATACCCAGTGGAGTGACTGGCCACCAGTGGCGGCTGGTGCTCCATGGGTCGGGGGGGGGAGGGGCGGCAGACGGACCACACCATACCCCCCCTCCCAGACCACACCAGCTCCAGTCAGCACAACATCCCCCTCCCCCCCCCCCCCCCAGTCGCCGGCTCACTCACCCTGGACTGGCAGGCAGCAGCGGCGGCTTCCCCCTCAGTCTCCTCCATGGGTCATGCGTCTCCTCCCTTCTCCTTGGCCAATAGCATGGCTTCTTTTTTTGACCAATTGGGAAATGGGTCCTGATTGGCCAGGAGGAGAATCCGTGTGACAAAAGCAAATATTAATTCGCTAATGTCCCACAACTGGGTGGGCTCGGGGCACAAAGCACACCCTTTTTTGAAGCCTATTAGAGCCTCTGGCTTGAATCACGTGCTTCAAAAAAAAAAAAAAAAACCATTGGAATCCATGCGTCCTACGCCCTGCATGTAGATTAGGGGCCGGACGCATGGATAGGGGGGTGGCGCCCCTGTGCCCCCAATGGATGGGCCGCCACTGCTGGCCACAGAGATGGAAAAAATCCTTCTACATAAGTTGTGCCAGTTTATCTGCAAAATTCTCTTCTCCACATCTATTTGTAGCACTGCCCCCTTGAGGACTGCTGGATAACACACTTTCGGGTCACCCTGGGTTACAGTTAGCGACACCGGCATTCACAGATTAACACTTTACTTCTTTGGCTCAGTCAATGATCAGTCCAGGGGTTATTGTAGTGGTTTTTGGTGTTTTATTTTAAATAGGGATGGGAGAAGGGAAGAGTGGGATACTCCAAATTTAACTATTCACAATGGATGAGGATTCCTATCTGGAGATGCAGCCAGGCTGCAGATTCTCCTTGCCACTCAATGAATTTAGGTCAAGTCTCTGTTCAGACGCCTTCATTAGGTAGATTATCTTAGGGATTCCTGCCTAGTATCCCCTTTCACTCCAGAGACTGACACCCATTCTCTGACTATCCAACATCGGGGTGGGCCCCCTCAGGTCAGGCTCCTAGACACGATCTCCTGTTCTCACGATACTGTTTTTAGAGGTTCTCCAGTGTCTCTACCCCTCCAGTCAGTTCTCCTGCACCTCTGGGTTCAGTTCCTTTCCTCTGATCCCCATGCCGACTGCCCATGATTGTGTGCCACTGCTAAAGAGGAGGAGGCAGCCACCACCCTCCCTCCGGGACTCTGCTCACCAGCCAAAAACCCCGCAGCACATGTGCTCCTGGCTTTTATACAGTATCCCATAATGCATTGAGATAGCCAGTCTCTACCAATCACTGGGACTGTTTCAAGGCCTGTGTACTCATTGATCAGGTTTCCTTCCACTGTCCAACATGCCTCCCTATTGGACCAGTGTGAAAACACTATCTAGACTCAACGAATCACACACTGAGCAGATCCTGCTCGCTGGTAGGCAGAAAGCAATATAATTTCCCTGCTACTCCTCTGGTAAGCAGACAGATTCAAAAACTATACTCTCTCACTAGCACCTACCTAGGAGGGTGCTACATATTAAAAACCCTGCATTTTACTGTCAGGAGGAAACACATCTAGGAGAGATGGCCAAAGCATCCAGTATGCATGAAGGTCAATCCACCCAACCTGGTTTTTATAGCCAATTGGAGAAGTTTTTATCTGCTTTGTTGTGGGGTTTGTGAATCAACGTCATCGCGGCTCTGGCCACTCACAGCGCCGGAGCCATCGAACCCGGAAGAGACGCAGAGGGAGAACGACAGCTCCCACAGCGGTGTCCGGGGGTCCGTGTCGGGGCTTCATTTTAAGTTAAGTATTTCATAATGAGCTAGTACGCGATGCCTACTAGCTCATTATGCCTTTGTCTTGCAGAGTTTTTTTTTTTCGGCAGTATACAACCGCTTTTAAAGAATAATTATTGAGGAATTAAAAAAAAATATCTATCTATCTGTCTATCTAATAATTAACTAATAATTTACCTTATACTCTTTGGAAGAATTCACTAGCGGTAGGATATTATCGTATTTTGACCTTGCTTTGCCATCTAGAAATTATTTTTCAGGATATAGGAGCAGATTTAAAAAAAGGAATAGCAGAACATTAAAGAGAAATGTGATTGCTTGCTACAGACAATTTATACTGTTGACCACCCCCTCCTCCTCAAAAACCTCAATTTGCTCAGTCTCCCTGACTGCGCTCTCCGTTGGTTCGAATCTTACCTATCTCACCGCACCTTCAGTGTCACTTACAACTCCACTTACTCCTCTGCAAATCCTCTTTCTGTTGGGGTCCCCCAAGGTTCTATCCTTGGACCTCTACTATTCTTAATCTACACCTCCTCCCTGGGTCAGCTTCTGGATAAAGATAGATACTAGATACTGGATAAAGACGGGCTCAGGTGAGTATTATGGGGGCTGAGGGGGGGGGGGGGTGCTGCACACAGAAGGTTTTTTTTATCCTAATGCATAGAATGCATTCAAATAAAAAAAACCTTCTGCCTTTACAATCACTTTAATGTGTTAGATTCTTCACATAACTGTAGTCTCTGTCTGGTCCCAGGCATTGATGAGCACGCTCCGTGCAAGGGGTGCCCCCACATGCACAGGCGTAGGTGACCCTGCCAACACCAATGCAATTTTACTTCTGATAATTGTAGCACAGGAAAACGTCTCCGAAAATGGCTCTGAGCTGTGAAGACGCCCAATAGGTCTACCTGCCTCCTAGTAACAATGGGCATTAGGTGGTGCGAGCCCCCTGCCTCCTAGCAACAATGGGCATTAGGTGGTGTGAGCCACCTGCCTCCTAGCAACAATGGGCATTTGGTGGTGTGAGCCACTTGCCTCCTAGCAACAATGGGCATTAGCTGATGTGAGCCCCCTGCCTCCTAGCAACAATGGGCATTAGGTGGTGTGAGCCACCTGCCTCCTAGCAACAATGGGCATTAGGTGGTGTGAGCCACCTGCCTCCTAGCAACAATGGGCATTAGGTGGTGTGAGCCACTTGCCTCCTAGCAACAATGGGCATTCGCTGATGTGAGCCACCTGCCTCCTAGCAACAATGGGCATTAGGTAGTGTGAGCCACCTGCCTCCTAGCAACAATGGGCATTAGCTGGTGTGAGCCACCTGCCTCCTAGCAACAATGGGCATTAGGTGGTGTGAGCCACCTGCCTCTTAGCAACAATGGGCATTAGGTGGTGTGAGCCACCTGCCTCCTAGCACTAATGGGCATTAGGTGGTGTGAGACACCTGTTTCCAAGCAACAATGGGCATTAGGTGGTGTGAGACCCCTGCCTCCTAGCACTAATGGGCATTAGGTTGTGTGAGACACCTGTTTCCTAGCAACAATGGGCATTTGGTGGTGTGAGCCACCTGCCTCCTAGCAACAATGGACATTAGGTGGTGTGAGCCACCTGCCTCCTAGCAACAATGGGCATTAGGTGGTGTGAGCCACCTGCCTCCTAGCAACAATGGGTATTAGGTGGTGTGAGCCATCTGCCTCCTAGCAACAATGGGCATTAGGTGGTGTGAGCCACCTGCCTCCTAGCACCAATGGGCATTAGGTGGTGTGATCCACCTGTTTCCTAGCAACAATGGGCATTAGGTGGTGTGAGCCACCTGCCTCCTAGCAACAATGGGCATTAGGTGGTGTGAGCCACCTGCCTCCTAGCAACAATAGGCATTAGGTGGTGTGAGCCACCTGCCTCCTAGCAACAATGGGCATTAGGTGGTGTGAGCTACTTGCCTCTTAGCAACAATGGGCATTAGGTGGTGTGAGCCACCTGCCTCCTAGCAACAATGGGCATTAGGTGGTGTGAGCCACCTGCCTCCTAGCAACAATGGATATTAGGTGGTGTGAGCCATCTGCCTCCAAGCAACAATGGGCATTAGGTGGTGTGAGCCACCTGCCTCCTAGCACCAATGGGCATTAGGTGGTGTGAGCCACCTGCCTCCAAGCAACAATGGGCATTAGGTGGTGTGAGCCACCTGCCTCCTAGCTCCTGCTGCCTAGTGTCCTTGGCTGCTAGGAGGCAGGCATCTCCAATAGAATTGATTTGTGCTGTACACTATGTCACTATATGCAAGATAAAAGTGTTTATATGTGTACACTGTAAAATAAGAAAAAAAAAAACCCATCTCTGGTCTTTTTTTTTACAGATCTGAACCCTGCTCTAGAATATGAATCTAAAACCTGAACTCATTGGCTATAACAGAGCCATGACTGGATCTGTACAGATTTGAATTCTTCATCTGTATGCTGTAGGCCTTAAAAAAAAAAGTAAATTTAAAAATAAATAAATAAATAAATAAACATGCTTTCAAAATGACATTACCATGTAAAAGCTTCAATGAGATATTTGTGACGGAGTTTACATCTATTTTAAAAAGTCCCTCATTGCTATGGCAGTTTTTATCATAACAATTTTCCTTTTGCTGTAGGTTCTTATAATTTATCATAATCACCTGTCTGTCTCTTTTCCGACAATTCTAATGTTTTCTCATCTAAAGCTTCCTATTTGCTATAATGTTATTTTTTTTTTTTTTATAATATTTTTTACACCTTGAAAAACTGCTGGAGGATGCAAAAGTGAAAGGAAATAGAACGCGCCTCTGAGTATTATACCCAAACGTACTCTTTTCTTGCCTTTAATGAGCGTCATTATATTTTGATGTGTTTAATAATACAGTATAAGTTCAATGAAACATGAAAAAGGATGTACATAAAAACCCAGATAACTCTTCGCTCACTGAAGTGGAACCCAGCAGATGTAGCCGCACACTGTAATCGCTGTCTGTTTCCTGTCAGCCTGATTAAGTTGCATTGTCCCTTTTCCAGCATAGGAATCAGTGATGTCCTATGGGGCACAGCATGTGTCAACCGGCTCAGACAGTCAAATACTTCACCGCAACTCTCTCTGCTTCCTGCGAATGAAGGTAAATACAAAGGAGAGATGGTGAGCCCTAGACACCAAAAAAAGGCAATGTAACAGTCAACAGAGCTCACAGTGTGACTTTTTTAAAGAACAGCTCCAGGCAAATAAAAGAACCTTTACATGAGTTATGTATTCGTTCACAGGACATTATATCCTTCAAATCAAAGTCATTGTCCGTGATTTAACAAGAGCCTAGTTACACCAGCAGCTGCCATATAACGTCGTCGCTGGTGTGCGCTGTGGAGTACACAATACCGATGCACTGATGACGGCACATTGCATTGTTTTTTTAACTCAGGAGTGTGTAACACAAAGGGGTCGATTTAGTAAAGGCAAATAGACTGTGCACTTTGCAAAGTGCAGTTGCACTCTGCAAGAGCAGTTGCTCCAGAGCTTAGTAAATGAGCAGAAGCTCTGCTGACTGCCATCATCCAATCATGTGCAAGCAAAAATGCATTTTTTTTTTAAATTTTCCTTGCACGTGATTGACTACTCTTAGCAAAGTGAAGCTTTACCATGTTTACTAAGCTCTGGAGCAACTGCACTTTGCAAAGTACACAGCCTTTTTGCCTTTAGTAAATCAACCCCAGAGAGTGCAGTAGTCAGTAGTGCAGATCACAGAGAGAGCAGGGCTCAGAAGTACATACCACAGAGAGAGCAGGGCTCAGGAGTACATAACACAGAGAGAGCAGGGCTCAGGAGTACATACCACAGAGAGAGCAGGGCTCAGGAGTACATAACACAGAAAAAGAGAGCAGGGCTCAGGAGTACTGTACATAACACAGAGAGAGAGCAGGGCTCAGGAGTACATAACACAGAGAGAGAGCAGGGCTCAGGAGTACATAACACAGAGAGAGAGCAGGGCTCAGGAGTACATAACACAGAGAGAGAGCAGGGCTCAGGAGTACATAACACAGAGAGAGAGCAGGGCTCAGGAGTGCATAACAGAGAGAGAGAGAGCAGGGCTCAGGAGTGCATAACAGAGAGAGAGAGAGCAGGGCTCAGGTGTACATAACACAGAGAGAGAGAGCAGGGCTCAGGAGTGCATAACACAGAGAGAGAGCAGAGCTCAGGAGTACATAACACAGAGAGAGAGCAGGGCTCAGGAGTACATAACACAGAGAGAGAGAGAGCAGGGCTCAGGAGTACATAACAGAGAGAGAGAGAGCAGGGCTCAGGAGTACATAACACAGAGAGCAGGGCTCAGGAGTACATAACACAGAAAAAGAGAGCAGGGCTCAGGAGTACTGTACATAACACAGAGAGAGAGCAGGGCTCAGGAGTGCATAACACAGAGAGAGAGCAGGGCTCAGGAGTGCATAACACAGAGAGAGAGCAGGGCTCAGGAGTGCATAACACAGAGAGAGCAGAGCTCAGGAGTACATAACAGAGAGAGAGAGCAGAGCTCAGGAGTACATAACAGAGAGAGAGAGAGCAGGGCTCAGGAGTACATAACAGAGAGAGAGAGCAGGGCTCAGGAGTACATACTACAGAGAGAGAGAGAGCAGGGCTCAGGAGTACATACCACAGAGAGAGAGAGAGCAGGGCTCAGGAGTACATAACACAGAGAGAGAGCAGGGCTCAGGAGTACATAACACAGAGAGAGCAGGGCTCAGAAGTACATAACACAGAGAGAGAGAGCAGGGCTCAAGAGTGCATAACACAGAGAGAGAGCAGGGCTCAGGAGTACATAACACAGAGAGAGAGCAGGGCTCAGGAGTACATAACACAGAGAGAGAGAGAGCAGGGCTCAGGAGTACATAACAGAGAGAGAGAGAGAGCAGGGCTCAGGAGTACATAACACAGAGAGCAGGGCTCAGGAGTACATACCACAGAGAGAGAGAGAGCAGGGCTCAGGAGTGCATAACACAGAGAGAGAGCAGGGCTCAGGAGTGCATAACACAGAGAGAGAGCAGGGCTCAGGAGTGCATAACACAGAGAGAGCAGAGCTCAGGAGTACATAACAGAGAGAGAGAGCAGAGCTCAGGAGTACATAACAGAGAGAGAGAGAGCAGGGCTCAGGAGTACATAACAGAGAGAGAGAGCAGGGCTCAGGAGTACATACTACAGAGAGAGAGAGAGCAGGGCTCAGGAGTACATACCACAGAGAGAGAGAGAGCAGGGCTCAGGAGTACATAACACAGAGAGAGAGCAGGGCTCAGGAGTACATAACACAGAGAGAACAGGGCTCAGAAGTACATAACACAGAGAGAGAGAGCAGGGCTCAGGAGTACATAACACAGAGAGAGAGCAGGGCTCAGGAGTACATAACACCGAGAGAGAGCGGCTCAGGAGTACATAACACAGAGAGAGCAGGGTTTAGGGGTACATAAAAGAGAGAGAAAGAGCAGGGCTCCGGAGTACATAAAAGAGAGAGAGAGCAGGGCTCAGGAGTACATAACACAAAGAGAGCGGCTCAGGAGTACATAACACAGAGAGAGAGCAGGGCTCAGGAGTACATAACACAGAGAGAGCAGGGCTCAGGAGTACATAACACACAGAGAGAGAGCAGGGCTAATGATTGTCTAACAGAGAGAGAGCGGCTCAGGAGTACATAACACAGAGAGAGAGAGAGCAGCTCAGGAGTACATAACACAGCGAGAGCAGGGCTCAGGAGTACATAGCACAGAGAGAGCAGGGCTCAGGAGTACATAACACAGAGAGAGAGAGCAGGGTTCAGGAGTACCTAACACAGAGAGAGCAGGGCTCAGGAGTACATAACACACAGAGAGATAGCAGGGCTTATGATTGTATAACACAGAGGGGTTGATTTATTAAAGACAAATGGGCTGTGCACCTTGTAAAATGCATTTTCACTTTGCAAGTGCAGTTGCTCCAGAGTCTAGTAAATAAGGTAAATCATTACTTTGCAAAAAAGTTGGAAAATAAAAAACAAAATTTTTGCTTGCACTGGATTAGATAATGGAATTCAGCAGAGATCCTCATTTACTAAGCTCTGGAGCAAGTGCTCTTGCAGAGTTCAACTGCACTTTGCAAAGTGCAAAGTTTATTTGTCTTTAGACACTCAACCCCAGAGAGTGCATCGAGCTAGCGGTACATAACACAGAGAATGTGTAGTTGGTTTTTAGCAGGGGTCCCCCAAAACCTGAAAATTATCTCTAGGCCAAATTGGGTACGGGAGACTTTAAATAAAAAAATTACAAGCATGTTATACTTACCTGCTCTGTGTAATTGTTTTGCACAGAGCAGCCCCAATCCTCCTCTTCTCAGGTCCATTGCCGGCAACCCATGCTCCCCCCCCCTGCTGAGTGGTCCCTCATAGCAAGCTGTGGGGGAACTTGCTTGTGCTCGCTCTGGAGCCCCGCACTTTGTGCCCAGAAGATACTCTGCTCACTTGCTATGATTGACAGCAGCAAGAGCCAATGATTCTGCTGCTGTCTCTGATCCAATGAGGAGGGAGAGAGTTGGGAGAGTAGCTGCTCTTGTGCACAGCGCTGGGTCGAGATTGGGCTCAGGTAAGTATTGAGGTGGCTGCATACTGAAGATTTTTTTTACCTTTATGCATAGAATACATGAAGGTTAAAAAAAAAAAAACAAAAACAAAAAAAAAACCTTCAGCCTTTCAGGATCACTTTAAGTTTAAAAGGTTGAGAAAGAGGCTGCACTACAGCTTTCAAAAGGTGTAAATGCTATCCATCCATCCATCCATCCATCTATCCATCCATCCATCCATCCATCCATCCATCCATCCATCCATCCATCCATCCGTCTATCTATCTATCTATCTATCTATCTATCTATCTATCTATCTATCTATCTATCTATCTATCTATCTATCTATATTTATATACACTATATTGTCATAAGTATTGGGACGCCTGCCTTTACACGCACATGAACTTTAATGGCATCCCAGTCTTAGTCTGTAGGGTTCAATATTGAGTTGGCCCACCCTTTGCAGCTATAACAGCTTCAACTCTTCTGGGAAGACTGTCCACAAGGTTTAGGAGGGTCTATGGGAATGTTTGACCATTCTTCCAGAAGCGCATTTGTGAGGTCAGGCACTGATAATGAACCCGCTGTTACTTTCTTCAGCAGTTAGTGGCACTGTGCTGCAAGGGTTAGCAGCCTGCAGTTTCTGTACCTGCCAGCAATCGTCTCTCTGCAGCATATGAATCTAGAAGGTGTTCGGATCTAGTGGTTAGAGTGGGTATTGCCAACATCCCTGAAGTCGTGAAACTGAAAAAGAATCCCCTAGGGCAATGGTGGCAAACCTTGGCACCCCAGATGTTTTAGAACTACATTTCCCATGATGCTCATGCTCTCTGCAGTGTAGTTGAGCATCATGGGAACTGTAGTTCCAAAACATCTGGGGTGCCAAGGTTCGCCGTCACTGCTAGGGTATGGAACTTTTAAGGCAATAACCAATCCTTGAGTAATTGTCGTAAAACATATAAGTAATTTTGTTAATGTTATACAAAATATGAAAAAATGTCAATCAAAAGAAGAAAAAGCATTAAAATGCAGGTGGCTAAGAATAACATCACTTGAACATGGAGTGGCTGAGAATTTCAAATGATGTACTGACACGTTTCGGACTTTGGCCTTTTTCAGAGGTCAAATGGAGGTATATCTCAGACACTAGTGCCAATCCATAAGATGTATATAGCCACTATTTTAAAAGCAAGACAAGAATTGTTATGCATCCAAAAGGACTGCTATAAATTGGCAAGGCCAGTTAATATGGCTCAATCAAAAGAAAAAAGAGAGAAATGGGTTGCCACAACTAGATGAAGAGAGCTGTAAAGTGACAAGCCGTCATTTCATGGCAAAGATAACTGCCCTCCACCAATGGTTCCCACGAGGATCCCTATGATCGGTCCCAAATGGGGCGTCATATGGCATATTCAGGTATGTCACAGTCTTAATGGTATGTAATACTTGGAGTATAGCTAAGGTAGCTGATTTCGTGATCCTCTGGATGTATGATGGAATAAATTCCTATGGTGCACCGCATTTTTATGCTTTTTCTTCTTTTTATTGACATTTTTTCATATTTTGTATAACATTAACAAAATTACTTATATGTTTTACGACAATTACTCAAGGATTGGTTATTGCCTTAAAAGTCCCATACCCTAGGGCACAGGTGTCAAACACAAGGCCCGCGGGCCGAATCCGGCCCTCCAGGCCATTTTATGTGGCCCTCACACCTCTCCTGTAGCTGCAGGAGAGCTTCAGTCCTCCTCCAGACCTTATACTTTTCTGCTTTCCAGCAATGCCTCCAGCTTCTTCCCAGCAGCACCACAAGATAAGAGAGGTGAACTGTGATGTAAGGGAGGGTGGGGGACTCAACTTCTGATGGTGGAGAGGCTCTTGACATCTAGTCTTACAGATACAACCGGCCCTTTTAAGGGCAATCGTAATGCTGATGCGGCCCGCGATTAAATTGAGTTTGACACCCCTGCCCTAGGGGATTCTTTTTCAGTCTCTGCAGCATATGCATCTCTACTATTTGTCCCTACCTGTATTTGGTTGCTAGAAGCCCTCATAATTCTGATGTGGACGAGAAGGCCTGGCTCACAGTCTCCGCTCTAATTCATCCCAAAGATGTTCTATCGGGTTGAGGTCAGGACTCGGTGCAGGCCAGTCAAGTTCCTCCACCCCAAACTAGCTCATCCATTTCTTTATGGACCTTGCTTTGTGCACTGGTGCGCAGTCATGTTGGAACAGGAAGGGGCCATCCCCAAACTGTTCCCACAAAGTTGGGAGCATTAAATTGTCCAAAATGTCTTGGTATGCTGATGCCTTAAGAGTTCCCTTCACTGGAACTAAGGGGCCAAGCCCAACCCCTGAAAAACAACCCCACACCATAATCCCCCCTCCACCAAATGATTTGGACCACTGCACAAAGCAAGGTCCATAAAGACATGGATAAGTCCTGACCTCAACCCGATAGAACACCTTTGGGATTAATTAGAGCAGAGACTGCAAGCCAGGCCTTCTCATCCACATCTGAATTATGAAGGCTTCTAGAAGCCAAATACAGATAGGGACAATTGTTAGAGATGCATATGCTGCAGGGAGATGCTTGTTGGCAGGTATGGGAACTGCAGACTGCTAGCCCTTGCAGCACAGTCCCACTAACTGCTGAAGAAGGTAACAGTGGGTTCCTTTTTTATCTTTTTTCTCAGTTATGATAGTTGGTCTCTTTAACAAAAATGTATACAAATGTTTTTTAAATTAGTAAAAAATGGACGATGAAAGACAACCAGACACAACTTGGCTTCTGCAAGGATTTAAATATTTAGTCTTAGGCTGAATTTACACTATGTAAATTGACTGGTGGTTTACAATGCAGTAAAATGTCGGTCAATGCAAGAACACACAGAAAACAATTGTTCTTTGCATGTCCCATTCACACTGCAATACAGCCTGGAGCTGGGCTGCAGGAAGTTACGATAAAATGCATATGTGCTGCATTTTATTGCAGCGCATTGTACAGGATCACGTCACTGTACAGCAGCACAATATATCGCGCATTGTACAGTGACATGAATTAAATGTACTTTTGTATGATTCAAATAAAGTTCAAAGGAAAAAAAGGAAGCTGTGTGATGCGCTGAATCGTGCACCATACCGCCCCCTACAGCACCCGGTACAAACAGCTGCAGGAGAGGAAACCACTGCGGTTTACCTTTCCAGGAGCTGTCCATTCTGTGGGAATTAGTGCTTAAAGTCCAACTTTAAAATAAAGACTTTTAAAGGCGTTGTAAAGGCAGAAGGTTTTTTATCTTAAAGCATAACTCCACTTTTGTTGAGAAAAAAATAATTTCCCTCTGGGTGATCTCTGTACATTACAAGGATTTTAACAAACTTTGTTGCAGATTATTATCTTTTGTTATTCTGAAGAAATCATTGTTTGTTCCTCTGTGCCTCTGTGCTGAGTGGGTCAAATGGGAGTGGTTTCATAATTATCTGTCAGCTGTGGCAGCTGCAGGGCTCTAATGAGGAAAGCTGCTGGGCCTGCATCCCTTTAGACGTGTTCCTATTGGGAGTATCTCACCAAAAATTACGTTTTTGTTGCAGGGGATGCCAGAAATCTGAGTTGTATCTTAGTGCAGACTTCTGGGAAAATTGGTGAGCCAATCACACAAGCAGGAAATGATGTTTCTGGGGGTGTGGTCAGTATACATTCTGTGTACAGAACAGCTCCAGGTAGCCATATTGCATTGCATTTTCAGAAAATTACAACAACTGCAGATTGAAAAGGAAAGGAAATTTTTAATAACATTCAATTACAATATGATTTGTGTCGCAATTGTATACGCAATGTTGTTTTTTCTTTATTTGCTATTTTTTTCCCCCCACGAAAGTGGAGTTACCCTCTAATGCTTTCTTTGCATTAAGATAAAAAGCCTTCTGTGTGCAGCAGCCCCCCTAATACTTACCTGAGGTCCCTCTCTATCCAGCGATGTCCATGAGTGTCTCAGCAGACTGAGATTCTCCTTTCTGATTGGGTGAGACACAGCAGCAAGCTCCATTGGCTCCCGCTGCTGTCAATCAAAATCAGCTAGCCAATCAGGGATGAAAGGGGCGGGGCAGGGTCACAGCTCCGTGTCTGAATGAATACAGGGAACTGTGACTCGGCTCAGGTGCCCCCATAGCAAGCTGTTTGCTGTGGGGGCACTCAACAGGAGGAAGGTGCCAGGAGCACAGAAGAGGGACCCGAGAAGAGGAGGATCGGGGCTACTCTGTGCAAATCCAACTGCACAGAGCAGGTAAGTATAATATGTTTATTATTTTTAATAGGAAAAAAAGAATTTACAATCACTTTAAATAAAATAGTTTGTATTCTTTTGAGGGTAGCCACACCTGAGTAAAAATGCGCATGCACGGCGCGAAGCTGGACAGAAGCTAAAGTCTCGGCTCCGCCGGAGGGGAGAGAGAGAAGCCTTCTCTACGGGGCCAAAACGACTCTTTTTCAACTTTTTACCGCTCGAACCCCTGTAGTAACCCTCCGTGCATGCCGTCAGCCAAAAAGAAACAACGGGGCCGCCCCCCACAGCATTCCCTGACAACATACTTGCTCCGCACCAAGGAGGTCACAAAAATGACCAAAGATGGCGCCCAGACACACTCCACGCCGCCGGAGGTATCGTCCTCTCCACCCCCCTCTTCCACAGCCACTACAGGAGACCATGAGTACTCACAGAACATCACTAAGGCAGACCTGGACGCTGGATTTGCGGCCATATACGAGAAACTGGCTGATACATTTCAGACAGAAATCCACAAATCCACGAACACTTTAACACAGGAAATTGCTGCACTAGGAGGGCGCACAGATCTTCTTGAGGCGAAACATGATGAACTATCACTAGCTCACCAGGGCCGGTTTTAGACAAAGTGTGGCCCTGGGCAAACCTAAAAGTGGGGCCCCAATTTTTTTTTTATACTACCAAAAAATATAGGCGCATTTAATCAATTTAGCCAAATAAAACATACAACTACATGAAAATATGCTTTAATTAAATAACATTAAATAGAATAAATAAGAAATCAAGTGAGCTTTGCACACCTTCACAAATCAGATCACCCCAATTCCTGCACCTTCACACCTCAGACAGCCCCAATTCCTGCACCTTCACACCTCAGACCACCCCAATTTCTGCACCTTCACCCCTCAGATCACCCCAATTTCTGCACCTTCACACCTCAGACCACCCCAATTCCTGCACCTTCACACCTCAGACAGCCCCAATTCCTGCACCTTCACCCCTCAGATCACCCCAATTTCTGCACCTTCACACCTCAGACCACCCCAATTTCTGCACCTTCACACCTCAGACCACCCCAATTTCTGCACCTTCACACCTCAGACCACCCCAATTCCTGCACCTTCACACCTCAGACAGCCCCAATTCCTGCACCTTCACACCGCCCCAATTTCTGCACCTTCACACCTCAGACCACCCCAATTTCTGCACCTTCACACCTCAGACCACCCCAATTTCTGCACCTTCACACCTCAGACCACCCCAATTTCTGCACCTTCACACCTCAGACCACCCCAATTTCTGCACCTTCACACCACCCCAATTCCTGCACCTTCACACCTCAGGCCACCCCAATTCCTGCACCTTCACACCTCAGGCCACCCCAATTCCTGCACCTTCACACCTCAGGCCACCCCAATTCCTGCACCTTCACACCTCAGACCACCCCAATTCCTGCACCTTCACACCTCAGATCACCCCAATTCCTGCACCTTCACACCTCAGATCAGCCCCAATTCCTGCACCTTCACACCTCAGATCAGCCCCTGGTAGGCTGGCACTGGCAGCAAATATTTTATTCAAATGAGGATTTCTTCTGCAAATAGGCTGGCATCAGAGTCAGACAATTACCAAAACCAATGTCATCATGACACATGACCAAAAAATGAGGAAAAATAAGGATTTCTTCTGCAAATAGCCTGGCAGTGACATCATCAGATCAGACAAGGCACTGGCAGGCATTGTACTAGACTAGTACTATGCCTGGCTGCCAGTGCCAGGCCAGCCTATTTGCAAAAGAAATCCTGATTTGAATTAAATTGTTGCTGCCAGTGCCAGTATATTTGCAGAAGAAATCCTGATTTCTTTGAATAAAATTGTTGCTGCCAGTGCCAGCCCAGCCTATCTGCAAAATAAATCCCTAAGTAGAAGTCACTCCTCTCTCCAGTCCTCCACTTACCTTGGGTGTGCTGTGCGGTGTGGCTGCAGAGTGTTCCCGCTGGACATAGTACAGGAGATGGTCAGAGACTGCAAACATGATACAAGAGATGGTCAGAGACTGAGGACATGATACAGAAGATGGTCAGAGACTGAAGACATGATACAGGAGATGGTCAGAGACTGAAGACATGATACAGGAGATGGTCAGAGACTGAAGACATGATACAGGAGATGGTCAGAGACTGAAGACATGATACAGGAGATGGTCAGAGACTGAAGACATGATACAGGAGATGGTCAGAGACTGAAGACATGATACAGGAGATGGTCAGAGACTGAAGACATGATACAGGAGATGGTCAGAGACTGAGGACATGATACAAGAGATGGTCAGAGACTACAGACATGATACAAGAGATGGTCAGAGACTGAAGACATGATACAGGAGATGGTCAGAGACTGAGGACATGATACAGGAGATGGTCAGAGACTGAGGACATGATACAGGAGATGGTCAGAGACTGAGGACATGATACAGGAGATGGTCAGAGACTGAAGACATGATACAGGAGATGGTCAGAGACTGAAGACATGATACAGGAGATGGTCAGAGACTGAGGACATGATACAGGAGATGGTCAGAGACTGAGGACATGATACAGGAGATGGTCAGAGACTGAAGACATGATACAGGAGATGGTCAGAGACTGAAGACATGATACAGGAGATGGTCAGAGACTGAAGACATGATACAGGAGATGGTCAGAGACTGAGGACATGATACAGGAGATGGTCAGAGACTGAGGACATGATACAGGAGATGGTCAGAGACTGAGGACATGATACAGGAGATGGTCAGAGACTGAGGACATGATACAGGAGATGGCCAGAGACTGCGGACATGATACAAGAGATGGTCAGAGACTACAGACATGATACAAGAGATGGTCAGAGACTACAGACATGATACAGTAGATGGTCAGAGAGTGCAGACGTGATACAAGATATGGTCAGAGACGATACAAGAGATGGTCAGAGACTGCAGATGTGATACAGTAGATGGTCAGAGAGTGCAGACGTGATACAAGAGATGGTCAGAGACGATACAAGAGATGGTCAGAGACTGCAGACATGATACAAGAGCTGGTCAGAGACTTCAGACGTGATACAAGAGCTGGTCAGACTGCAGACGTGATACAAGAGCTGGTCAGAGACAGCAGACGTAGTACAGGAGATGGTCCAGAGACTGCGGATGTGATGGGATGCATATAGAGAAATGCATATAGAGAAATTGATATTTCCATATTTCTCCTGCAGCCGCAGAATGCCTGCAGAAGGGAGGAGAAGAATCCATCCCTCCATCCAGCGGCATAAGGAAACATCAAATCCTCTATATGCAGCCGAGCCGCCCCACCCCCTCCTATTCAGCACACACGGCCGGGGCTGCACAGGCTGCACTACAGGCAGTCACTTACCTTCCCTCTCCCCGCCGCCGCCGCCCCCCGCGAGCAGCCCGAAGTCGGGCTGAAGGAGCTCCCATCTGCAGCAGCTTCACTGATCATCGGCGGCCGCGGGAAGGAACACACACGCTGACTACATGACTTCCGGACCGGCTCCGCGGCCAATCAGCCTTCTGCTCAGGGGGGTGTGACTCACACGGTCACACCCCCCCTGAGCAGAAGGCTGATTGGCCGCGGAGCCGGTGTAGCTGGCAAGTACACACCGGCCGGCGGCCGCCCGCACTAACGGAACGTCTTCTAGTGTCTGTGAATCTGAGCGCCGCGGCCCACCGGGACTCTGACAGTGACACGGGGCCCGGGGCCCCTGGACATTCGGGGCCCTGGGCAGTTGCCCAGTTTGCCCCCCCCTAACGCCGGCCCTGTAGCTCACAACTACCTCAGAAAAGATTTTGAGCTCTTGCCAGAAAATTACAACTTGCTCCAATCTCAAGTGGAAGATTTGGACAATCGTAATCGCAGGAACAACCTGCGTCTCAGGGGATTGCCCGAATCCATAGCTGATCTCCCTCCTGCAGTTAACAAGCTATTTAAAGATCTGCTCCCTGACAAAGTCAGCATTTCTGTGTGACAGGATCCATAGAGCCCTACGTCCCAAGCCTCCACCAGACAAGCCCCCTAGGGATGTAATTCTGTGTCTCAAAGACTTTCTGGTGAAGGAGGACATTCTCCGTGCTTCTAGAAATACCCCTAACATAGTGCAGGAAGGGAACAGGATCCAAATATTCCCGGATATTTCCCAGGCCACCTTGGAAAAACGCTGTAAGATGAAAGAAGTCACTTCAGTTCTCCAAGCGGCAAGGATCAGATACAGATGGGACTTTCCATTTAAGCTCACTGTCCCCCACAATGGCTCAGTATACGTGGTATATAATGTGGCTGAGGGTAAGGAACTGCTTATCAAGCTGGGACTCCTTGCAGCTGAACCTAAACCCAGGCAGCTGGGAACTCCTAGGCCTTCACCAATATGGTCTACACCTGCCACCAGACGCGACCAACGCAGATGGCGTAACCCCTTCAGAGATGGCTCCATTTAACAGTTTACACTTCAATCTTATCTCTACCATTAGTCCAATTCATAGGAGCTGCACCTAATAACTTAGGATAACGTGACTGATGCTTTTGGATGCCTGTTTCCTTTTGATGCCTATCTATGCCTATTGATGCCTGTTGTTATGTCCCCTGCCCAGTCCCGGTCGGCCGACCGGCACATCATCGGACCTCTTATATTCAATAATGATACGGGCACCTTCACCTTGGGCACCTAGAGTCATTCACCTTTTCTCTGACTCCTCATGTTTGTATTTTTTGGCATGCTCCTAGTTTGATATTATTCTTGCTTCTCTCTCTCCCCCCCCCCCCCCCCCCCGCTGGTTTGTCCCCACAGATCTGTTCGCGCTGATTCGCATCTTAGCCATGCTTCGGCTCATTGCGAGCTACAGGCATTGTTTCGGTTGGGCTGCGGATTCCCGCGAGCGGGTAATGGACATTTTGGTCCATTGGTCTATGTTTTCCTGGATGGGTCTGTTTCTTTTACCCATCCCCCACATAACCTTAAAAATGTTGATAATTTTTGTTATCTGTTTAACCTCACTTCGTTATTGGTTTTCTAAAACCAAAATTACAGTAAAAAGAAAGTCATTTACACAATACTATGTAATACCTTACCAATCGCAACCGGGATCCATCAGCCCGGACACAACTGGGCATGTACCCAGTGTTAGTGGTGGATTTGTGGTTGTGAGACTTATGCCTTCTTGGGTACAGTATCCCCGATTATCCCAATCTGCTGTCACACTACCTCTGCTTTTGTATTCATTTTCATTTAATTACCCTATCAAGGACGATATTTAGTCCCTAAAATTCCAAGATGGGGCTTAAAATTATTACACACAATGTCCAGGGTTTTAATTCCCCTAACAAAAGAAATAAAGCGTTTAGGCAATATAAGCGACTGGGGGCAGATATTGTGCTGCTCCAGGAAACGCATTTTGCCACAGACAAACAACCGAATTTCTTTAATAAATCTTTCCAACAATTTAAGTGTTCCACATATAACAACAAAACCAGAGGAGTTGCAATTTTCATTCGGAATAGTGTCATGTTTGATATTTCCTCCTCTTATTGTGACCCTGACAGCAGATTTTTGATACTCAAGGGGAATATATGTGGCAAACGGATTACCATTGCATCTCTCTATGCTCCTAATGATGCCCAAACCTCTTTTTTTAACCATTTTTTTGATACACTAAGCAGATATGAATCTCCCCATATGATTGTTGGGGGAGATTTTAATCTGACCTCCCACCCTTTTTTGGATAGGAGTAAGGTGGTGGCATCCTCCAAGGCTTTCCCCAAGAGCTTGTCTCGTGCACTTAGTGACTCCCAACTGGTGGACGCTTGGAGGGCCCACAACACTGGCATTAGGTCCTACACTTTCTATTCCCACCCTCACGACAGCTTTGCAAGACTTGATTATATCTTTTGCACACCAATCCTTCTTGCAAACTCATCGGATACCCGAATCCACACATGTCCATGGTCCGACCACCAGATAGTCTCTTTTGAAGCTAACAAGATAGGGATGGGCGGATCTTCCTTTAATTGGAGGTTGAATGATTCCCTGCTTAATGACCCGGCATTGGTGGCCCAGGTATCCTCCTCCTTGGAGGAATATTTTAGACTTAATGAGGTCGGTGACACCCCAATTTCCACAATCTGGACTGCGCACAAGGCGGTGATCAGGGGTAGATTTATAGCATTGGCCTCTGCACGGAACAGATCTAGGTTGGCTGACATTAGATCCTTGACTAAGGAATTGGACAATCTCTATAACCAAATTTACAATTCCCCATCCCCCGCACTCCTAGACCAAATCTCCACCAAACGTAAAGCTCTAAATGAAATCCTCTCCAATGATACAGAAAAAGCACTTAGATGGTCAAAAGCCAAATTCATTCTAAATAGCAACTCATCCTCCTCAATGTTCGCCAAGAAACTCAAAAATGCAGTTAGACCCACTCATGTCTATAAACTCAGAAGACAGGATGGTAAAATGGTTTCCCACCCTGAGAAAGTATTAGAGATTTTCTCAAATTTTTATAAATCTCTCCTATCAGTACCCTCTACAACACCTCACTCCTTATTAGATGCATGGCTTGATAAAATACACCTCCCAAGCCTTACGATAGAGCAACGAAACAGTCTGGAAGAACCATGTTCAGAAGAAGAGCTCAAAACAATTATTAAATCACTAAAAACTTCTACAGCTCCGGGCCCAGATGGCTTTTCCGCAACGTATTATCAAGCGTTCTCTTCTCTCCTCATCCCTAGACTAACGAAACTTTTCAACTGGATACTCCAGGGAGGTAGCTTTCCAAGCGAAATGTTGCTCGCAAACATGTCCCTCATCCCCAAACCCGACAAAGATCACTCACTTCCCCAAAATTATAGACCCATATCGGTCATGAATAATGACCTCAAGCTATTTGGCCGCCTCTTGGCCAACAGGTTGGCAGTTAACATTACGTAGCTAATCCATCCAGACCAGACAGGATTTATTCCGTGCAGACAGATCACTGATAACATCAGACTAGTTGCCAATATACTTCAGGATGCAAACTCATCGAAAACTCCAGCGAGCCTTGTCAGCCTTGATATCCACAAGGCGTTTGATAGCGTCAGCTGGCCATATATGGAAAATTAGTTGCCAAGATTTGGATTGGGTGGTGGGTTCATCCACGGCTTCAGGGCGCTGTATGACTCCCCCCAAACAAGGGTCCGGCTGCCGGGCTGTAACTCAGATTTCTTTCAAATCAAAAGAGGCACCAGACAGGGGTGTCCTCTTTCCCCCCTGCTTTTTGCCCTGGCATGCGCTATCAGATCTAATGACAAGATAAAAGGTTACTGTAAGGGTGGGAGAGAATATAAACTGAGTTTATACGCAGACGACGTCTTATTATTCCTATCAGAGCCTCACTTATCCTTACCACAGCTGCTGATCGAGTTAGATGGGTTCCGCTCTATCTCTGGTCTAGGAGTGAATATAACCAAATGCTCCCTTATGCCACTGAACATGCCAGGTTGGATGCAAACATCCATAAGGGAATGTTTCTCATTCTCATGGTGCACTAAATCTTTTAGATACCTAGGTGTACAGATCACTCCTCATTATGATTCCCTGTACATCTCTAACTTTCCTCCAATTTTTAAAAAATTGAGCCTCCTCCTTAAGACATGGGCCTCGTACTATATATCACTTCTGGGCAGAATCACGGCAGTAAAAATGGTCATTCTCCCTAAGTTGCTCTTCCTCTTCAGAGCCCTTCCTGTAAATATACCCAAATCGCACATCGTCTCATTTCAACGTGAATTATCTAAATTTATATGGAACGGGCAGAGGCCCAGGTGCAACAGACATGTCCTTTATTCCTCACAAATCTCTGGTGGCCTGGGCATCCCGGACCTCTGGTCTTATTATCTAGCCGTGAAGTTTATACAAGTGGCCCAATGGCATTCTGAGGGGGAGGATTTGCCCTGGCTAGCTTTTGAGCGTGACCCAGTTACCCCCCACTTTCTTCAAACCACTCTATGGAACAAAACAATCACTCAAATACATATTTCCCATTCCAACAAGATTATCAGACATCTGCTTCAATTATGGTGGAAGTATAGGTACTCATTAGGGTTGATCTCTCAGGTCCCCCCCCTTGCCTCATTCCTGGCTCACACTGATACTCGCTCCCTCCCTTTGAGTGAAGAGGAATTGCACCCATGGATCTCTAGAGGCCTGGTCTCCCTTAAGGCCCTCTCAATATGTAACTCTTTTGGTTCATTCGACCAACTAAAATCTATTCATAAACTCCCAACCTCAGAAGCCCACCACTATATTGTTATAAAATAATTTTTTTCAGTCTCATTATTCCTTAACACTACATCCCCCCTATACCCCATTAGAAAATATCTGTTGCTCTTCCCCCAGAGGTAAGGGATTGATTTCACTACTATACAACCATTTAAACAGTTTTTCTGCTCCAGATAAACATAAATATATGATCAAATGGGAGGAGGAATTGGGATGCACGTTTTCTATTCCAGAATGGCAGGGAATGTTGGGTAATTTACGCAAAAGTACAAGATCCAACGCTAGTGGGGAATCACCCCTTAAACTGTTCACGAGGTGGTACCTGACCCCCTCTCAGATGCACACTTTTTATGATGAGGTGTCCCCCCTCTGCTTTAGGGGCTGCACAGAGGAGGGCACCTTCCTGCACCTCTTCTGGAATTGTAGTCTCTTGCGGCCCATATGGGAGAAAGTTGAGAAGCTGCTCCCGGTTATAACTGCGCCTGGCACTGCCCTTTCCCCAAAAATTTGCCTTATTTACTCACGTGTCCCCGGGGTCCCCATACACAAATCCAGATTGTTTCACACTTTGATATCCTCCATTCAGCGGATGATTGCCCTGAACTGGAGGTCAGATATTCTCTTATGTTCTCAGGTTTTATCCAGGATGGATAGCATTAAACTCTCAGAAAAAGTGTTCCACTCCCTACACCGCTCTATGCCAGTTTACCATGCTAAATGGGATCCTTGGGATCTGGCCATTCAATGACCGTGTCTGGAACTCTAACATTTTGCCTCTAGTTGAATGACTGTGCAATTAATCTCTACTCTATTATCAGGCTACTGTTATGACCTGTTTGAATTACTGTTATCATAATCTGCACCATCCTAACTTGAAGTGTTACTGAGAAATGTATTAGTCCTTTGTTGTTCAATGTGGCTTTACGGCCTGCTCTGGTATGTGATATTGTATTTGATTTGCATGTACTCTTGCTCCTTTTTCTTTTGTATATGACTTTCAAATAAAAACTTTTGTAAACAAAAAAAAAAAAGCCGGTCCAAATGCTGCAGAATTGGACCCTTGCTCTCGGTGTGGAAGCAGTTGTCTCTCTTCAGAGGTTCAACACACCCTTGCTGAGTCAGAGCTAGAGCTCTCCAATCATCTGGGAGCATAAGATTTGCTGATTGCAGAGCTATATGGGGCCAAGCAGGGGGCATGCCAAACCTCTGCAGAGAGACCTCTGCTTCCACACAGAGAGAGCCAGATTCCATTGGTGCAGCATGTTGACAGGGTAAAGGAGTTTTTCCATTCTGTGGCTGCTTTCTATAGGATCTAAATCAAAAAATGAAATATCGGCAGATGGTCAAGTAGTTGACAAGGCAGCAACTTTGCAACCCCAGGGGACTTCTGTGCTTTTACACTCTTGTGTGAGTGCCCCTCTCAGATAACGTACGTAAGGCAAGTCAGGGGGCAAATCGAAAAAATTTCCCTTAAATTGTTTCCACAGTTATAAGAGTTTAAAGCAAGCTCGTTCTTTGCCTAGGTTAGAAAGTATTTCTACTAAGACCCGAGAAGAGGAGGATTGGGGCTGCTCTGTACAAAACCAACTGCCCTGAGCAGGTATGACATGTTTGTTATTTAAAAAAAAAAAATGACTGTGCCTTTACAATCACATTAATCAATTAGAAGGGAATGATTTTTTTTCTCAACAAAAGTGGAGTTACTCTTTGAATGCTCCCCTTTTTTCACTTGCCAGCAATAGCTGTCTATGGTGCTGAAATTGTGTAATAAACCGGTTTCACACTATGGATAGCAACTACCAAATTACCAAATTTCTTCCTTTTTTTTTCTCCTAAAAAAAAAAAAAATATATATATATATATATATATATATATATATATATATATTTACTATATATATATTTATTGTACATATATTTTTATTTAAATATATATATATATGTATATTGTACGTATATTTTATATATATATATATATATATATATATACATATATAAATATTTTTCTATTATTCATATATATATATATATACAGTATACTATATGTAATTATATTATTTTGTAGTGCAAAAATATATATATACATATATATATTTAATATTATTTAATATATATATATATATATATATATATATATATATATATATATATATATATATATATATATATATATATATATACAGTATACTGTATGTAAGTGTATTATGTTGTAGTGCATATATATGTATATATATATATATATATATACATACATTTATATATTCAGTATATGTATTTATATTATTTTGCAGTGCTTATAGTGTGTGCATAAACCACAGAAACCATTGATCTTGACTGCCTAGAGCCATCACCCTCTTGGTGCTAAGCTGCACACCTCCATTGCACCAAACATTGACTAACTAATTTTCTGAAAAGATATTTGTTTGGTGCAGATTGTGCACAACTTATTAATTTGTAACATTTGGCGCATTATTCTCATTTCCCTTTTAAACCTTTCAATGATCATATGGGGCATTCCATAAATTAAAAAAATTAAAAAATTGGTGCACCATCAATACTTTATTGGGCCCACCGAGTAATAAATAGAATCAATAGTACAGTAAAGAACTTTCCCACTGAAGAACAGATGTGGTGAGTATGGGTGAATGTTTTTTTATTCTATTTTCACATGGCAAATCTTGAGTGAATCCCATTTGAAAATGGGGGAAAACCACTGTGATAAATAGAGTGTGTCAGTTTGAATCTTGGCTGAAAAATATGTGAACCTGGAGTGAAAGGTCTGCAAACCTTGAAAACATTGATAAATAGACTCCGTAATGTGTGTGCGTGTTTGTGCAAGCCCTGTAAGCACCCACTATGCCTGTTGCTACATTATTCATTTTGTGTGAAGCACCATTGCATTTAAATAGGATGGAGTGTGGATTCCTTTAATATATACTGTATCGATATATATATATAGATATATATATAGATATATATATATCTATATATATATATCGATACAGTATATATGAAAAAAATATCACATATATATATATATATATATATATATATATATATATATATATATATACATATACACATACACACACAGTATATACTGTATAAATATAAATATATATATATTGATACAGTATATATGAAAAAAATATCATATATATGTATATATATATATATATATATATATATACATACATATATATACATATATATATATATATACACACACACAGTATATACTGTATAAATATATATATATATATATATATATATATATATCGATACAGTATATATGAAAAAAACATCATATATATATATATATATATATATATATACACGCAGTATATGCTGTATACATATAAATAATATAAAAAATGTAAATAAATAAATAAATATATATATATATTTATACACACACATGCACATAAATCACACAAAGAGCTTCAATAGTTACAAAATATTACATCTTCCCTTTACAACTTTTCTCCCCATTTTACAGCTCAGTAGCACATGTGTTGGTAGAAGCACACAAATAACAAGCAGTTTACTGGAGTCACATGTGCGTTCTGATGTTCCCATAAAATCAGCCAACTGCAAAGCCATTTTCACAAAAAAAAAAAAAAAAAAGTCCAAAACCACCGAACAATTTAAAATGCCAATGTATATGATAATAATTTTTACTTTATCGCAGTCGGATCATTTACGTATTCTTAATTAGCATAGTCTGATTGCATTAGGAAAAAAAAATTACACTAAATCTAATTAACACTGGGTAGGCTGTGGTTATTCAATTCAAAATCCATATTTTGCTTATGTAAATTGTGGTGAGGAAAATACAAAATTCAGGAACCAATTAGATAAAAAGACATTCTTCTGTGTTCTGCCATGGTTTTAAATTAAAGTGGAACACTAGGCAAGCAGCTAATTTGACAGTTGAAATACAGATTTGCTTATTGTTTTACCTGCAAAAAAGATTTGTAGTTCTGTTGAGCAACTTTTATGATTTACAAGCCTCAGCCACACTGCGTAGCAAGGTGACACCGCCATTTCCTAGTTTACCTTGTAGCTTCCATGTGTCTCCGGCTAGCAGTATGATTATATCTGTAGCTGTTCATGGTTTAACCCCTTCTGGACCAGAAGGATTTTCCCCCTTAATGACCAGGCCATTTTTTGGGATTCGGCAGTTGCGCGGTCATGCGACGCTGTATCTAAATGAAATTAATGTCCTTTTCCCCCCACAAATAGAGCTTTCTTTTGGTGGTATTTGATCACCTGTGCGATTTTTATTTTTTGCGCTACAAACACAAAAAGAGCAACAATATTTTTCACATTCTGCTACATAACATTCCCCCCCAAAAAATGTAAAAATCTAAATTTTTCATCCTTTTAGGCCAATTTGTATTTTGCTACATATTTTTAGTAAAAAAAAAATCGCAATAAGCATATTTTGATTGGTTTGTGCAAAAGTCTACAAACTAGGGGAAAGATTTATGTCATTTTTATTGATTTTTTTTTACTAGTAAGGACAGTGATCTGCGATTTTTAGCGGGACTGTGACATTGCGGCGGATAGATCGGACCCCTAACTGACATTTTTACACTTTTGGGGGGACCAGTGACATTACTACAGTAATCAGTGCTAAAAATATGCACTGTTACTGTAATAATGATACTAGCAGGGAAGGGGTTAACCTAGTGGGTGATCAAAGGGTTAAATGTAAGCCTAGGGGAGTGTTTACTAACTGTATGGGGGAGGGGCTTGTGAAATGACCATAGAGACATATGATCCTATATAGAAGGATCACAGGCGCTCTGTGATCATTTCAGGGAGAAGAACGGTCAGCTGTGTTTACAACAGCCGACCGTCCTTCTCTCTCAGTGGGGAGCGATCTGGGGTGCCCGGCGGCAATCAGTGTCGCCGGTCCCATGCATCGGCATCCCCGCTGCCTAGTGGGAGTGGGTGCACGCTGGCTGGCCCCCAAAACGGCTCCTGCGAGTCGACGTACCCCATATGTTGATTCGTGCAGCCGAGCCAGCCTGCCTCAGTAAAACTGCGGCGGGCGGTCGGCAAGTGGTTAATGACCATGAAGAGGACAACAGAGATTTTAGTGCATTTTTTACCTCGACTTTACATTCAGTGTATACTTTAGAGCAAGGGTGTCCAGCCTAAAGATGGCTTTGAATGCGGCCCAAGATAAAATCGTAAACTTAAAAATGTTGATTTTTAAAAAATGTTTTTGTAAAAATGCGTTTACACTTTGCGAACACGTGAGGCCAAAGAAAAATGTTGACCGTGTCTCTCTACTGGACTTTTATAAGTTTTATCTTCCCCAAAAAAAAAAAATCTCCCACTCTTTACAATCACGCTTTATTCATGTCATCAGCTTTTGGCAGCACCTATATTTGTGAGCAACTATTTTCAAGGATGACGCACACAAAGGGCAAAATTATAACCAATGATGGGTCTGATGAGCACCCTGAGAATTCATTGAGAATTGCAACTCCATCCATCCAACCAGATATTGATCGTTAGTTTATCAAAATCAAATATTGCACTCGTGTTATTTTGCCCTATTTTACTTTTATGATAAAAAATATTACCAAAAAAATGTTTTTATTACTCAGATAGGTACATTATCTATATCAGTGATTGTTAACTTGTGATCTGCCCGACTTTTTTTCTGCTCATAAGCTATCCTTATTGTTAGTGCATTTCATGTGTGGCCTAATGCCTTGTACACACGCATCGATAGTTGGCCGTGAATTTTCGGCCAACGTCCGATCGGCCGATTTTCGGCTTGTTAGTATGATGCTTCCGACAACTGACTCCGACTTTTCGGCCGAACAAAATCTGGTGTGCATGCTATAAAATCTTTGTTGGCCGTCAACAGAACGGCCGATTTTTCGTCAGTCAGTACAGATTTCGGCAGACAAAAATCAGATGAGCAAGACTGGGCATGCTCAGAGAAGAAAAAACACACGGAAAGTAAACCAGCACATGACATCACTTCTGAAGTTGGTTTTTGTTGGCCGATAAAATTTGTGTGCAGTCTAGAGCACATTTCAACCAATGCGTGTGTACGAGGCTTTAGACTATTCCTGCCCTTCCAATGTGACCCAGGAAGGTCAAAAGACTGGACATCCCTGCTTTAGAGGTTAAAAACTGTAACATGCACAAATTTAGTTTTTAAAAAATTCTAGTTGTACACTTCAAAAGATCTTAAAAGTCCAATAGTCTAAAAAAGAAATATACTGTATGTCTCAAAATGATGATTATGATGAAGTATAAACCTGTCCAATTAGGCAGAGAATTTTGATCAAAACCAAATAATAAAATAATATAGCTACTATATAATCAGAGCCATCTTTACTGCAGGGCAAAAAGGGGCAGCTGCCCAGGGCCATGTCAATCTTTAGGGGCCCAAAGCAGAGCTACCCCTTAAGCCATAAATCGGGAGCCCCATCGGCAATGACCGCTGTAAATCTACCGGTTATTAACCACTTGCCGACCACTCACTCGAGCTCTACTGCGGCAAAGTGTTTAGTTCCCGTCCAGCGACGTAGACCTACGTCGCTGGACTCCTCCCCTTGTGGGCGGCGCACGCGCGCTGCCGGAGGCTCGCTCCCGCTGTATTCAGTCACAGCGGGAGTCGGGCCAGGGGAGGAGCGGCGGTGATCACCGCCGCTCTTCCCTGATCGTCGGGGAATCGAGTCTGGAGACCCGCACAAGCGGGCGGATCTCCTAAGTGACAGACAGTGACAGATAGCTGAGCATGCGATCTGTCCTTGTGTCACACAGTCACCTCCCCCCACACACGTTAGTAAGCATCAGGCATACATTAACCCCTCCCTCTCCAATAAAATTAACCCCTTCCCTGCCAGTGTCATTTTTACAGTAACAGTGCAGATTTATAGCACTGAATACTGTAGTAATGTCACTGGTACCCCCAAAAGTGTCAAAAATGTTAGTCAAGGGTCCGATCTGTCCGCCAAAATGTCGCAGTCCCGCAAAAAAAATCGCAGATCGCCGCCATTACTCGTTAAAAAAAAAACCACCAAAAATGACAGAAATCTTTCCCTTAGTTAGTAAACGCAATAACTTTTGCGCAAACCAATCAAAATACGCTTATTGTGATTTTTTTTACCAAACATAGGTAGCAGAAAACAAATTGGCCAAAAAATTTAAAAAATTTTGATTTTTACATTTTTTTGGGGGGGAATTTCATATAAAAAAATGTGAAAAATGTTATGTAGCAGAATGTGAAAAATATTGTTGCTCTTTTTTTGTTTATAGCGCAAAAAGTAAAAATTGCACAGGTGATCAAATACCACCAAAAGAAAGCTCTGTTTGTGGGGAAAAAAGGACGTAAATTTCGTTTGGGTACGGCGTCGCACGACTGCGCAATTGTCAGTTAAAGTCGCACAGTGCCGAATCGCAAAAAGTGGCCTGGACGTAAGACAGCAAAATCCTACGGTGGTAAAGTGGTTAAAACCTATCTACAGCTCCTGAAGGAGGAGAGAGAAGCTGAAATTGAAGAGGCCAGGTATGAGAGGAATGACTTTTCCTGTGCACACAATACACTCACACACCAGCATGTAACCGCTCGTCAGTGGGGTGGGGTGGGGAGGGCAGCTATGTACTAAGCCTGTGGGAAAAGTTATCCCACCCAATATGCATTATTAATATATAACTAATCCCCAAAGCTTTGATTATTTCTCTTTGGATGAAGTAATGAAGGGTGAAATGGCCTGTCAGGTGTTTTTCTCCCATTGGGGAGATTTCCCCACATTTCCTGTCCTGTAAAAGCAGCAGGAAGTGACATGAAATCTCTTCAAATAAAGGAAATCCTCTTCAGGTTTCCACAGAAATGTGTGTTGTTGCACTGCGGTGCCATTCATTCTTAAAGTGGAACTAAAGTCTAAAAAGAAAAACCAGCAGCTAGGCAGGCAGGTTCCCTATTACAGAAGAGACATGCATTGTCTGCAATACAAATGAATATAAACCCAAATGCCTGCTTGCAGCGTTCTGTAGAAGTGTACACTGAGCTGTGCATGCACACGTTAATGGCGCTCCAGTGCACCTTATCAATGCAGGCGCGTTGCAGCGCACAATAATGCATTGCAGTGTATTGCCCAGTTACACAAAATAGTGCATGCACCTTTTTTGGTGTATTTGGCTGCCCATCCAAATAAACGCACATCAGTGCAGAACTAAAGTCTCCATACTTGTTCACTGGTCCTGTGCCCGCATCTGCTTCTGAGTGCTGGTCTTCAGGTTATTTAATTGGCTGGTGGGGGGGGGGGTAATGCACATGACAGCATTCAATCCAGTTAGCTACTAAATCCTGACCAGGAGGATCCAGAAGGATTTATTTATTAGATCTATTTATTACTGCATGGCTCTGGGCCACCACCAGACCAGACACTGCTTGATGGGCCTACTTTAGGCCTGATTCACATGTATGCAGGTTGGGGGCTTACATTTTCAAAGGCACAGCATCATATTCTTGAATGAGCTGCTTTCCCGCAGAAAAAAAAAGGTGCATGCAGCATTTTAAAATTTCAGTGGCATCCTGCACCATGCAACTTCCCTGAAGTTCCTTCACTGGCAAGCTTGCTGCATTTTTAGGTATGTGGGCCATGTATTTAAAAACAGGTAACTGTGTCATGCAAACGCACTGTTTTTAAATGCATGGCCCACATACCTAAAAACGCAGAAAGCTTGCCAGTGCAGGAACTGCAGGAACTGCAGGTAAGTCGCATGGTGCAAAAGCAGGATGGATTTCAAGGCCACTGAAATTTTAAAATACTGCATGCGCCTTTTTTCTACGGGAAATGCAGGCATAGCAGCCCATTCAAATGAATAGGATGCTGTGCCCTTCTAAAATGTGGGCCGCCAACCCGCATACATGTAAATCAGGCCTAAAGCAGTAGTAAAGTCATTTGCAAATAAAAAAACGGTCCTCCTGCAGGTTTAAGTCATACCGCACTAGTATACACTATGATGTGAGAATGGCTGCAATGTAATGGGGCGCTGTGATTTGATAAGGGGTACTTTGATTTGTAAAGGGGCACTATGATGTGAAAATGGCTGCAATGTAATGGGGTGTTGTAATGTGATAAGGGGTACTGCGATGTGTAAAGGGGCACTATGACGTGACAATGGCTGCAATCTAATGGGGTGTTGTGATTTGTAAAGGGGCACTATGCATGAAAATTGCTGCAAATGCTGCAGGGGGGGGGGGGGGGGGGGCAAGAAAATGTTTGCCCAGGGTCCAATCTATATTAAAGATGGCCCTGTATATAATAGAATTACTGTAAATGCTATTGTATATTTTTTACATTTTATATCTGCGGTATATAATGCAGAAAGGGTTATTTACTGTTAGAGCAGTAAAAATGTGTAAATACCTCTTCCATTAAGTGCTACAAGCTGAAAGTGTCAACAACTTCAATAAAGGTAATGGATCGGTGTCTTTTTACAACCTTATAAACTATGCAGATATATTTTACCGTATCTATCTATCTATCTATCTATCTATCTATCTATCTATCTATCTATCTATCTATCTATCTATCTATCTATCTATCTATCTATCTATCTATCTATCTATCTATCTATCTATCTATCTATCTATCTATCTATATCTGATAAAATATATATATATTAACACTTAATTTCTGTCTATGGGCTCCAATCACAAAGCGGTATTCTCCTCTTTAAAATTTGCGGTAAAATAGCTTGGTCCCGGAAAGCCTGTGTGAAAGGACCCAAACTAAAACTGGAGCATGCAAAATGGTGCAGCTCTGCAGGGAAACCAATCAGGTCCGCCTGAAAAAACTGACAGACAGACCTGATCGGAAATCCCGTGTGAAAGGGGCCTTAACCCCAAGTAGGGTATCAGAAACAACTAAGTTCAACTAAGTAAATTCAATTGTTTTTTAAAAATGTCAAATATTGATTGAAAATAGTATCAAAAGTTACATACATATATAAATACCCTTCTTTCACCAATAAAAAAGCCAATGTTGTGGTCACACGGCTGGTGGTATTATTAAAGTTCTGCAAGACAGTGGCTTTGGCATTATGGTAGATGTAGTCCGGTAGGAGCCAGGATCATAGACTGCTGAGACAGAGAGACCCTTCTCCCAGGGAGCAACAGGACACGCAGAGCCTGCTGGGGGTGGATATATAAAGGGAGGTGAGACTCAAGGACAGTGGACTGGAAAGAAGGGGAAGAGCTGCTGCGGATCGCAGGAACTTAGCCCGAGGTCTGGTGGCGGACAACGGAGTGAAGCCGGCGGTGTGAGTGAGCGGAGGAGTCTCGGTAGCGTGGCCGAGCGGAAGGTTGCTGACCGATAGACAGAGACGCTGATGAGAGCGGGGCCTGGTTGCAGAGGGAAACGAATCTCCCGGGTTGGGTGAGAGACATCCAGTATCTACATCTCTCTTACATTACAGACCTAGACTGATTCTGGAAAGGGCATATAGATTGTGTACTTTGATAAGGCCATACTGAAACTTAATCAAACCACTGGACACTGCAGATACAAATATAGTGCGAGGTGGGTGAATCAGGCCTTAAGCCCTCAATCCAGTTCTAGGCTGTTAATCTGTGATGACGTGCAGGATAAACTGTATTTGCCTCTCTGTGGATTACAACTGATATTGCATTGGGAAACATAGCTCAACCTCCCTTCCTTTGTTGGATTACAAATACTCTTCTTGGATTGTGGGATTCCTTGCTGGTAAAGATAAGTGAGGCCTCACTCTCCAGGAGACGTTTGCAAAGTTGATGTTATAGCATTACACTGTTTACTTTGCATTTAAGTCATTGAGTATAGCAACTTTATCTGCGGTCACTCTATAACCACATTTAATAGTTAAGCGTTTTTCACTGTTGCGGAACACCATCCTCTTAGCATACATACACATGTGTTTGTGTATGTATGTATGTGTGGCCTGTGTTCTGGATCCTGAGTGCTGAACAAAAAGGCATAAATCCTTGGCTGGGAACTCGGGATACTTTCTCCTTTGCAACGATTGTGTTATTTCTGACTTTTGTTTGATTACTTCGATTTTACTTCAAAAACTAAAAGAGCAGTAAATTGTTTGTTCACTTCAAACTTTGTGGTCTCAGTAATTTGCCATGACAGAACTTAGAGTGTCAGATGGGTTGTAGCAGGCTCAGGGTGTAAGATGTGATGAGGACACCCATGTAACAAGCCACCCCCAAGGGGGCAGGGCTACAGTTGTCTTTTTTGTATTGGTGGAAGAAGGGTATTTATATATGTAGCACCCTCCTAGGTAGATGCTAGGTAAAATATATATGTGGGTCTGTTCTGCTTATCAGGAGAGCCTGATCTGTTAGTTAGCCTACCACATGCTTCCAGGTGTGACTTATTGAGTCTGGGGAGTCTCCCCACTGCATTCAATGAGGCATCTTGTTGGACAGTAGAGGAAACCTAGCCAATAGCACACCAGGGTTTATGACTGCCTCAGTGGGTGGGCATTGCTGCAAGGCATCCTGGGATTGGGAATAAATCCTGAGGGGGCATGTGATAGGGTGTTTTTTGGCGGGAGAAAAGTCCCAGGAGGAGGTGGACGGCTGTCTCTCCTCCTGCTGAAGTGAGGAATGTGGTCCAGGCAGTCGGCCTAGGGACCAGGGGTTGAGCTGAGCTGCAGAGAATCCAGTGTGCTGACCAGTGGAGCTGCTGGGCAGGAGACTTCCGGAAAAACAGTATCGTGAGTACTCAAGGATCTGCCCAGGGGTCTACCTAAGAGAGGGGACCACTCCAGAGGGGTCAAGGGGATCAAGGAGCCAGCTAACTCAGAGTGTTACAGTAAAGGGGGTGCCAAGTAGTTAAGTCCTGAAGATTAGGGATAAAAGGGGTGCCAGGAAGGGCCCTGAAGTTGTTCAGCAGTACAGTCTACTTTAACTTACAGCTTGCCTTCAGAAAGGATTACCTCAGGAAGCTTAATTACTCTCTTTCACAGCCAAGGGCAAAATGAAGCAGCAGCTTAGCTGTGACTAGCTCAAATCAGTGTTACTCAGCATTACACAGCGTTAACCAGCATTAACCAGCATTTTTGTCATGTCTTCCCTAAGGATTGTGCATAGTTTTAGTCAGTTGGAGTATCCCACTCATCCCTTCTCCTATCCAAGTTCCTAATAAAACCTAAAAACCAAAGAAACTGGACTGGTCCTTGTCTGAGGTAAAACCACTTGGAAACATGCCAGCTTGTTCTACTGTTGCTAGTGGTAACCCTGGGGAACCCGTATTCAGCAGCTCCCAAGGGAGTAGTGCAACACAGGGGCGTAACTACAGGGGTTGCAGGGGTTGCGATTGCTACCGGGCCCCATGCTCCAGGGGGCCCAGTAGCAAACCAGTGGGTGAACTTCCAGGATTGCAAAAGTCACACTTGCGACCGGGCCCTGGCATTGCACCACTGTGGGGAGGCCCCAAGATTGCAGGAAGGGAGCCCACTGCAGAACTTGTGAAAGGATCCTGCTGCGGGACCGTAATAAAAGGCCATGCAACGAGAGTAAAGAGCCCCAGGATTAGTGGGAAGAGCCCTGGGCTTGAAGGGAAGGGCCCCGGCCAGGGATCTGGGGGGGCCCTTCATGTTTTCTTGCATCGGGGCCCTGAAGGCTCTAGTTACGCCTCTGGTGCAACATATATGTGTGTCATTTTTATATACTATTTTCCCCTGGTAACCTCTGGAGAAACCCTAGGCTTCCATGAAACCCTGGTTGAGAAACCCAATTTTAAAGCCATTTTTGCTGTGATATTTGGTGAAGACATTGCTATATCTTTGGTCTGTTTGTTTTCCTTGTTAGAGAATAGCCATTGTCATTGTCTGATGTTCTTGAAAGTGTCACTCTGGTATCCATCTGTCAAACCTTCAAATTGATGACACCTATCTCCTAACAGCTCAGGTTCCACACCTTTGTAAGGATATTTGTCTATTCATAATCCCCCTCTGTCTTGTGAATATTTGAGCCAAAGATATCCCTAAAAATAATTGTGAAAAAGTAAAGTATTCCCACTACATATGACGTATGTTCTAACAAGGGGTTAGACCATTGTGATATGCATGGACATTGTATTATGTTTGAAGTGATTGGGAGGTTTGCAGCAAATGATGGATATGCTTGTATATTCACAAAAAGTCTCCAAACATCTGGCGAAATGACCAGGGAAAATAGCTATATTTCACTACATGTAATGGTGTGGATTTACTAAAGGGGGGATATGATCAACATGTATAAATACATAAGGGGTCCATATAGTGAGCTTGGTGTTGAGTTATTCACTTTAAGGTCATCATAGAGGACAAGGGGGCACTCTTTGCGTGTAGAGGAAAACAGATTTCATCTCCAAATACGGAAAAGTTTCTTCACCGTAAGAGCTGTGAAAATGTGGAATAGACTCCCTCCAGAGGTGGTTCTGGGCAGCTCAGTAGATTGCTTTAAAAAAAGGCCTGGATTCTTTCCTGGGTGTACATATTATAATTGGGTAATAATATTTATAGGTAAAGTTGATCCAGGGAATATCCGATTGCCTCTCGGGGGTCAGGAAAGAATTTGGAATTTCTTTTGGTGGTGTTTCATCACCTGTGCGATTTTTATTTATTTATTTTTTTTGCGCTATAAAGCGTATTTTGATGGGTTTGCGCGAAAGTTATCGCGTCTACTAACTATGGGAAAGATTTATGCCATTTTTTTTTTTTTTTACTAGTAATGGCGGCAATCTGCAAATATTTGCAGAACTGCGACATTGCGGCGGACAAATCTGACCCCTAACTGACGTTTTTGACACTTTTGGGGGGACCAGTGACATTACTACAGTAATCACTGCTAAAAATATGCACTGTTACTGTAATAATGACACTGGCAGGGAAGGGGTTAACCCTGTGGGTGATCAAGGGGTTAAATGTGAGCCTAGGGGAGTGAGTCTAACTGTATGGGAGCGGGGCTTCTGAAATGAGCATAGGGACCTGTGATCCTATATAGAAGGATCACATGGGCTCTATGATCATCCCAGGGAGAAGTACAGTCGGCTGTGTTTGCAACAGCCGACCGTCCTTCTCTCTCAGCGGGGAACGATCGCGGGTGTCAAGCGGCAATCGGAGCCGCCTTACCCACGCATCGGCTTCCCCGCTGCCGAGTGGGGGCGGGAGCACGCCCCCTAGCTTCCCGCGCCTGACCAACGTAGATCTACCATTAAATATAGCCTTATCAATAATTTGCATTTTTATTCTCGTGGGTGATTGTGTAGGCAGGGCCCCAGTGCACTGCATTGCCCGGGGGCCTATAAGGTGTAAGGCCTTAACCACTTAAGCCCCAGCCCTATTTCGGACACTTTTTGTTCACACTTTAAAACCAGTATTTTTTCCTAGAAAACTACTTAGAACCCCCAAACATTATATATATTATTTTAGCAAAGACTCTGGAGAATACATTTCGGTCATTGCAATAATTTTTGTCACGCGGTATTTGCGCAGCGGTCTTTAAAGCGCCATTTTTTTGGAAAAATTTTGAAAAATCACATTTCACTGCATTTAAAAAATACTAAACAGTAAAGTTAGCCCATTTTTTTTGTATATTGTGAAAGAACATGTCACGCCGAGTAAATAGATACCCAACATGTTACGTTTTAAAATTGCGCCCCCCCGTGGGATGGCGACAAACTACGGTCAATAGAGATCTCAATCTGCGACGCTTTAAATTTATTTAACGGTTACCAGTTTAGAGTTAGAGTGTAGCTCTTTTTTTAAAATTATTGCTCACGCTCTGGCGATCGCGGCGATACCTCACATGTGTGGTTTGAACAGCGATTTCATTTGCGGCTCGGCTTGCGTATACGTTTTTTTTTGTGCGCGAGCTAACGGTGACGGGGGCGGCTAAATTTTATTTTTTTTTCCCATTTATTTTATTTATTTTTTTAACTTTATTACAGTTTAAAAAAAAAAAAAAATCTGATCACTTTTATTGCTGTCACAAGCAATGTAAACATCCCTTGTGACAGCAATATGTGTGACAGGTACACTTTATGGAGGGATCGAGGGTCTAAAAGACCCTAGACCCCTCCACTACACTTCCCTGTATGCAAAACGCCAAAAACGGCGTTTTTGTATACAGCCGATTTTCAAATTTGCCGCCTTTTGCAGCACAGTAACCCGGAAGTGACGTCATGGAAGCCGCCTCCGGGTTACGTCAACGGAGACCCGATCGATGCCGTTTCCGGTATTCATCGGGACTCCATCCAGCCGGCGGACGGCGGCGGGAGGGGGGGGGAACGTCCCCTCCCGCCCCCCGGGTACCGATCGAACGGCTCCCGAGCCGCATCGGTCGGTACCGACGGAAAGCCAACCGTCGGCTTCAAACCACGGTACCGGGATGGTGTCTCTAGCTAGAGGCATCCTCCCGGTACACTACCGCAAAGTTTACCGACGTAGACCTAAGTTAGTATGCGGTAAGTGGTTAAGATGGCACTGGAGCCCAGAGCTCCAGGAGAGCTGTCTGGAGGAGTTGAGGCACTGGAGAACCTGGAAAGCAGTATCATGAGTACAGCGGATCATGCCTAAGTGCCTGACCAGACAGGGAGCCTCTCCGGAGTAGTGTAGTTAGTGGACGGGTGTCAGTTGAAGGAAAGAAAGGGGATACTAGGTGTGTACCCTGAAGAGAAATACCTAAAGGAACATTTACCTCAGATTCATCTAGTGGCAGGATGAAGCTGCGCCCTTGCCGCATTCTCTTTTAGGTGTGGTTAAATACTGCATGCCTGGACCACTACTTCATTACCGCATACATTTAAATTATTTATTTCCTCCTATGAATTGACTTTAACCCCTTTTCATGTGCTATTTACTGACAGTTTTGAGATTTTTGTGGTAAATACGGCAAAACGGTATAGTGAATTGACAGTTTCAGGATTGCACGTGATATTTAGGGAAAATGTGTCCAGACACCTAAATAACGCATGCAATCTGCTTTTGTGAATGGAGCCCAATATCATATATTTAAAAAAAAAAAAAAACAGTAATAAACAATAGCAACAATTTGCTTATAAACATAACAGTATCTATATAAATAAAATCATAAATAAAAGAAAGATACGAATTTGGAAATATTTTTTTTTAAATTTGGAAATAAAAAAATGAAACTGAATTTTTTTTAAAAAAATACAGCAGATAGTAACAATATGTTGTGTTAATAGAGAGTGTCATTTATCAACCAAATCAGTAGAGTGGCATTTTCTACGTTCTGTTGGAAATCACCGGGCCTCCTGAAATATTAGGCATATTATCCTCACCCCTACATGGAACTGAACGTTGTAGCGCTTACATGACATCATATCATTTACAGCTATTAAAAAACCTGTCTGACAGTCACTTGCAATGCTGACATTTCAATATATGTTCAGGAATGAAAACAGCTGATGATAACACACATTTTCAAACACTGCTTTAATTATTGGTATAGACTTCAATTGTCACAAAGATAATGTCATGGACTGATCCTCGCAGTGTGAAATGCTCACGGACAGAACCCCCACAGTATTATAAATAGTCCTCTAAAGCGGGGATTGATTGATGTTTGGCATAAAACCTTATTCCTCTGAGTATGTATATCCCTTCTGTTCACTGCTTCCCTGCCTTTATAATTGGACCTTTTTTTTTTTTTTAAATATTTTTTTCTATATGCAAATCTTAAGTCTACATGTAGTCTTAAACATCAGAGTGCCTGTTGATAATGCGTTGTGAGATGTACTATTTTTATCTGCCGCAGATAAGAGGTTGTTATTTATTATTTATTGTCACTTGCTCTGTTCTGGGAGATTTTCATTTTTGTCATTTACAAGAACTTCTGAGGAGCATTCAAGGACACCTTTCTGATTCTCAGACCCTTATGGTGGTCATAAACTGTCCAGTCCTGAAACTAATTTGAAGCTTCTGATGCTACACCTGGGTGAGGATTTGCGTTTTTCTGGGAAGGGCTGTCATCAGTAAAGTAAGGGGCCTTCCACCTGGTGGACTCCGTTTTGCTCAGCAGGGATGGATCCACGATCCCCTCTGACTCTGAGCAGGCGGATGATAGCTCTGTCTCCACTCACTGTGCAGAGACGGAGGTGTCAGATCCCCGCTGTCCTCTATGGGAGATCGGATGATAACAGACCGCCTGTCTGTTTTCATCCGATCCTTTCCGATCCTTCAGACGGATAGAAGATAGGGTTTCCATCTGTCTGGATTTCACGGACAGGATCGGATAGAGTGGGTGTCAGCAGAGATGTCACCGCTGACACCCCCTGCGCCATAGGGCTGCATGGAGCATCCGATTAGGTCCGCCTTAAAAACTGAAAGACAGACCTGATTGGAAAGCCCGTGTGAAAGGACCCTAAGTCCTGTAGGAAGCATGTCAATCCAGAATTTATATCAAGTGACTCAAAGAGGAAGGTCACGTGACCGTGCCCAGGTGAATTAAATATACTTAATAAATGTGTTTCTGAGCTGCTAGTCTAAAAACAACATGTGTTGGTGAAAAATGCAAAAACAGGATAAGACAGCACTCAGGAGTGATAAAAATTACATAAATTGCCTAAAATAGTGTATACACAAATAATCTTTCGCATAAATATAAAGTGACAGTGTACAGTGCAAAATATCGCAAAAATGTGACAGTGCAAAAGGACTCTATAAAGTCTCTAAAATTATATACCAGTAACAGTCTTAATATGCAAATGAAAATGTAATGTCACCAACAAAAAACAAAATAAAAAACCATCCGGTGACTTGAGTGCTCTGTAATCAAAAAAAGGTGACTTCCTTTTGTTCACAACTTATGCATATGATGAAAGCAATCCCTGTGTGCAAAAATGCAAATGCAGTGCAAACAAACAAATAGTAGTCCAGTGACTTTTAAAGTGCTCAGTGCTGTGAAAAAAGTGCTTCTTAGGTGAGGTAGGGAGAGGGAAAGAAAATCCACCACCAGGTGTTCCACACACTTACCAGATGACCCCTTGGGGTCTAGCTTTGGTAAGTGGTATACTGTATAAAGGGTTTCAATAGGATGGAATGCCGCCCCAGCTCTATCCACCTAGAGGGACTGGTAGATTCTTCCTCCAATGCCTTTCGCTCAAACACCACACAGACCAACGCGTTTCAAGCTGTGCGCTTCTTCTTCAGGGGTAATTGGATTATATACTGCAGGTTAAATTCTTTCACAGCAGAGTATAGGTTTGAGGTCTGTCCAGGAACAGAGCAAGCCGTATGCCAGATAATGTTCTGAGCGCTGTCTTATCCTGTTTTTGCATTCCAGAATTTATATCACCTGCCATGCAGAAAAAGTTGGTCAGCGGTGGCCTAGATAAGCTCAGAGCTACTGCTAAGACAGAGGGCAGATTTCAGGCAGCAAATAAAATGCATAGGGCAGCCTTCCTCAACATATTTAAAACTAAGGAACCACTTCTTCAACATTCTGGTCTCAGATAACCCACGTTAACATTTACCATACCTACGGTATACTGTACATTATGTGCGCTATTCTTTTTTAATATACATGTTGCTTGGTCCATAGCTGCACTGGCTTTAGATATACATGTTCAGGGTTTGCTCCCCCAATTTTTTGCTTGTTTATTATGTATTCGGTCTGACCAGACTTCTGAGGTTGAGCATCCCATCCCCCACACACACCTGTACTCTATTGGTGTCCACTATCAAGTAGATATAGGAGGAGTCCCCTGTAGTGCATTAGCACATCTTTCCCAGCAAGGAGTGTTGTCTCCAAGGGTTGGAGAGGCTGGATTCACCCCTTTTTTATGGATAGTGTAGGACCCACTGATAATGGGGTACTTTGACGCAGTGGTGGGCTTGAGCACGATATGGCCATATGGTGGGACTAAATCCCCATTTTTATTTATGGATTGTCTCCATATTTGATAGTCATTTCTTTAGCATGTGTGCGCTATTCTTTTTTAATATACTGTATATTAGTATGATGGCCACTGGGAAGAATTAGACATGTGCAGGTTCGTTTCATTCCGCATCGCAATTTAGATGAATTTTTTGTTATTGAATGCCAAAAGTAACAAATTTAAACAAATCCAAAATAAGGAAAACAGGAAAAAGTTTTCAAAACAAATTTGAATTTCCGAAGAGAATAAAATAGAATTGAATAGAAAAAAATATAATATAATAGAAAACAATGGAATAGAAAATAGAATAAAATAGACTAAAGCAGAACAGAAAATAAAATAAAAGAATAGAATAAAAAGAATAAAAAATTATGAAACAGAATAGAACAGAATAGGTAAAAAAAATGAAATAGAATAAAATTTAAAGATTATAACCTTCTTCCGAAATATAAATTTTGAATAGAATAAATTAAAATAGAAAATAATAGAATGGAATAGAAAAGGATAGAAAATAAATTAATAGAATGGAAAAGGATAGAATAGTACAGAATAGAATAGAAAGAATATATCCATTTTCCAAAATTCGAATAGAATAGAAAATAATAAATTAGAATAGAATAGAAAATAAAATAATAGAATAGAAAAAAATATAATGAAATAGAATAGAATAAAATACAATAATGGAATAGAATACAACAAAATAGAAAGTATATAACCATCTTGTGAAATTCGAATTTCGAATAGAATACATTTAAATAGAATAGAATAGAAAATAAAATAATAGAATGTAAAAGAATATAATATAATAGAATAGAATGTATTAGAATAGAAAAAAAACAATAGAATAAAATAGAAAGAATATAACAATATAACCATCTTCTGAAATTTGAATTTCGAACAGAATAAATTTGAATTTAAACAGAAAAGAATTGTATATATGAGAAAAGAATAAAATAGAAAATAAAAGAATAGAATGGGATAAAAAGAATATAACTATCTTAGAAAATTTGAATTTAGAATAGAATAAATTCTAAAGGAATTTGATTTGAAATCAAATGGAATTTGAATTTGAATTGATTCAAATGTTCTGAATTTGGTCGAATTGAGTTCAATTCGACCAAATTCTGAAAATTAGAATCGATTTGAATTAGAATAAACTAAACGAATTCTGAAAACAAATTAAAAAAATAAATATAAATAAATCTAAACTAAACTAAACTAAACACATTTTTTCGTTCTGCACACGTCTAGGAAGAATGTTTCTTACATTTTTAGTCAGTGGAAGGATTCCCCCTCTTACATTGGTGTCAGTGGAAACTTATCTGAGAGGTGGAAATTGTTCCTTGCTCAAAGAACTCCTAGCAACCTCTGGAGGAACCCTAAGGTTTAACTGAACCCTGAAAGACTGGATCCAAGTGTAGACATTTTGGAGTAATCTAACTTTAATGCCAACAGAGAAAAACTTTTAAAGAAGCATTTTAAAGTTGAAGTTTAGGCATAGAAATTTTTTGTATGGTGACACTTGACCAGCTAGTCCTAATGTTGGTATATACATTGTAATACTTGAGCCATCTTTGTGGGATCCCTGTGGATGTGGGAAATTGCTGTAATTGGCACAGCTACTCCACTTATCTCTGTATCGGGCCGGCTTCCATGCTGAGTGGCTGCCATGCTACACTGTGAACACAACAGGTCGCTCCCTTGGCTTAAGCCTGAAGTTTAGGTATGGAAATTTTTACATAGTTACATTGGTCAAATGTAAGTATGTATGAGCCATACCTGTGGGAAATCTGTGGAAGCTGGAAATCACTGTAGTAGGCACCGCTACCACAACGATCTCCACTGGCTTGAGAGGAAAGTAAAATATATTCATATACAGTATATCACATTTTGCCAAAAAAAATATTATTTTTTATTTTGTTTGTTTTAGTCTTGAGCATAATAAAGAAACAATAAATAAAAAATAATACATTAAAAAAAAAAAATATTAATAAATGAAGAAAATATAACAAAATCACTTACGTCCTTTAAATCAGAGCAATATGCAATAAGCTGTAACAGTAGGTATGGGTTTGAGATACTTTGTAGTATGGGGTCCAATAATTATGATGGTGTCCCTTGTTGTGGTCTACCCTAGGGAAGGATGACTGGTGCTATTGGCGGTATGAAACTCTTGCTATGGCACATTGAGTTTTGCTAGTTTGTCAGAAACTTTTATGCATCAGGGTAAATCTTTCTTTTTTCCAGCTGAGGGAAGATTTATTATTATTATTTATTATTAAGGATTTCTATAGCGCCAGCAATTTACGCAGCGCTTTACAATAATAGAGGGAGACTGTACATATACAATACAATACAATACAATAAAATACAAGAGGATTTAGAGGGCCCTGCTCAGAAGAGCTTTAAATCTAATGGGGTGGGGCAGGTGTTACAAGAGGTAAGTGTAGGGAATCAGCCGATGGCAGATTAGTTGTCGGTGTAATAGGCTTCCCTGAAGAAATGATTTTTCAGGGATCGCCTGAAAGCAGCTAGAGTAGAAGATAGCTGTACAGGTTGAGGTAGAGCGTTCCAGAGGATGGGAGAGGCCCTGGAGAAATCCTGGAGACGAGCATGAGAGGAGGAGACAAGGGAGCATGAGAGTAAGAGGTCTTGAGAGGAGCGGAGAGGACGATTTGGGTGATATTTGGAGACAAGGTTGGTGATGTAGCTCAGGGCAGAGTTGTGAATGGCTTTGTATGCTGTGGTTAGTATTTTGAATTTAATTCGCTGGGCAATCGGGAGCCAGTGTAGGGATTGGCAGAGAGGGGAGGCAGACGCTGAGCGGTTGGTAAGGTGGATAAGCCTGGCAGCAGCGTTCATGATAGACTGAAGAGGGGATAGCCGATGAAGTGGTAGGCATATGAGAAGGGAGTTGCAATAGTCGAGGCGAGAAATAACTAGGGAGTGAATGAGTAGCTTGGTGGTTTCAGTTGTTAAAAAGGGGCGAATTTTAGAGATGTTGATAGCAAGATAGCAATTATCATGCACATGCTGCATTTGTCTGTTGGCTGAATCAGAAGACAAATTTCAGTGGGCATTGACATGAATGAGAGCAGGCAGTCATCTCCCCACCACTCAAGAAGGCATCTGCTCTTCTATGACCACCCTCACCTCCCATGAAACTACAGCCTACAGCACCACCTACAGTGTTGGAAAGGAAAGCACGGCTGTAGGATGCGTTGTGATTGGCTGCACATCTCCTACAGCCATTTATCATTCTTCACAAATTCATGGTGACATCATCTTCATGGCAAAAAAAAGATTGACAAACTGTTTATTTTATATAACCAATTATTTTCTTTAAAAATAGGTGTGTATAGAGGACATTTATATCTAAATCACAGAAATTAACGGGGTTCCATCCAAAAACAATTACAAGTATCCATGAATAAACTCCTAACATGTCACAATGTGCAGCAACATTATTATTTTTCATTAATAATTTCAAATAATAATTCAGGGAAGTGACTGTACCTAGGCTGACAGCACAGTTCTTACTGTAAACCATAGGGCCTATAGCAAAGTTTGTGGGGTCCCCCTGCTCAGAACCCCCTCTTTCTAGTGACATCTTGGTGGAACCAGGCGTTGTGTCCCTTATAATAAAAGGACACCTTACTGCCGACCAATGAACTGTATAACACACCTAATAATACCTTCTACTTACACATTCTCTGTGGTAACATATACAGTGCTTCTGTTTTCACTACTTTTATACAGATGGTCAGTGGATAGGCCCTGATTTAAAAGCCCCCCTTGATCATTGTGAATGCCCTTTACATAGGTTGTCAGTGTAAACACCCCCTTATATTGATAGTCCTTGCAAGTGCCTCAGTTACATTGATGATTTGTGTAAATATCCCCATACGATAGTCTGTGCAAATGTCCCGGTTCCATTGGTAAATGTTCCTGTTTCCTTTGTGGTCAGTGGAAATATACCCAATAAATTGGTGGTTGGTGAAAATGCCACTGTTTCATTGGTGGTCTAAAATATTGCCTCTGTTCTAGTGATGTTTAGTGGCAAAGGGGCCCTTTACATCGGTGGGGTGTAGGAAACAAAGACCCCCCTTTCATAGCTGGCCTGGTAGAAGTGTCCCATTGCATTGGTGGCCAATGGAAATAAAGGCACCCTTACACTGGATGGTTAGTTTGAGGAAGTCTTTGGTTAATTACCTGGGAAGCAGAGGAGAGGAGATGCTGATACCACTGCTGGCTTTAAATGATGGGCACAAGTGGGCAAGGGACCAATTCGCCTATCGTTAGGATCTGGCGATCAGTGGCCTATATTGAACACCTATTTATACCTCCTACTTACTGGTTTTCCTGGTGACCTCTGCATCCCCTCCAGCTTTCACCCTTTTACACGAATGATCAGTAGGCAGCCTCCCTCTCAAATAAAAGATCAGTGTATATGCCCCTGTTAAATTGATGCTTGTCGTAAATGCTCCAATTACAGCGGTGAGGGGTATAAATGCGCACATCACATTGGTGATCTGTATCAATGCCCCTATTACATTGTCAGTCAGTGTAAATGCTCCCCTTACTTCAGTGGTCAATGTAAATTCCACCATTGACATTGATGGTAAATATACAGTATCTCACAAAAGTGAGTACACCCCTCACATTTTTGTAAATATTTCAACACTGAAGAAATTACACTTTGCTACAATGTAAAGTAGTGAGTGTACAGCTTATATAACAGTGTAAATTTGCTGTCCCCCTAAAAATAACTCAACGCACAGCCATTAATGTCTAAACCTCTGGCAACAAAGTGAGTACACCCCTAAGTGAAAATGTCCAAATTGGGCCCAAAGTGTCAATATTTTTTGTGGCCACCATTATTTTCCAGCACTGGAATGGAGTTCACCAGAGCTTCACAGGTTGCCATTGGAGTTCTCTTCCACTCCTCCATGACGTCATCATGGAGATGGTGGATGTTAGAGACCTTGCGCTCCTCCACCTTCTGTTTGAGGATGCCCCACAGATGTTCAATAGGGTTTAGGTCTGGAGACATGCTTGGACAGTCCATCACCTTTACCCTCAGCATCTTTAGCAAGGCAGTGGTCGTCATGGAGGTGTATTTGGGGTCCTTATCATGTTGGAATACTGCCCTGAGGCCCAGTCTACGAAGGAAGGGGATCATGTTCTGCTTCATTATGTCACAATACATGTTGGCATTCATGGTTCCCTAAATGAACTGTAGCTTCCTAGTGCCGGCAGCACTCATGCAGCCCCAGACCATGACAATCTCACGACCATGCTTGACTGTAGGCAAGACACATTTGTCTTTGTACTCCTCACCTGGTTGCCGACACAAACGCTTGACACCATCTGAACTAAATAAGTTTATCTTGGTCTCATCAGACCACAGGAGATGGTTCCAGTAATCCATGTCCTTTGTTTTGTTAGTGTCTTCAGCAAACTGTTTGGGGGCTTTCTTGTGCATTATCTTTGTAAGAGGCTTCCTTCTGGGACGACAGCCATGGAGACCAATTTGATGCAGCGCGCGGCGTATGATCTGAGCACTGACAGGCTGATCCCCCACCCCTTCAAACTCTGTAGCAATGCTGGCAGCACTCATACGTCTATTTCCCAAAGACAACCTCTGGATATGATGCTGAGCACGTGCACTTAACCTCTTTGGTCGACCATGGCGAAGGCCTGTTCTGAGTGGAACCCGTCCTGTTAAACTGCTGTATGGTCTTGGCCACCGTGCTGCAGCTCAGTTTCAGGGTCTTGGCAATCTTCTTATAGCCTAGGCCATCTTTATGTAGAGCAACAATTCTTTTTTCAGATCCTCAGAGAGAGTTCTTTGCCATGAGGTGCCATGTTGAACATGACCAGTATGAAAGAGTGAGAGCGATAACACCAAATTAAACACACCTGCTCCCCATTCAAACCTGAGACCTTGTAATGCTAACAAATCACATGACACCGGGGAGAAAAAAATGACTAATTGGGCCCAATTTGGCCATTTTCACTTAGGGTGTACTCACTTTTGTTGCCAGCGGTTTAGATATTAATGGCGTTATGGAGGAGTGGAAGAGGACTCCAGTGGCAACCTGTGAATCTCTGGTGAACTCCATGCCCAAGAGGATTAAGGCAGTACTGGAAAATAATGGTGTAAAACAAAATATTGACACTTTGGGCCCATTTTGGAAATTTTCACTTAAGGGTATACTCACTTTTGTTGACAGCGGTTTAGACATTAATGGCTGTGTGTTGAGTTATTTTGAGGGGACAGCAAATATACACTGTTATACAAGATGTACACTCACTACTTTACATTGTAGCAAATTCTAATTTCTTCAGTGTTGTCACATGAAAAGATATAATAAAATATTTACTAAAATATGAGGGGTGTACTCTCTTTTGTGAGATACTGTAAATACCTCTTTACATAGTTAGTGTAAATGCACTCCTTTTGCTTACCACCCACATGTTACAATCTGATTGTACTTTTTCTTTTCCTTTAGATCTACCAACATCTATGTAGTGAAGGGCCTGCTAGACTTGATTACGGTAGTTTGGGTAGTTCCTATTATATAGTTTTGGTACATTTAAAGTTGATTATACAAAGATTGCATGGTCAATATAAATTCCTCCTTACATTGTTGGCCAGTGCTCCTCTCACCAGGGCTCATGCGCACTGCAGCTCAAAGGAGCTCAAAGAAGCAGTTCCTACAGGCGTTTGAGCTCTTTTAAGCTCTTATTTGTTCTGCCTGGAAACTCCCCTTCATTTCAGCCAATGTGTTCATGCACACTATGGTTTTTTTAGGCATTTTCAGGCATATGCTGTACAGGCATAAACGCAACACTTTTGTTTTTGCCCCCATTTTTCATGAGCTGAACTCAAAGATCTAAGACTTTTTCTATGTACACAAAAGGCCTATTTCTCTCAAATATTGTTCACAAATCTGTGTAAATCTGTGTTAGTGAGCACTTCTCCTTTGCCAATATAATCCATCCACCTCACAGGTGTGGCATATCAAGATGCTGATTGGACAGTATGATTATTGCACAGGTGTGCCTTTAGTGGGGTACACACTATAAGAAAATTGGGTGAACGATTGTCCGATTTTTCTCGTTGTTTCACAGCAAATCGGAACCAATGAACGAACATATGAATGACAATTCGTACGAAAATTCTCGTTCGGCAAAGGCTTTTTTTGTTGTTTCTGATCATGCGCAGTCTTTCTTTTCCGATTCTTCTTGTACAAAAATCATTCGAAAACGGTACACATTAAACGAAAATCGTTCATTTTTTTCCCATACGAGAAAAATTTTGGAGTTTGTCCCTTCAAAAATTTCCGTACGAAAATTCTGAATCGTCTGTAGAAAGTTCTGTACACACTATACGAAAATCGTACGAATATTCTTTAAACGAAAATGTTCGCCCGATTTTCTTATAGTGCGTACGAGCCTTTAGGCTGGCCACAATAAAAGGCCACTTTTATTTTATTTATTGTTTTATCACACAACACAATGCCACAGATATCACAAGTTTTGAGGGAGCGTGCAATTGGCATGCTGACTGCAGGAATGTCCACCAGAGCTGTTGCCTGTTAATTGAATGTTCATTTCTCTACCATAAGCCGTCTCCAAAGGCGTTTCAGAGAATTTGGCAGTACATCCAACCAGCCTCACAACCGCAGACCACGTGTAACCACACCAGCCCAGGACCTGCACATCCAGCATCTTCACCTCCAAGAACGTCTGAGACCAGCCACCCGGACAGCTGCGGCAACAATTGGTTTCCATAACCAAAGAATTTCTGCACAAACTGCCAGAAACCATCTCAGATAAGCTCATCTGCATTCTCATTGTTCTCATCGGGGTCTCCACCTGACTGCAGTTCGTCGCCATAACCGACTTGAGTGTGAAAATGCTCACATTCAATGGCATCTGGCACTTTGGAGTGTTGTTCTCTTCACGGATGAATCCCGGTTTTCTTAGATCCTTGAGTTCAGCGCATGAAAAATGGGGGCAAAAACAAAAACAGTGCATCCAACCGGCCTCACAACCGCAGACCACGTGTAACCACACCAGCCCAGGACCTCCACATCCAGCATCTTCACCTCCAAGAACGTCTGAGACCAGCCACCCGGACAGCTGCGGCAACAATTGGTTTCCATAACCAAAGAATTTCTGCACAAACTGTCAGAAACCGTCTCATGGAAGCTCATCTGCATTCTCATTGTCCTCATCGGGGTCTCCACCTGACTGCAGTTCGTCGCCATAACCGACTTGAGTGTGCAAATGCTCACATTCAATGGCGTCTGGCACTTTGGAGAGGTGTTCTCTTCACGGATGAATCCCGGTTTTCTTAGCTCCTTGAGTTCAGCGCATGAAAAATGGGGGCAAAAACAATATAATTTTGTGCAGTATATAATGATAATGGAAAGCCCTCTTTAACCATTCAGCAGGTTTTCCAAATTGAGTTCGGAAACTTGTGGGAGTCAAAACTCACTTCTGGAGAACAATTCAAAATTTCGATAACCACTTTTACATCTTAAACCATCTTCCTTTAGAAAAGGCCTTAAAAGTGAACTTCAGGCTTTGATCGTGAAGTATCTATAAAAAATAATAATTTCAAGTTCAATCTAAAAATAAGCAGCCTGTTTCCATAGTGACTTATTGTGTACAAACATCTAACAAATGCATATTTCAAAGGGACTACATGAGAGCATCAGCACTTCACAAAGAAACCCCCACATCAAACAGCGTCCTCTCCACTGTACAGTGTTCTGTCCTGGAGAGAAGGTAAATTGGCTATTAACTTATAAATGGAGACTACTTTTTACAAACACGTTTCGTTTGTGTGCTATAAATTACCTACAATTTTACTATCATTTCAAGAGGCATTTTTTAGATAGAAAATATCTTTGGCTGGTGGACTTTGTCTGTTTTGAGTTGTATGTGTTTTTATCCATTTTAAACCTGAACTCTTGGCACACAAATCCTTCATTCAAATATATATTCTCAACCAGGGATCCGCCAAATCCTAGAATTCCCCCAGAGAATGCTAGGGGTTCCTTAAACACTTAAAGTGGCTCTAAAGCCTTAAAAGGTTATACAATAATAAAATTAAATATTAAAATATGTCCTGATGCACCCCGTGACGCACCTCCATATCTAAATAACATAGAAAGTTGTAAAGGTTTGCCCTTGGGACTTTACCCACTTAAAGCGGAGTTCCACCCAAATGTGGAACTTCTGCTCATTTGCTTCCTCCTCCCCCTCTGGTGCCACATTTGGAACCTTTCAGGGGGGAGGGGGGAACGGGTACCTGTTTTTGACAGGTACCGTTCTCCACTTCCGGGAATGGCACCACGGCGAAGTGAGGACCCCTCCTCCTACCCTCCACCACTGAGCCAAATCAAAAGCGCAGTAGGGACCCGCCCGTGAAGCCGCAAGGCTTCACTGGGGGGTTCCCTGACCGGCAATGGCGGCGGGAGCATCCGATAGCCGATGGAAACATCGGCTGCGGTGCTGACATCGCTGGACTCCAGGGCAGGTAAGTGTCCTAATATTAAAAGTCAGCAGCTACAGTATGTGTAGCTGCTGACTATTAATTTTAGTAGGGGGGGCGGAACTCCGCTTTAACGACCGCCCGCCGCAGTTTTACTGTGGCAGGTCGGCTCTGTCCCACGAAACATCATAACTGTACGTCGCTTCGCGCAACCGCTAGCGGGGGTGCGCTGCCACAGAGGAAACTGATCAGAAGGTCTGGCGGCCACGATTGACACTGGGCACCCAGGATCGCTCCCTGTGGAGACAGAGCAGCGGTCTGCCGTTGTAAACATCAGTTTACAAATCTGTTACAAAAACATAAACATATTTTGGGGATAATGCACTATTTGTGGCCTTCCTTATTCTTGTCCCTTATGTGGAATCGCCCTGGATGCTAAATTGAGTGCAAGTGCCAGGAGATCCTCTTTCCTCATCATTGCAAGTACAGGAAAAAAGGAATTTACATTCTAAAGCCCTCCATCTTTTTGAATCTGGTAAGAGGCTACCTGTATATTAGGTGAAGGTGCATTTGATTCACCCCCACTTTGTGGTGTTATAAGAGGCTCTCCCTGGATCGATTATCATCTATTTTTGCCCTTTATTTTCCCTTCTCTGGTAAGAAGTAAATCCAAGAGGTGGTGGGAAACTGTCGCATGCCTTGCTGAAAATCACTTCAACACCAGCTTATTTTTCCACGTTTTTCCCACACTCATTTTTTTGAAGTTGGAAAGTTGGGATCTGTTCATCACTTATTTTGGACTTTATTATCTTGTTGTGGACTTTATTCACATTTATATCACTTTGTTTGGAAGATATGTTTAAATAAGGTTATTCACATGTAAATTGTTGGTTTCAACATTGTAACACATTTGTAGCGCACCAGACTCTTTTCACCATATTTTATTTCCAATACATTGGATCTTTGGTTGCAGCACATTCACATTATCAGCGCACTTTCTCACATTTTCAAGTATGCATATACTGTGTGTGAGAAATAACTTCATTTTCCTAAGAATTGTGGGAAAAAATTACAACTTCAAAAAACTCACCATGCCTCTTACTAAATACCCTGGAAGGTCTACTTTCCAAAAAGGGGTAATTTAGGGGGTATTTATACTGTCCTGGCATTTCAGGGCCTCAAGAAATGAGATAGGCCATCAGTACATCAGGTGTGATTAGGTGTGATCAATTTTCAATGATTGGCACCATAGCTTGTAGAATCTATAGGCCCGTACACACGTAGCGATTGTCGGCTGTAAATATTCGGCCGCCGAACGATTGGCCGATTGTCGGCTTGTTAGTATGATGCTTCCGACAACCGACTGTGACTTTTCGGCCGAACAGAATCGGGTGTGCAGGCTATAAAATTTTTGTTGGCCGTCACCAGAAATTTTGCTCTTTTTTCACTTATATCGCAAAAAAATAAAAAACCCAGCGGTGATTAAATACCAACAAAAGAAATCTCTATTTGTGTAAAAAAAATGATAAAAAATTTGATTGGGTACAGCGTTGCATGACTGAGTAATTATCATTCAAAATGTGAGAGCACTGAAAGCTGAAAATTGGTCTGGGCAGAAAGGGGGTGTAACTGCTCTGTATGGAATTGGTTAAGTTCATCTGCGTGTAAAGGCAGGTGTCGCAATTCTTTTGACAACATAGTGTAGCTGTATTGCCTAACTACAATGGTGGAAGGTCAGGTACCAAATGTGGCTAAGCTACCTCTCAGGCAATGGAAAAGCAGAAAAAGACGTCAATTGGTTGTGTTGCAGTACAAGAAACATGCTGATTGGAGGAGAGAGCAGAGTGACATCATCAGAGATGAGTTCATCAGTCTGCTGCTTCACTGTGCAGTCACATGGCGGGTGTGAAGCGGAGGAGATCTGTGTTCCTGAACTGCAGCATAGAAAAACCAGCTCTACTGCCTTACCAGACAGGGCTGTGCTGTGTGGCAGAGCTTTGTAAATCTCAGAACAGGATTGATGGAGATACAAATCCTTTGGCAGGTAAACATCTTCCATATACAGTATGCATTTTAACTGTGTATTTCATGTCATTTACAATTGTATTTATTTTTATTTGTATTTTTATTATTATTTTTTTTATTGATGTACAATTATATATTTTTTTATCTATTTGCGCGTTTGCCAAAAAATGTCCCACCTCCTTAAGTTTAAATATCTTGTTGCTGCCCTGCTCTTGTTTTAACTTAACGATTTTCACTTGGCTGTGTTTTTAATTGTCTTTCATGGCTGTGGCTATTTATAATTTTTTGGGTTGGTATATTTTTATATACTTTATTGTTGGACACCTTAAGAGAATTACCCTCTGCCATTCCCGATGACAGACACTGCGTCCTCCGGCAGTTATATTTCCACATCATTTTCTGCTCTTGTGTCTCTCAACATCCGGATCGTGACCTTTGATTTAGACAATCCTATTCCACTGAATATACTCTCGTCCTGAGCCTTGTTGAATCCCTTAATGTGTAAATCAATAGATCATTACCTTGTCGGAGGAGCTGAACATGCTTCTGTCTCAGATGTTTTCGGTGATAAATCACTGGAGTTCCACAATGCAACAAAGATTGAGATGTCAGTTGCGAGTTTGCTGCGGAAAAGTTATAAATATGTTACAAATGCAATAAGGTTCACTTATAGAAAGTGACAATCTGGCTTGGTTTGGTGGAAAGCTGTGGCCAATGGTGAAAACATTTTGAGTTGGACTGGGGAGGCAGGCAACAGGTTTGCTCTTCTTTCATTATCCTAAAGTAGACCTTCAACGGACATTGGGGGTCCATTTACTCCAGTGAGAATATGTTATGCTCTGTATAATGCATACCTATGGAAGTGCATTGTATGGGATGGTGCAATGACTTTTTACTACACATTGTTCTGTTTCTTTTTTCTTTCAACTCTATGCACTGCATGTGGGCAAGTGCAGTTAGCCTTCTGACCTGTTGATGATCTATTGCCATTGTTGCACGGAAAGGGGGGCCTCGTAAGGGAATTGGTATCTTAGAAATTCAGTGGCGGACCATCCATTGGGAAAGCAGGGGTGCCGCCCCCCCTATCAATGCATCCGGCCCCCTAATCTACATGCAGGGCGCCGGACGCATGGATTCCAATGGGGTTTTTTTTTTTTGAAGCACGTGATTAGAGCCAGAGCACTAAGCCCCGAGCCCACCCAGCTGTTTGACAATAGCGAATTCTTTATTGTCAGACGGATCCTCCTCCTGGCCAATCAGAAAGTGGGTCCTGAGACCCGTTTCCCGATTGGCCAAAAGGAGAAGCCATGCCATTGGCCAAGTAGGAGGAGGAGGGAGGAAATGCAGGAGACTTAGGGGAAGCAGCCGCCGCCGCTGCTACCTGCCTGCCCTCCACATGGTGAGTGAGCCGGCAACCCGGGGGAGGGGGTATGGTGTGCGGGCTGGTGTGGTCCGTCCGGGGGGGTATAGTGTGGACTGTCTGACGCCCATGGAGCACCAGCCGCCACTGTAGAGATTACATCCAATGTCTTGAGACAGTTAAGTAGTTTGACTGGACACAAAACTCTCGAGAGCCTTTGGTGGCCATCTTGGGTGGACACCTTCCCTGGGCATTGGGGGCACATTCACATCAATGGGGATACAGTATGCTCTGCATAATGCATATCTACTGGAGTGCATTGTATGGTATGGTACAATGAGTTGTTACTACACCTTGCACTGTTTCCTATTTTTTTTTCAACTCTATGAATCACTTGTAGGCAGGTGAAGTTAACATTACCATCTGTAGGTGGCCTAGTGCCATTGTTGCATAATAAGGGGAGCCTCATAAGGGGAATGGTCCTCTAGAGATTCTGTTTAGTGCCTTGAGACAAAAAGGTAATCTGACTGATCAAAAAACTGTTGAGAGACTTTGGTGGCCATCTTAGGTTAGGGAAAATTCTAAATAGGGTACTCCATGTCATTTTGGCATGCTTTTGGCAAATGAAAAGTCAGGGACAGCTGATGAAGGGCAGTACTTAGCGTAGGGAGAGGCTCATCCCTTGCCATCTTGGGTGGACATCTTCCATGGACATTTGGGGGTCCATTCACACCGGTGGGGATACGTTATGCTCTGCATAATGCATACCTACTGGAGTCCATTGTATAGTATGGTCCAATGAGTTGTTACTACACATTGCCCTATTTAGATTTTTTTTCACCTCTAAGCACCACTTGTAGGCTGGTGCTTTTAGCCTTCCCACCTGTAGATGGCCTAGTGCCACTGTTGCCTGGGAAGGGGAGCCTCATAAGGGGAATGGTCCCTTAGAGATTCCATTCAGTGCCTTAAGACAAAAAAGTAATCTGGCAGGACACAAAACTGTTGGGAGACTTTGACGGCCATCTTGGGGGAGGGACATTTTTAAATAAGAGACTCAATACCATTTTGGCGTGCTTCTGGCAAATGAATAGTCAGTGACAGCTGATTAAGGGCAATACATAGTGTAGGGAGAGGTTCCAGACCACAAGGGATGGCGCCTATATATATATATATATATATATATCAGTGTCAAAGACCGGTTTATCTGTTACGTCTACAAATTTGATCAAGACTTTTATAAAGGCTATTGATGCATTAAATACTGTATGAGAGAGATTCATCCCAAACAAAGTACCTAAGATAAGCCCCGCCTACACACACAGCATTGTAGTAACGCATTGCAATGTTCTGGGTAAAAAATAAATCATTTTTGCAGTGTGCAAAAAGCAGAATACATTTTTTCAATCTTTTGTAAACAATTCTGTGCCAAAAGCATGGGCTCCCAGCACAGTTACTAGCAGGAACTGGAAAGCTCCCAATGCCTATTTGCACTCTGGGAAAAATAAATAGTGGAAGCTGAGCTGGAAGGCACTATCCCCCACCACTGGCACATAATGGACACCAGACTCATGGTTTTGGTGTGCAGCTAGAATGAATGGGCATTCAAAGTATAACTAAAGGCAAAACATTTTTTTTTTTCTAGTTTTTGAGTGGAGAGTTATTAGAACACTGTGGGTTTTTATTGCTGTCTGTGAGCCTGTTAGGGAGATTCACCCTCTCTATGTGCTGCTTCCTCTTATCACCATTAGTGAAAGTAAAAGAAAATCACCTAATTTTTTGGTTATCACCAGAATAGAAATAAAGGAGAAATTTTCCAAAGGGGACACCCAGGGATTCCCTCACTTTGGAGGGATTTCCTCTCACATCCTGTTTTGGCTATGGGACAGGAAATGAAGGGAAATGTCTCCAATGGGACACAAATTGAAAAAAAAAAAAAACATTGATAGCGGTTATAACCCTCCCATAATCTATTCAAAAGGTTTTGCCTTTAGTTCTACTTTAAACAATTATTTCCCCAATTTGTAACTGCCAAAATCACTTCCATAAAGGGTTAATTTGCATGATAAACAATAAGTTCCTTAGGTGGGACCTTTAGGATTGTCACCTTTCCTGACCGATTATAAGACATTCACATGGCCACCCTTTGATGTGCACTGTTCTATCTGATGTTTAATAATGTGTTCTTTAAATTTATCACATCCTATCCTAATTGTATTATAGTTTGCTTTCAGGTGGCCGTATTCTGGACTTCTGCTTATTAATATATTGTTTGATTTTGTTTTTCACATGAAAACTCAATTTTATTGTTGACTTTGTAAAACTACCCTGACTGTTTATAAAACTCTGGTCCGACCACATCTGGAGTATTGTGTCCAGTTCTGGTCGCCAGTCCTCAGGAGGGATGTGTTGGAGCTGGAGAGAGTCCAGAGAAGGGCAACTAAACTAATTAGGGGATTGGAGGCCTTAATTATGAAGAGCGCCTGCAATCGCTTGATTTATTCTCCCCGGAGAAGAGACGCCTGAGAGGGGACATGATAGCAATTTATAAATATCTCAATGGTGATCTCGGCATAGAAAAAAAGCTATTCAGTCGAAGGGATTGCATGAAGACTCGAGGGCATACAATGCGATTAGAGGAGAAGCGTTTTAACCTCAGGAAACATGGGGGATTCTTTACTGTTAGGGCAACAAGATTGTGGAATTCTCTACCACAAGAGGTGGTTTCTGCGGGAAGTATGGTGGCCTTCAAAAGACTCTTAGACGTACATCTTAAGGATCAGAACATTCAGGGGTATGTGAGATGATTACGGCCACACACACCTACACAGGTTGAACTGAATAGACTATTGTCTTTATTCAACCTCACCTACTATGTAACTATGTTGGAATGGACCTTTACCTGCTGATCTTTGTGCTTAGTGTCTGTCTTAAGCAACCGTCATTGGCCTCAGTATGACCAATTTTTTGACATTTTAACCTACGGGTGTACTCACTTTTGTTGCCAGCGGTTTAGACATTATTGGCTGTGTGTTGAGTTATTTTGAGGGGACAGCAAATTTACACTGTTATACAAGCTGTACACTCACTACTTTACATTGTAGCAAAGTGTCATTTCTTCAGTGTTGTCACATGAAAAGGTATAATAAACTATTTTCAAAAACGTGAGGGGTGCACTCACTTTTGTGAGATACTGTATATATATATATATATATATATATATATATATATATATATATTTCCCCCGGCTATAAAATTATTGAAATTTGTTCACACATATATGACATGCTTTGTATTTTGTATGACTATTTAAAAAACGAATAAGAAAATATTGGAAAATAAATGTATTCCCACATTTTTAAAAACACTAGAAAATATACAGATACAATTATTACATATCAATTTTTAGATATAAAAAAAGCAACTGAAACCTATTTTAATCTTCAGCTAAAGCCTTCAAAATCAGATTTCAAGTATCAATAATAAATAAACTATTTACAAAATATTAATTAGGATGAGAAAAGTTGGGAAAAATGATATAATGGGGTACATCCCATTCAAAATTTAATTCTTCCGGTATGCTGTAAGTTTAATGAAAATATTACTTTCAATGATGACAATCTTCAAATTTTAAAGTATGTATAATCAACACTGTGTGCTCCCAAATATCCTTCTACAAATCTTGGCAGTATTCACTATAGCAATCTAAAGGGTACTTCAATGCTTCCAGGCCTGTCTCATGGAATCCAGGAGTAAAAGGTAAAGGTAATAAATGTTAGACACATCACAAGTAAACCATTTCATATCTTTGTGCCATCCTAGTTGTCCAAGCATTTGTATATTCTGCTTCATATCTCTAAGATAGGTGGGCAAACTTTGTACCAAAGGCTGATATATTCTGTCTATCCAGTGATCCAATCCTTCACTTAATGGCCCTATATTGGCCTCAGTTTGACAGACAGTTCCATGCCCTATATTCTTATGATATTTAGACAAATTGTGATAGATTGGGATGGCTGGATGCTTTAGAACAATATTTTTCATGGTGTATTTATTTAATTATCTTTTATAAATCCCAAAGCATATCAGAACAAATATGCTGATAAGTTCTCTTATCATTCAGCTGTCTCATGGCCTCATCATAATACAAACCCGATTCCAAAAAAGTTGGAACACTGTACAAATTGTGAGTAAAAAAGGAATGGACTAATTTACAAATCTCATAAACTATATTTTATTCACAATCAAATGTTGAAAGTGAAACATTTTGAAATGTCATACCAAATATTGGCTCAATTTGGATTTCGTGAGAGCTACACATTCCAAAAAAGTTGGGACAGGTAGCAATAAGAGGCCGGAAAAGTTCAATTTACATATAAAGAACAGCTGGAGGACCAATTTGCAACTTATTAGGTCAATTGACAACATGATTGGGTACTTAGGCATGCGCACAGGGTGTGCTGGGTGTGCCTGGGCACACCCTAATCACATAGTGCACATTAGCATTATCGCTTTCTGTGCTGGCGAGCAGATGGGAAAGATCTCACTCTTACCAGCTCAGCCATAAGAGAAGTGCTAAAGCACTTCTCTTTCATTGTGCCAGCAGGGAGATAAATGCATCGGGGCCATATACATGTAGACACACACATGCATGTATGTTTGAGATTTGAGGTGCACACCCTAATGCAATAGGCTGCACACACCAATGATTGGATATAAAAGAGACTCTCAAAGTGGCAGTGTCTCTCATAAGTCAGGATGGGCAGAGGATCACCAATTCCCCCAATGCTGCGGCAAAAAATAGTGGAGCAATATCAGAAAGGAGTTTCTCAGAGAAAAATTGCAAAGAGTTTGAAGTTATCATCATCTACAGTGCATAATATCATCCAAAGATTCAGAGAATCTGGAACAATCTCTGTGCGTAAGGGTCAAGGCTGGAAAACCATACTGAATGCCCGTGATCTTCGGGCCCTTAGACGGCACTGCATCACATACAGGAATGTTACTGTAATAGAAATCACAACATGGGCTCAGGAATACTTCCAGAAAACATTGTCAGTGAACACAATCCACCGTGCCATTCGCCGTTGCCGGCTAAAACTCTATAGGCCAAAAAGAAGCCATATCCAAACATGATCCAGAAGCACATGGCGTTTTCTCTGGGCCAAGGCTTATTTAAAATGGACTGTGGCAAAGTGGAAAACTGTTCTGTGGTCAGACAAATTAAAATTTGAAGTTCTTTTTGGAAAACTGGGACGCCATGTCATCCGGACTAAAGAGGACAAGGACATTCCAAGTTGTTCTCAGCGCTCAGTTCCGAAGCCTGCATCTCTGATGGTATGGGGTTGCATGAGTGCGTGTGGCATGGGCAGATTACACATCTGGAAAGGCACCATCAATGCTGAAAGGTATATCCAAGTTCTAGAACAACATATGCTCCCATCCAGACGTCGTCTCTTTCAGGGAAGACCTTGCATTTTCCAACATGACAATGCCAGACCACATACTGCATCAATTACAACATCATGACTGTGTAGAAGAAGGATCCGGGTACTGAAATGGCCAGCCTGCAGTCCAGATCTTTCACCCATAGAAAACATTTGGCGCATCATAAAGAGGAAGATACGACAAAAAAGACCTAAGACATTTGAGCAACTAGAAGCCTGTATTAGATAAGAATGGGACAACATTCCTATTCCTAAACTTGAGCAACTTGTCTCCTCAGTCCCCAGACGTTTGCAGACTGTTATAAAAAGAAGAGGGGATGCCACACAGTGGTAAACATGGCCGTGTCCCAACTTTTTTGAGATGTGTTGATGCCATGAAATTTAAAATCAACTTATTTTTCCCTTAAAATTATACATTTTCTCAGTTTAAACATTCGATATGTCATCAATGTTGTATTCTGAATAAAATATTGAAATTTGAAACTTCGACATCATTGCATTCTGTTTTTATTCACAATTTGTACAGTGTCCCAACTTTTTTGGAATGGGGTTTGTACTTATTTTCTTCCAAAACTAGAATGGCAAACCAAAACCTTTGTTTGCCATTCTATATGGCTATACTTGGGTTTGACAGGACTCCTAAAGATACTGAGAAAACAAAGTTTTTCTCCATCAGTCAAAAACCCAGGAGCTCTTCACGATGTGTAGATGGTCACAAGAACAAAGAAAATATTCGTGGTGGGATTATTAGCAAATACAGTAGAAGAAGATGTAAAGCAATACTTCGAACAGAAAGGCAAGTTTGAAGATGCCATGCTGATGTTTGATAAAACTACCAACAGATATTGAGGAAGTCTTTTCTGCACTTCTATATACCCTAGGCAAGGCTAACCTAGGAGCTTACATAGAGGATCATCATAGAGGAGAACCCACCCACCATACAGACCCAGAAGTTGGGAGAGACCAGCTAGAGGGTCCCTAGTGGAGAGAGGTTATAGGTTATGCCTGTATCCTATACAGGCATATCCCACTTTTAAGTAAACAATTGGGCCAGAGCACATGTAAGTAAAACGAAAATGTACTTAAAGTGAAGCAATTCTTTTCTTCACTTCTCAATGCATATAAATGCATTAGCGGGAGCAGTGCCATGTCAAGCTGACCAAGATTTCCCAGAGACGCCAATGTTAAAAACTGGGAGCAGTGCCATGTCAAACTGACAAAGATTTCAAACAGACTCCAATGTGTCTGTACTTGCGAGTGTACGTAAAGTGAGAGTACGTAAAGCGGGGTATGCCTGTATGCCATATTACAAGTACTAAGAAGGTGCAATTCCAGCGAGCACAGTGGTGTCACAACAGTATTTTATAGGAGACATAGAAGTATATATACCTTGCACAAACGTTGACGGGATAGAAATAACACAAGAGAATGTGTCTAGCCATATGAACTTTTTGATGGACTATTACTACTGGATCATTTAAGAAACACATAAGATATTATTTATTTTTTTTTCTTCTTTGCCTTTTTATTCTATATCATATATATGGCTTGATTTGCATGGTTCAATATTTATTACTTGCACTTTATGATTAATTACATGCCTACATAAACTGGGATTACTTAAGAATCTTTTCAATTATCACATATTTGCACATTTATTGCTTGATTTGCACTTTATTATGTTTTTCTTGCACTTTAAGTATTGAGCATATCTATTAACGGTATTTCTGCACACTAAAACAGCACAGCACCGTCTGTTATAATTTATGCACTTTATAACTGTGGGAAGGCTACCAGGTGCCTGCTGCAGTTTATTTCGTTTGTTATAGTCTTTCACCTACTAGTAGTGATAGCGTGGGAGTACACCACATACACTATATTTACTTAAAGTATTGGGATGCCTCCCTTTACATGCACATGAACTATAATGGCATCCCAGTCTTAGTCTGTGGGGTTCAATATTGAGTTGGCCCACCCTTTGCAGCTATAACAGCTTCAACTCTTCTGGGAAGGCTGTCGACAAGGTTTAGGAGTGTGTCTATGGGAATGTTTGACCATTCTTCCAGAAATGCATTTGTGAGGTCAGGCATTGATGTGGACAAAAAGACCTGGCTCGTAGTCTCCATTTTAATTTATCCCAAAGGTGTTCTTTGGGTGAAGGTCAGGTCTCGGTGCAGGCCAGTGAAGTTCCACCACTAAAAACTTGGTCATTCATGTCTTTATGGACCTTGCTTTGTGCACTGGTGTACAGTCATGTTGGAACAGGAAGGGGCCAACCCTAAACTGTTCCCACATATTTGGGAGCATGATATTGCCCAAAATGTCTTTGTATGCTGATATCCTAAGAGTTCCCGTCACTGTAACTAAGAGGCCAAGCCCAACCCCTGAAAAACAACTCTACACCATAATTCCCCCTCCACTAAATGATTTGGACCAGTACAGAAACAAGGTCCATGAAGACATAGATGAGCGAGTTTGGGGTGCAGAACTTGACTGGCCTGCACAGCGTCCTGACCTTGACCCAATAGAACACCTTTGGGATGAATTTGAGCGGGAACTGCGAGCCAGGCCCTCTGTCCAACATCAGTGCCTGACCTCACAAATGTGTTTCTGGAAGAATGGTCAAACATTCCCATAGACACACTCCTAAACCTTGTGGACAGCCTTCCCAGAAGAGTTGAAGCTGTTATAGCTGCAAAGGGTGGGCCAACTCAATATTGAACCCTAAGACTGCGATGCCATTAAAGTTCATGTGCATGTAAAGGCAGGCATTCCAATACTTTTGGTAATATAGTACATATATACTTGGGTTATGTTTTACATTTTTGAAAGCTTTCTTCTCAGTCTTGGCTAAAGTTTCATTTGTTAGGGAAAAGTCCCTTTCTGTATTCCTTGCCAAATGTGAAAGATCTCTCTTAATATGCTCATCTAAAGCCTTTCCCCTCACTACTGGGCACTGGACATTTTTCCTGTTTTATTCTGAATTTTGGAACCAGAGACCAGCTGTACATCTGTAATGGAAGCTTCTGTTCATAACATTTCTAGATCTTTTAACACTATTAAATCCTGTGTATCGAGGGTTTCCACATCTGTGGTCAAAATTCCTGTCTGCATTGTCTCTAAATCTCTCAGTGCCATTAAATCCCGTGCATTTAATGTGTCAACATACACTGAAATACCACCTTTATCCATCTCATGTGAATGTGTATCTCCAAGGTAGATGCCTATTTCAGGGGTAACCTCTGCCATGCCAACCTTCAGAGAACCATAATGTGTAAGTAACGTTTATTTTCCTGCAAAATTATCTGTATTTATAAAGTATTTCAAATAAAGTAATGTGACAAATTAGTGCATAATGTAAACCACGTGACAAAAGTTCCATGTAATATAGTAAAAGTTTAATATAAAACATTATTACAAAAATTATGTGTATCACAATGTTCTGAATAACTATGTGTTCTATGTTTAACTCTCCCGCAACTATTTTTTTTTTTGTAGTTTATTTATTTTGTCCCCGTTTGCCTCTCATTAACATTTTTGGAATCATGCTTTCTACGGGATCTAAGTCATTTGATAATGTTTTTCTCATTTTTCCTTTTCGTTTAGCAGTATATGTTTGTAAAATGTTATAAGTTATAAATAGAGATGAGAGCTGTGATCATCGGCAACAAATAATTTTTTTTTTCGACAAGGTACAGTTCTGAATTTAAACAAATCAGAAAAAATGTAATCAATATATGTCTATTTTATAAAATGATCCTAATTATAGAGAGATATGAATAGAGCGTGTAAAATGTGTTGCTAGGAAAGCGCCTATACTTAGTAATGTGTTGTCACCCAGCTGGTTTCGTCTTGTTCGTTTCTGGCTACAAAAGGTATGTGTAAGTGTGGAGGACCAAGGTGCTTGGGTTATGTTGGACATCCTTATGGGATTTGATTCCCATTTCTAAAAAAGAAATATAGTTTATCAAACTGTAATTTTCGGTTTGTAGTATATGTAATTACCTGCGATACTTGCCATATACAATATGAAGGTCACACAACCAGAAGTGTTTGCGAAAGATCAACAGATCATCATTATGATATAAAAAACAATAAAAGAACAATCTTGACTCAACATGTTACAAACTTACAAAATGCTGATACTAGGTCTTTGAAAAGTGATTGAGCTGGCGGACATCAAAGTAGGAGATAGCGTCTCTAATTTATGTCAACAAATTGAAAATTTACAATGAATACATCATGTATACCAGCAGGAATTAACTTTGAATGGGATGTATCACGTTATAAGTAGGTCGAAGTTTGTTTTTCAACATCTCTCATCATGATTACTTTTTTGTGGTTAGTGGTTTTTATTTATGAAAGATGACATATTGTATATTTGGCATCCAAGGTTATGGTCAAGGTCTAAAATACGGCATATTACGTTATTTGCGCTGCCTGCATTTAACAAAACACAGGATGTATTTGTGAATAAATAGCTGCATTAATTTAGTCACTTTTATCTGCCCGGATTGAGTTTTAACATTGTTTCTATTCAACGACTTCAGCTCCGGAAGTTTTACTCTCCTTCATGCTATACGCCACTGTGTTACTTTAACTGGCAATTGCGCAGTTGTGCGATACTGTACCCAAATAAGATTTTTGTCCTTTTTTTCCCCACAAATAAAGCTTTCTTTTGGTGGTCTTTGAACACCTTTGCGGTTTTTATTTTATGCGCTATGAGTCCCGGGTCACACTTGTGCGATGCGGGAAGGCTGCGAATTCGCAGCCTGTTCCCGCATCGCAAACGCACATCTGGCAGTTCACACTGCCATATGCGATACGCTGGGGGTGTCAATTAGATGTTAACGACACCCCCAGTTTGATCGCATATCGCAGTGCGATCTGACAGTTTGCACAGGATCGGATCGCACAAGTGTAAACCACTGTGCGATCCGATCATGATGCGGCTGGAAAAAAGGGTCATGTGCGTCTTTTGTGCGGGTACAGTGTGAATTTCAGCCATACAAAGTGTATGGCTGAATTCGCATCCGCACATCCGATGGCATGTAATGAAGGAGCAGTACGCTCCGATATTACATGCGATCGCTGCACTCGCAAGAGTGTGAACCGGACCTAAGTTTGAAAAAAACACAATATTTTTAACTTTCTGCTATAAAACATATCCAATAAAAACAAAATGTAAAACATCTAATTTCTTCATCAACTCAATATTTATTCTGCCACATATTTTTGGTAAAAAAAAAAAAAAAACCAATAAGTGTATATTGATTGGTTAGTGCAAAAGTTATCGCGTCTATAAAATAGGGCATATATTTATGGAATTTTTATTTATTTACTAGTAATGGCGGGTTTTTTTTGGGGACCAGTGACACTAATACAGTGATCAGTGCTAAAAATATGCACTGTCACTGCACTAATGACACTGGCTGGGAAGGGGTTACCATCAGGGGCGATCGAGGGGTTAACTGTGTGCCTAGCTGGTGTTTTACTGTAGCGTGGGCGGTGCTTTTACTAGGTTAAGTCATAGATCCGTGTCCTTGCTTTGCAGGAACACAGGATCAATGCCTTCCCTACTGACATCTATGATCTTTATCCATTTATCTCCTTTTTTATTTTTTATTTCATTTTTCCTTTTTCCTTTGCTCCTCCCCCAACCCCCTGATCATTTCAGACCCTGATTTTTTCCACAGTATCATTTTACTTCCTATAAAGATACTGACATAGCGTAGTCCTTGTTAACTTTGTTTGAATACCGTGACTCCGCCCCCATCCAGCCCCTTCCTGTGCAATGAAGGATTTAAGCCTGACACACACACATGACTGTTGCCTTTCCAATCTAAGTGCCTGCATCATCCTGGTGAGTCAGCTTTGTACTTTCTCAATTGTTTCTTCTGGTTTAGTCCCACTAACCTCCCTCTTGCAGCTGAGATTCTAACAAACACTTTGTGTCTACTATTCCTAACTGCAGCTTCATTTAGCTTGTGTCTGCTTCCTTTTCTCCCTCCATTTTGTTTTTGCCATATAAACTTGGCTCTCATTACTCATTGTAGTTTTTTTTTTTTTTTTGTGTCTTTGCTCCAATGTTCCTTCATTCAAGCTGCAGCCCACTAATATGTTGGTTCCATACAGTTAGGAGTAGAACCTACTTTGATAGAACATCTATTGTTAATGGATTGTTTGAACTGGTCTTTTACTACTCATTGGTGTTCACTTATCATTACTATTACTATCATTATTACCATGACAATTACCATTATATTATTATCACATTTTTTGTTTATCCATTAATTATTTTTTTTATCAATTTATATATATATATATATATATTTTTTTTTTCAATTGTGTGTGTATATGTGTATGTATGTGTACAGCTTGTATAACAGTGTAAATTTACTGTCCCCTCAAAATAACTCAACACACAGTGATTAATGTCTAAACCGCTGGCAACAAAAGTGAGTACACCCCTAAGAAAAAATGTCCAAATTGGGCCCATCTAGCCATTTTTCCACCCCGATGTCATGTGACTCATTAGTGTTACAAGGTCTCAGGTGTGAATGGGGAGCAGGTGTGTTAAATTTGGTGTTATCACTCTTACTTTCTCATAATGGTCACTGGAAGTTCAACATGGCACCTCATGACAACTCTCTGAGGATCTGAAAAAAAAGAATTGTTGCTCTACATAAAGATGGCCTAGGCTATAAGAAGATTTCCAAGACCCTGAAATTGAGCTTCAGCATGGTGGCCAAGACCATACAGCTGTTAACAGGACAGGTTCCATTCAGAACAGGCCTCGCCATGGTTGACCAAAGAACTTGAGTGCACGTGCTCAGCGTCCTATTCAGAGGTTGTCTTTGGGAAATAGACGTATGAGTGCTGCCAGCATTGCAACAGAGGTTGAAGAGGTGGGGGGGTCAGCCTGTCAGTGCTCAGACCATACGCCACACACTGCATCAAATTGGTCTCTCCTATTTGATGGGGGTGCAGAGCTCCCCCTGCCCCAAAGCACCAACACCCCCCCATGTTGAGGGCATGTGGCCTGGTGTGGTCCAGGGGGGGTGGGGCCGCTCGCTCGTCCCCTCCCTTTTCCTGGCCTGCATGCTCGGATAAGGGTCTGGTATGGATTTTGGGGGGGACCCCACGCCGTTTTTTCGGCGTGGGGCTACCCTCAAATTCCATACCAGACCCGAAGGGCCTGGTTTGGAACCTGGGGGGGGACCCCCACGCAGTTTTTTTCCCATTTTTGGCGTGGAGTTCCCCTTCAAGATTCTCACAGTGCAGGTCGCACCGCAAGTCGGATCCGACTTGCGGTGCGACTTCCATTCAAATCAATAGGCTCCCATAGGGAACCATTGATTTTGAATGGAAGAAAAAAAACGTATAACGTGGCTGAACGTAGGTTCATCACGTTCAGTCACGTTTAGTCACGTTCGGCCGCGTTTCTGCGTTTGAAACGCCGGGAAACACACGTTCGTATGCAAATAATTGCGCTCTAAAAAAAGTCCCTGAACGCAACTGCCTGCAAATGACTGTAAACGACCTGGTGTACATGGACAAATAAGATAACATGGAGCTGCGTTCAGGGGCTTCTAAAAAAAACGCCCAACTGCTCCTAAACGGCCATTTCCAGCGTCCCGTGTACATGGAGCCTTAGTGTGAATGGAGACTTAAGCCCCGTACACACGAGTAGAAATTCGGCCGGGAAATTTCGTCCGACGACCGATCTGCCGATTTTCGGCTTGTTAGTATGGTGCCTCCGACAACCGACTCCGACTTTTTGGCCGAAAAAATCCTGGTGTGCAGGCTATATAATTTTTGTCGACCGTCAAAACACGTCCGATTTTCGTCTCATTAGTACAGATTTCGATGGGGGAAAATCTTATGAGCAAGACTAGGCATGCTCAGAGATGAAAGAACACATACAAAGCAATCCAACACATGACATCACTTCTGAAGTAGAATTCTGTCGTGCGGGAAAATTCGTGTGCAGTCTAGAGCACATTCCAACCAACAGACACCAGTCTGGACAAAAGGTCGGCGGAAATTCGTTGCGTGTGTACGAGGCTTTAGTCTTTCTTCCTTACTTTGCTTTTCTTTTTGTGTTGCCTTGCAGCCTTAATAAGAACATGTTTTCTTTGTTGTTCTTGGTTTTTATACAGTACTTCTCAGTCGAGTAATGTATGTCCTTTTTGGCTCTAATAATTACTGCTTTATTGCATTTGTACTTTTATACTTGTATATTTCCTTGGCTTTTTACACATTTTAAGGATTCTTTGTATATTCTTTATTGTTTCGTTTTTAGCCCTCGTGAAGGGGGAGTCCTGACCCCCGAAACGCGTTGGCTGTTCCAAAATAAAAATCTTTTAAAAATTGTATACAAGCTAGTGTGGCGCTCCCATCCTTTCAAAACTTTAAGGAGCCCCCCCTGGGGGTTTAGCCAGAGTCCACAGTTGCTGGTGAGCAGCCCCTATGACCACAAACCACCTATCCCATCAAAATACATGCGCATAAGGTTCAGCACTCCCACATAACAAAGATTGCATGTTCCTTACTGACAGAATGGCAATCTGCCTTGTTTACCACTGTTTTGCCTGGGTACTGAATGATCCGCAAGACCTGATGATCCTCCGCCGGCGACATGCATTTGCCCGATACCTGGACGTGCAGGATCACATATATATATGTGATGCTGCGCAGCGTGGCCACCCTGTAGCTATAGGGCAGTTGGCAAGTGCTCCATAAGCTCCAAACCGAGTTCCTTATCTTTTTAACAACTCAGGAACTAGCTGGCTACCTAATTTATATAGGACTTTGAAAGTTTTGATGTTCATTGCAATTAACATGTAGGCAGGGACAGGCTGCGGTATATCATTCAGCCTGAAAGTGGCATTGTGCACTCTTTCAGGTTGGTGTAAGATTCTGGTACCTTTGGTACCCTTATTTACCATTTTCCTTTCAAAACATTGCGTCCCACCTTTCTAGTTAGGTGGAACGCATACACCTTTAAGACGGATGAAGTCATCGCTGAGCGCCGCTGAGCGGCTATTTCAATCGCCAGCATTCTCTCTCACATTGTTCGTTCAATGTGTGTCTACATGCTCACAAGCCTTGTCTTGCTGTCGGAACCTCCAGCTATTCGCCTTTACCTGGAACAGACCGGAACCTCGCATCTGATCCCGTACCTCGCTGTCGGATCACTCCCTCACTACTGGACCCCTCTACTTACTAAACCTTACTAGTGATAAGTACCCCACAGGGGAATCCTCCATAACTAACTTACACTATCATCTTCTGCACATTAAGGACTGTTACTATCTATGTATACTAATTCTACCATCTGCACTGTTACATAGATTGCTAGCTCTTGAGTCTACTACCATCTATCCTTGCACTGGGTTAGTCTATCCTGTCTATGTCATCTGCTGTCCTTACCACCTGTTACTATACATGATTACTAACCTATCTGCATTCTACCTATTACCATCTACTACTCTCCTGAACATTACTATCAAGTGCTTACCATTTCTGTCACTGCTCACACCTGTCCCTTCAGCACATCACCTCCATACTATCATATACATCCTATCACTCCAGGAACATCTTATTGAGTGTGTGTATATCTGTATGCTGAAGCAGACAGGCCCACAGTGATGAGTCTGGAGAGTTGGATCTGGTATTCCAACACATCTCTACATGACTACTGAGTGGAGATTCTGCAGCTGCAAATCCAGCTTACAATAAAAACGCAGGTGCGTTACAGTTGGCAGATGTTTAATGAAGCAAACATGCCTCCTTTCTTGGGCTCCAGATGGCCATATTGGGAAGAACAGTGTTCCTAATGGATACCAAAGTCCAGCATGGGGGGCCATTTTGATGAAGGTACCTATAGGTATAGGAGCCTACGCCACTTGTCATGCCTGGAGTTAGACAGAAGGTAAGCAAAGAGCCCCACTGGTTAGGGTAACCACAGGTGAAGGTACAGGAAGAGGTTCTGGACAAGCAGGAATGCACAGGTTTCCGTTTCAGGATGTTACTGTTGCATCATATTGATCAGACTACCTCTGATTTTCATATACTGTGGAGGCCTAACAGAATCCAGTGTAATATTAGCACCAAACCTCAAATGGCGGACTTCTCGGGCACTGTGACATTGTAAGTGGAATTTTTTAACACTACTAAATCAAGTCTACCCTACAGTATTCTACAGATAAAGAAATGTTATACTCCACGGCAAATGTGGTGCCAATGCTATAGTGGACTGTTATACCCTAACTATTAAATCTATATTGTTTTCTACATTATAATAACCGTCACCCTGTCTCATGATTCTTCCTAAAGTTCCGAAAACACTGCTTAAGCACCGACTCCAAACACATGGCTATTTCTGGTCCAAAGGCTGGCTTTGAATAGAAACTGGCTGGTTAAGATTCTAAATAAACCTACAATCTGTAAAATATGCAGTAATAGAATCTGTATTAAACGTCCCTAATGTCAGAGTGTTACTAATCAAACTGCGTAGGGTGCTTAAATATTTTTGGCCCCCTGCCTTCCAATGTTGGGTGCAGCAGTTCCTGTAAAAGGACTCATTTGAGTTATATTGCAAGATATCAAGACCTGTTCTAACCAGAGCCTGGAAACATTATTCTTCCATAGCCACAGAAGATATAAAGTCACTGTCACGATAACCTACCTTCCATACTCCAGTGACTCCTCTGACTCACGTGGCAAGTTTGAGGTATGAAATATATCCTACATGGGAGAATCTTGTCAATGACCTCAAGGCAGCTGGGACCATAGTCACCAGGAAAACAATTGTTAACACACTAAGCCATGAAGGACTGAAAAGATTCAGCGCCCGCAAGGTCCCCCTGCTCAAGAAAGCATATGTACTGGCCCATTTGAAGAAATCACAGAGGTGGAATTGTTATGCTTTAGGGGTGTTTTTCTGTTAAGGGGACAGGACAACTTCACCCGATCAAAGGGACAATAGACGTACTGTCAAATCTGGGGTGAGAATCTCCTTCCCTCAGCCAGGGCATTGAAAATGGGTCATGGATGGATATTCCAGCATGACAATGACCCAAAACACATGGCTAAGGCAACAAAGGAGTAGCTCAAGAAGAAGCACATTCAGGTCCTAGAGTGGCCTAGCCCAGTGGTTCTCAACTCCTGTCCTCAGGACCCACTAACAGGCCAGGTTTGCAAGATAACTAAATTACATCACAGATGATCTCATTTGCTGCTCAGTGATTGCAGTATTCTAGTCTGCATCTCCCCAAGGTAATACTTAAAATCTGGCCTGTTAGTGGGTACTGAAGACCGGAGTTGAGAACCACTGGCCTAGCCAGTCTACAGACCTTAATCCCATAGAAAATATGTGGAGGAAGCTGAAGGTTGGAATTACCAAACATCAGCCTGTAACGCTCCTGCGTTTCTTATATGGTGTGGATTTTCAGCTGCAGAAATAGTTCCACGTCAGTTGTCATGTAAGAGATATGCTGAGATACCATTTCCAACCTCAATGACTCATCATGTGTGGAAGGTCTTATTTCAGCCAGTAAATACACACAATTAGCAAGCTGGTTCCTAGAGTGACTTTATATATGTGGTAACACAATGATGAAGGTTTGAGGGATAGGTTGAGTGGAGGTGGTAGGTGATAGACACTTGAAGGTGAGACAGTAGCAGATGGATGCAGGAAGGTTTAACAATGTTGTATGATAGCAGATGATAGAATAGCAGGTGGACATACAAAAGAGATCAACCCAGTGCAGAAAAGTAGCAGTAGTCTCAAGAGCTAGCAATCTAGTTTATGCAGATGTGATAAACAGTCTCTACTATGCAGAGCTAGATAGTGTAAGCTTAGTATAAGTTTATAGAGAATTCCCCTGCGGGGTACTTAGCACTATTAGCGATACAGCCGAAGGGTGGTTCAGGAGAGGCGGATGATCCAGTAGCGGGATACAGGGATCAGCGCAGCGAGGTTCCGTCAGCGAAGTAAGCTTGCAAGCATGGAAGCTTCAAGCAAGGTTAGCATCCAGATAAGGGTGTTTGAACGAACACATGTGAGTGAGAGCCGACGCCTTAAATAGCCATCTAGTCCGGCGCTGAGTGATGACAGCTCCAGTCTTAAAGGTGTATGCGCACCTTTCCAAAAGTAAATGGTAGGGAGCATACACTTGTGGAAAGTGTAATTTAGGGTACCAAAGTTACCGGAACATTACAATAACCCCCCTTTAAGGCCTGCTCCTGAAGGCCTCTGGAGCTGATTTGTCTGGGTATCTCGCATGAAAATTGCGGATTAATCTAGGGGCATGTATGTCAGAGGTGTTTAGCCAGGTGTCGTCTTGGGGCCCATAGTTCTTCCATCTAACCAAGTACTGAAGTCTTCTTCTGTAGATACGAGAATCCAGAATCTCTTTTATCTCGTATTCTTCTCCACCTTCAACTTGTACAGGAGGGGGAGGTGGAATATTAGGCCTTATTCCTTGGTCCGGAACATGGGGTTTTAGTAGCGACACATGGAAAATGGGATGGATTTTTAGGTCAATTGGCAATGTAAGCTGCACTTCAGCTTTTCCAATAAGTTTCTTGATTGGGAAAGGTCCCAAGAACAGAGGTCCAAGCTTTTTGCTAGGGATCTTCAGTCTCAAGTTTTTTGTTGAGAGCCAAACGAGGTCCCCGATAGTATACTGTGGAGAAGGTCTTCTACGAAGATCATAGTACTTCTTTTGTTGACTGTGAGCGTGTGCAATGGTAGTATTTAGTAAACCCAGAGAATCCTTTATTTGGGAAAGATAGTCTGAGGCTACTGGGTTATTTGAAGGAAGGATGCGTGGAGGGAGAATAGAGGGATGGAACCCATAGTTCAAGTAGAACGGACTCTGCTTGGTTGTACTGTGAGTTGCGTTGTTGTAGGCAAATTCTGCCAGGGGGAGAAGATCCAACCAATCATCCTGTTGGTAAGAAGTGTAACAACGTAAATACTGCTCGATGCATTGGTTGACTCTTTCAGTCTGTCCGTTGGTCTGCGGATGGTAAGGAGAAGTGAGCTTCCGCTCAATCCGTAGTATGTGACATAGTTCTTGCCAGAACTTAGAAATAAATTGGGATCCACGGTCAGACAAAAGAGTTTTTGGGATACCATGTAATCTGAAGACATGTTTCATCAGGAGTTCTGCCGTTTGTTTGGACGAAGGTAGTCTGCGAATAGCAATGAAATGTGCCATCTTTGTCAGATGGTCCACTGACACCAAGATGGTATTAAATCCTTTGGAAAGAGGCAATTCTACGATGAAGTCCAATGACAGAACCTCCCATGGAGTTTGGGGTATTGGTAGACTGCATAGTAGACCGGATGGTCTCGTAGTGTCAATTTTGGACCTGGCACAGACATTGCATGAAGAGACGAATTTTTGTATAGATGTTTTCATGTCAGGCCACCAGAATTGCCGAGAAATCAAATTGAAAGTCTTTGTCATACCCATATGTCCTGCCATAGGCACATCATGCGATAATTCCAAGATCTTGGTGCGTAGGGTAGGTGGTATGTAAAGTTTGTCGTTGTAGTAGAGGAAGCCTTCTGCATCGGTAGTTAGTTGTGGTGGGGGTGAATCCAACCTTATACCATGCAGAACCTCTTCCTTCAAGGAACGGACAACTCCAATAATGCGTTTGTGAGGTATTATAGGAACGGAAGGAATTTCAAAGTAATTTTCTTCAGTTAGTCGTGATAGTGCATCCGCCTTTTTGTTCTTATCTGCAGGTGTGTAGGTCACTAGGAAGTTAAACCTTAGAAAGAATAGTGACCATCGTACCTGTCGATGCGAGAGAGTTTTGCTAGTCTGAAGATATTGGAGGTTTTTATGGTCCGTGTATATAATTATTGGTAATTGGGTGCCTTCGAGTAAATGTCGCCAATTCTCCAGAGCCAATTTTATAGCAAGCAGTTCCTTCTCACCCACGGGGTAATTTATCTCGGGACTGCTCAGGGATTTAGAAAAAAAGGCGACTGGATGAAGTGGTGAAGTGGGGGTAGGTCGTTGGGAGAGTATTGCTCCTACTGCCAGGTTTGACGCATCTACCTCCAGAATGTATTGGAGGGATGGGTCTGGATGGCGTAATATGGGAGCGGAAGTAAACCTTGTCTTTAACAAGTGGAAAGCCTTATTTGCTTCTTCTGACCATTTAAATGGTATTTTTATGCTAGTGAGCTGTGTGAGGGGTCTCACAATAGCAGAAAAGTTTTTTATGAACTTCCTGTAGAAATTTGAAAATCCCAGGAATCGCTGTAGCGCCTTGCGTGTAGTTGGTGTAGGCCAATCCTGAATGCAGGATATTTTACTCATGTCCATCTCGATTCCTGTTTTGGATATGATGTAGCCTAGAAAGAGTACCTCATCTTTATGGAACAAGCATTTCTTCAGCTTCACATAAAGATTATGTGCAAGCAATCTCGATAATACAAGTCTTACATGTCTTATGTGTTCAGACAGGGTCCGTGAATATATAAGTATATCGTCCAGATATACCACAACACAGACATCTAGTAAGTCTTTAAAAATATCGTTTATAAATCGTTGGAAAACTGCAGGGGCATTGCATAGGCCGAATGGCATCACAAGATATTCGAACAATCCGTATCTAGTTCTGAACGCAGTCTTCCACTCGTGTCCATCACGGATTCGAATGAGATTGTATGCTCCTTTCAGGTCTAATTTTGAAAAATAGGTAGCTCCACGCACCTGCTCAATGAGCTCAGGGATAAGTGGTAGAGGATAGCGATCTTTTATTGTGATAGCATTCAATTTCCTGTAGTCGATGATAGGTCTGAGACTTGAATCTTTATTGCGAACAAAAAAGAGTCCTGCTGCTGTGGAAGAAGTGGAAGGTCTAATAAAACCTTTTTCCAAGTTCTCATCCAAATAGGTTTTGAGATGGGCAAGTTCATCCTGTGAAAGAGGATAAACATGACCGAACGGCAATTTGCTATTTGGGAGTAGATCAATGCTACAATCATAGTCTCGATGAGGAGGTAATGCTTGAGCATTTTTCTCAAGAAAAACCTCAGAAAGATCCTGATAACATAGTGGTGCAATCTCATCTGTCACCACAGACAGAATCCTCCCGGAAAACGGGAGGTTACACGTTTCCTCGCAATAACAAGAAGGGAAGGTCAAGGACCGTTTCTTCCAATCTATGGTTGGTTGGTGTGTGTGCAACCAGGGAAGTCCCAACACAATGGGAAAGTGGGGTGATGGTATTAAATCGAAGGTAGAAGTCTCCCTATGAGACTCGTTAATAGTGACTAGAAGTGCTTGTGTCTGATCGGTGATCGGACCAGAGGATAACGGAACACCGGTAATAAGACTTACTGAGACAGGTTTGAGTTTAGAAATAATAGGAATTTTATTTAAAGCAGCAAAACATATATCCATATAATTTCCACAAGATCCTGTGTCAATCATGGCCTTAGTAGTAATCCTGTTCTGGTCCCACTGTAATGTCAAAAAAACAGAAATGTAGGGGTTAGTGAATGAAGTTGTCAATCCTCCTAGAGAGACATGTGAACACTCACCCTTCTTTTTGTTGACTAGGGGACAGACGTTTATCTTGTGATCCGGGGATGCACAGTACAAGCAGAGATTTTCATTTCGTCTTTTGGCTTTTTCCAGAGTTGATAGCGGTGGGCGTATGGTTCCTATCTCCATAGGAACGGGGTCAACGGCCAGACTCCGAGAGGAAATGGATAATGGCTTTCCCATCTTTTCAGCCTTTCTTTCTTGTAGTCTTCTATCTATGGTAATACTGAGTTGTATTAATGCATCCAGGGTTTTTGGCAGATCCGCTCGGGCGAGCTCGTCCTTAACGGCTTCTGATAGGCCAAGCCTAAATTGGGTTTTCAGAGATGCATCATTCCATTCTGAATCAAGGGTCCATCTCTTGAACTCTGCGACAAAGTCTTCCACAGGCCTCTTTCCTTGTTTCAAGGATCTTAACTGAAGATCAGCAGTACTCTGCCTATTGGGGTCATCATATAGGCTAGTGAGCTCTGCTAGGAACAAGGCATAGGAGTTGAGAAGCTGGTCGTTTTTCTCAAAAAGAGAATCTGCCCAGGCTCGAGGATCGCTTGATAGGTAAGAAATAATAGTACAAACCTTAATGTGATCAGTAAGGTAGGTACGAGGTTTTAGCAAAAAAAGTAACTCACATGCGTTTTTAAATTCGCGAAATTTTTTGCGATCGCCTGTAAATACCAAAGGGGGATTTATCTTGGGTTCAGGGGACTGAGCAGAGGTAAGTTGTGTCAGTCTAATTACCTGCTGCGACAGAGCCTGATTGTCTTCTTTTAATTCAGCAAGTGCGTGTATTAACGCAGATACTTGCTGTTTTAATTGTGTCACCTGAGTGGCTATTTCTGCTGAATCCATTTTTTAGGTTCGTTCAATCTGTAACGCTCCTGCGTTTCTTATATGGTGTGGATTTTCAGCTGCAGAAATAGTTCCACGTCAGTTGTCATGTAAGAGATATGCTGAGATACCATTCCCAACCTCAATGACTCATCATGTGTGGAAGGTCTTATTTCAGCCAGTAAATACACACAATTAGCAAGCTGGTTCCTAGAGTGACTTTATATATGTGGTAACACAATGATGAAGGTTTGAGGGATAGGTTGAGTGGAGGTGGTAGGTGATAGACACTTGAAGGTGAGACAGTAGCAGATGGATGCAGGAAGGTTTAACAATGTTGTATGATAGCAGATGATAGAATAGCAGGTGGACATACAAAAGAGATCAACCCAGTGCAGAAAAGTAGCAGTAGTCTCAAGAGCTAGCAATCTAGTTTATGCAGATGTGATAAACAGTCTCTACTATGCAGAGCTAGATAGTGTAAGCTTAGTATAAGTTTATAGAGAATTCCCCTGCGGGGTACTTAGCACTATTAGCGATACAGCCGAAGGGTGGTTCAGGAGAGGCGGATGATCCAGTAGCGGGATACAGGGATCAGCGCAGCGAGGTTCCGTCAGCGAAGTAAGCTTGCAAGCATGGAAGCTTCAAGCAAGGTTAGCATCCAGATAAGGGTGTTTGAACGAACACATGTGAGTGAGAGCCGACGCCTTAAATAGCCATCTAGTCCGGCGCTGAGTGATGACAGCTCCAGTCTTAAAGGTGTATGCGCACCTTTCCAAAAGTAAATGGTAGGGCGCATACACTTGTGGAAAGTGTAATTTAGGGTACCAAAGGTACCGGAACATTACACAGCCTCGAAACCTTAATGACTCGGAGGGGATCTGCAAAGTGAAGTGGGACAAAATCCCTCCTGAGATTTGTGCAAACCTGGTGGCCAACTACAAGAAACGTCTGACCTCTGATTGCCAACAAGAGGTTTGCCACCAAATACTAAGTCATGTTTTGCGAAGGGGTCAAATACTTATTTCACTCATTAAAATGCAAATCAATTTATACCTTCTTTGAAATGTGTTTTTCTGGATATTTTTGTTGTTGTTATTCTGTCTCTCCCTGTTAAAATAAACCTACCAATAAAATTATAGACTGATCATTTCTTTGTCAGTGGGCAAACGTACAAAATCAGCACGGGATCAAATACTTTTTTTCCTCACTGTATGTTCTGAATTATTTGTATAGTTACATTGGAGAAGGGAAGGTAGCGCTGTCACCCATAGGTATTTGGGGTATTCTTATCTGATGTTCATTAGTGTTTCAAACTGCAGATAGGAGGCAGGGCAGTGACTCAGAGCATGGGGAATAGAAAGCTCTGAAAACCATTTACTGTACTGATGCTAAACTTATGTAATCTTTTGGCAGGTTAGGAGGTTCCTGTTTATGCGTTTCAACTGTTTATTTAGCTGTTTGGCCGTAGCCGTCATTTAGAAAAGATTTCCGGAATCCAATTTATTACAAAGCTGAATGATACTACGTGTCTTCATTTCTAGCATTTCCCATTTATCTCCTCGTAGAAGTATTTGCAGTTTTTTCTGGCCTGGCTTCAGTAAAAACGCCACATGAAGTGAAGAGCTATGGTCTCCTCTCTTCCTTTGGCTGCAAAATGTAACAGCTGTCCTCCCACTTATGTTTACCACTAAGACATATTTTCCGAACCTAACATATCTCATGAAGCACACAACAAGGTTCGCTGTGAAGCCTGCACACTTCTTTGTGTTGATTAAAAAGATAAAAATTAGTGTTGTGTATTTGTCTTACACTTCGGAGGAGCTTCACGCAAGGAGAATGCGGTAGCACTGGGAGGTTTACAGTCATGAATTCAATTAAACAAACAAAAGTATAATTATATCCCGAAATATTAAAAAGAACTCTTGTTAGCTGTATATATATTTTTTTTTACTCAAAAAATATATCAGTGTAGTGTAGCAATGTTATTAACTGGTTGCCGACCGCCTGCCGCAGTTATACGGCGGCAGGAAGCCGCTCCCAGGCAAAATGCCGTAGGTGTACGTCGCTTGCGTGCACACGGCTAGGGGGCGAGCACGCGCCACCTCCGGCGCACTCCCGCCCCCACTTGTCAGCGGGGAAGCCGATGCACAGGGCACGCGGCTCCGATTGCCGCCTGACACCCGCTATCATTCTCCGCTGAGAGAGAAGAACGGGTACTGTTGTAAACACAGCTGACCGTTCTTCTCCCTGGAATGATCACAGAGCCCCTGTGATCCTTCTATATAGGATCACAGGTCTCTATGATCATTTCACAAGCCACGCCCCCCCACGCCCTCCCCTAGGCTTACATTTAACCCCTTGATCACCCATAATGTTAACCCCTTTCCTGCCAGTGTCATTATTACAGTAACAGTTCATATTTTTAGCACTGATTACTGTAGTAATGTCACTGGTCCCCCCAAAAGTGTAAAAAATGTCAGTTAGGGATCTGATCTGTCCGCCACAATGTCGCAGTCCTGCAAAAAATCGCAGATCACCGCCATTACTAGTAAAAAAAAAAAAAAAAACAATAAAAATGACATAAAGCTTTCCCCCAGTTAGTATACGCGATTACTTTTGCGCAAACCAATCAAAATACACTTATTGCAATTTTTTTTACCAAAAATATGTAGCAGAAAAAAAATTGGCCTAAAATGTTAAACAATTTTGATTTTTTACATTTTTTTTTGAGAATGTCATATAGCAGAATGTGAAAACTATTGTTTTTTTTTTCAAAATTGTTGCTATTTTTTTGTTTATAGCATAAAAAATAAAAATTGCACAGGTGATCAAATACCACCAAAAGAAAGCTCTATTTGTGGGAAAAAAGGGCATCAATTTTATTTGGGTACAGCGTCGCACGACCGCGCAATTGTCCGTTAAAAATACGCAGTGCTGAATCGCAAAATAGGGCCTGGTCATTAAGGGGGCAAATCCTTCCGGTCTTAAAGTGGTTAATAAATAGTTTAAAAAGTCCCAAAAAGATGTGATGACATACACATCCAAATTGCGAATATATTATGAATGAATAAATAAAATACAAAACAATAAGGATTAAAGCGTAACTCCACTTTTGATGACTAAAAAACATTCCCCTCTGGGTGATCTCTGTACATGGCAAGGATTTTAACAAACTTTGTTGCAGATTCCTACCTTTTGGTATTCTGAATAAATCATTGTTTGTTCCTCTGTGCTGAGTGGGTCAAATGGGAGTGGTTTCAAAACTATCTATCAGCTGTGGCAGCTGCAGAGCTCTAATGAGGAAATCTGCTGGGTCTGCATCCCTTTAGACGCGTTCCTATTGGGAGTATCTCACCAAAAATGAAATTTTTGTTGCAGGAGATGTCAGAAATCTGACTTGTATCTTAGTGCAGACTTCTGGGAAAATCAGTGAGCCAATCACACAAGCAGGAAATGATGTTTCTGGGGTGTGGTCAGTACACATTCTGTGTACAGAACACCTCCAGGGAGCCATATTGCATTGCATTTTCAGAACTTTACAACAGCTGCAGATTGAAAAGGAAAGGTCATTTTTAATAACCTTCAATTACAATATGATTTGTGTCACAATCGTATACGCTATATTGTTTTTTCTTTATTTGCTGATTTTTTTCCCCCACGAAAGTGGAGTTACCCTTTAAATTCCCCGTGGATATGTGCACAAAATCAACTACTTATCTCTTCATGCACTGTGAATATCCATCACCAGGTGAAGGGCCTGCGCTCCTTCATACATATAAAAGAAAGCATCTCTCTTTAAACCTGGACAAATCTCTCCTCTCCTCTCCTCTTCTCCTCCTCGATAGAACAGAAACTTCCATCCTCACAGCTCCCCAAGGGTAATTTGTAATAAGGCAGAAAGGACAGACATAGTGTACTCCATAACAACCCTTTATTTAAAATCCCACTTAAAATTCCACTTACAAGAAGACGAATAATACAGTACACGCTTTTCAAACAATGTCGTCAAGCTCACCACCGCCAGTGGCGCGACTCCGGTGTAACATCACAAAACTCAACTCTTCCCCTAAACACATATCGCCATGTGATAGGGAAGGAGATGACATTGTGACGTTACACCGGAGTCGCGCCGCTGGAGACGTGGTGAGCCAGATAGCATTGTTTGAAAAGCGTGTATTATTGTTATTCTAGTTATTTTGTTTAGTTAAATTTGGTTGATTTGTTCAATTCATTTTCTGGATTCATATTGCTAATTTTCTTCGAATTTACCTATTTTTTCTTGATTCAAAACATTTGAATCAATACATTTTGAATCAGTTGAATCAAAAATGTTAGATTTTTTAAAAAATTTTAATGTGGCAGCGGAGTAACCAAACATCTGACTGTTATTTATGCACATGGATCGTTGTATTAATAATACGTTTATTCAAAATATTCAATATGCAAAGTGTTCTAATTAATAAAAGTACAGTAGTATCTTACTTTCAATGTTTTACCATGTATAATACTGTGCAAAAGTTTTAGCCAGCTGAGAAAAAATTATGTCAAGTACAAATGCTGTTAAATATTTATATTTTACTGGTTCCTTTTTTCTAATTTTACACTTGCAAAGTGAATGAACAAAAGAAAATCTTCATCAAATGATTACAATGACTCTTTAACCACTTCCATACAGAGCAGTTAGACCCCCTTCCTTCCCAGACCAATTTTCAGCTTTCAGCACTCTCACACTTTGAATGACAATTGCTCAGTCATGCTACACTGTAACCAAACAACATTTTTATCATTTTTTTCACACAAATAGAGCTTTCTTTTGGTGGTATTTGATCACAACTGGGTTTTTTTTTCTTCGTGATATAAGCAAAAAAAGAGCAAAAATTTTGAAAAAAAAACACTTTTTTTTAGTTTCTATTATACAATTTTGCAAAAAATTAATTTTTCTTCATACATTTGGGCCACAATTTATACTGCTACATATCTCTGGTAAAATTAACCCAAATTAGTGTATATTATTTAGTCTGTGTGAAAGTTATTGAGTCTAGAAGCGATGGTACCAATTACTGAAAATTGATCACACCAGATGTACTGACTGCCTATCTCCTTTCTTGAGGCCCTGAAATGTCAGAACAGTACAAATACCCCCCAAATGACCCCTTTTTGTAAAGTAGACAGTCCAAGGTATTTAGTAAGAGGCATGGTGAGTTTTTTGAAGTTATAATTTTTTCCCACAATTCTTGGGAAAATGAAGAAAAAAAAATTTTTTTCTTTTTTTTCCCAAAACGTTGTCAATTTATAAGCTATTTCTAACACATAGCATGTACACAGCAAAAATGACACCCCAAAATTCATTCTGTTACTCCTTCTGAGTATGGTGATACCACATGTGTGAGCCTTTTACACAGCCTGGCCACAAAAAGAGACTCCACGTCCAAGTAGCACCATAAGGCGTTTTAGGAGCATAAATACACATAAAACTTTCTTACTACCTATCACACTTTTCAAGGCCCTAGAGCACCAATACAATGGAAAAGTCCACAAAATGACCCCATTTTGGAAAGCAAACACTCCAACGTATATTCTATGAGGCATTATGGGTCCTTTGAACATGTCATTTTTTCCCACAAGTTTTTGGAAAATGTGGGAAAAAAATAAAAACTTTTTTTTTTTACACAAAGTTGTCAATTTATAGGATATTCCTAACACATAGCATGTACACAGCAAAAATGACACCCCAAAATACATTCTGCCACTCCTCCTGAGTATGGCAATACCACATGTGTGAGACTTTTTCACAGCCTAGCCATATAGAGGGGCCTAACATCCAAGGCGCATCATCATGCATCCTAGCCACTTGCCTAGGCCTATTTTTGACATTTGGTGTTTACAAGCTAAAATCAGTTGTTTTGCTAGAAAACTGCTTAGAACCCCCAAACATTATATATTTTTTTTTAGCAGAGACCCTAGAGATTAAAGTGGAGATTATTGCAATATTTTTTATCACACCGTATTTGCGCAGCGGTCTTCCAAACGCAATTTTTTTGGAAAAAATTCACTTTTTTTAATTAAAAAATAAGAAACCAGTAAAGTTAGCCCAATTTTTTTCCATAATGTGAAAGATAATGTTACGCCGAGTAAATAGATACCCAACATGTCATGTTTCAAAATTGCGCACGCTCACGGAATGGCGACAAACTTTGGTACTTAAAAATCCCCATAGGCGACAATTTAAAAATTTCTACAGGTTGCCATCTTTGAGTTACAGAGGAGGTCTAGGGCTCAAATTATTCCCCTTGCTCTAACGATCGTGGCGATACCTTACATGTGTGGTTTGAACACCGTTTACATATGTGGGCGGGGTTTCCATATGCGTCGCTTCTGCGCGCGAGCTAAAGGGGACAGGGCGCTTTAATTTTTTTTTTTTTTTGTTACTATTTATTTTATTTATTATTTTTTATTTTTACACCGTTTAACAAAAAAAAAAAAAAAAATGGATCATTTTTATTTCTATTACAAGAAATGTAAACATTACTAGTAATAGACAAAGGCACGACAGGACCTCTTTTTGTGAGATCTGGGGTCAAAAAGTCCTCAGATCTCACAAGTACACTAAAAGATAGAAAAAAAAAAAAAAAATTATTATATAAAATGAAAAAAAAAAAAAAAAGGACATTTAAACCGGTTGCTAGGCAACAACATTTTCCGTAGCTCCGGTCCTCCAAGACCATAGAGTCAAGTGAGGGCAAGCTTGCCCTCACTCGACATCCTGTCTGTGAGGATCCGGGACCGGATCGTTTTCCCCGCTGCCGGCGGGTCCGGTAAGCGGGGAAAAGGACCGGACGCGGCGGGAGGGGGGGGGGCACCTCTTCCGCCATCCCGGAAGGGTGATCCCACGGCGAATCCGCCGCTGGGACCACCCTTATCGGAAAGCCAACCGTCCACCGTTTAAAAAAATACCAGGGTTATGGCAGCTATCTGCTGCCATAACACCGGTATTTAGGTTTAAACGGAGGACGTATATAAACCTTTTTGGACTTGGACATGGTGGCTGTATGAAGGGTGACCGGTACTCGGGTACTTTGTTGGGCAGGTGACAGGTACTCTGGTACTGATGAGCAGGTGGCAGGTACTCGGGTACTCCGATAGGCAGGTGACAGGTACTCGGGTACTCTGATGGGCAGGTGACAGGCAGGTGATAGGTACTGATGAGTAGTACTGATACTGATAGGTGATACTGTACTGATGGGTACTGATGATCAGTACTGATACGTGATAGGTACTGATGAGTACTGATGAGTAGTGATGGGTACTGATGGCAAGTACTCGGGTACTTCAGGCGTCAGGTACTCTGATGAGCAGGTGGAAGGTACTCGGGTACTCTGATGGGTAGGTGACAGGTACTCAGGTACTCTGATGATGGGTACTCCGTTGACAGGTAATCAAAGTATCCGAGTACCTGTCATCAGAATACCCGAGTATCCGTCATCAGAGTACCCGAGTACCTGTCATCAGAGTACCCGAGTACCTGTCATCAGAGTACCCCAGTACCTGTCAGAGTACCCGAGTACCCGTCATCAGAGTACCCGAGTACCTGTCATCAGAGTACCCGAGTACCTGTCATCAGAGTATCCGAGTACCTGTCATCAGAGTACCTGCGTACCTGTCATCAGAGTACCCGAGTACCTGTCATCAGAGTACCCGAGTACCTGTCATCAGAGTACCCGAGTACCTGTCATCAGAGTACCCGAGTACCTGTCATCAGAGTATCCGAGTACCTGTCATCAGAGTACCCGAGTACCTGTCATCAGAGTACCCGAGTACCCGTCATCAGAGTACCCGAGTACCCGTCATCAGAGTACCCGAGTACCTGTCATCAGAGTACCCGAGTACCTGTCATCAGAGTACCCAAGTACCTGTCATCAGCCCATCAGAGTACCCGAGTACCTGTCATCTGAGTACCTGATGGGCTGGTGACAGGTACTCGGGTACTTTGATGGGCTAGTGACAGGTGCTCTTTATTGGGGGGGGGTATCAGTGTGTTTAGGGTGCACTGTAATTGGTAACTAGCTGTTACCACACTCTCTTCCTCACACAGGATCAGTGTGTGAGGAGGAGAACACGGTGACAGCTAGTTACCGTGTTCTCTGTTGACATTTGTGACCGGCTGTGATTGGACACAGCCGGTCACGTGGTAAAGAGCCAATTTCATTGGCTCTTTACCTAGATCGGGGATCGACTCTGTCCGAGGGACGAGCCTCACCCCCGATCGCCGCGCTGCGCGCCCCCGGGGGCGCGCAGTAGCAGCTAGAGCGGGCGGACGTCATATGACGGCCGCCCGGAACGGTAAAGCCATCCTGCCGGCGTCATATTACTATGCGCCGGTATGGATGTGGTTAAATCAGCTTTGGCTTAACAAAAACAGCATTATTTCAAAATGGTACCCTTGACTCTTGATTACAACAGTCGGTTTACATTTCGAATCTGAATGGAATTCGACGTAAAATTCATGTCAAATTTCAATTCTATTTTCAGGAAATTTGGACGAATTTAGTTTCATTGTTTGGAGAATTCGCTAAAATTTGTTTGTACGTAATTCAGGGATTCGGATACATCCAAATCCCTGAATAATGAAAAGTTTGTCAGAATATTTATTTGGAACGAAATAAACTGCACATGTTCAGTATATCTTGGATTACTATTTATGAAGCCTTCCTGACACAAAGAATGAAATGATGTCACTAGAACTGAGTGGTTCCACAATTATCCACACTTCTCAACCTGTCCTTCATAACAGCATCTGCCTTTCCATGGTAACTAAATCAATGTGGTGATGATACCTGTTTAGATAAAAAACATTGAGTTATTTTCCTGACACTCTTTAAAACTAAAGAAGTGGCTTGGATAAGACACCAAACGTCTTCAACATCACAGAACAAGTCCAGTTGAATGGGACTAACTACTACTAGATATACCATGACCTGGATAAATGAGAACCTTCACATACATGTAGGTAGGGTGCAGCGACAATAATTCACTCAGTCCCAGTACAATGAGAGAACTTGTAATAAAATAATGCTGAGACAGTTCACAAATAACCTGGTGGGAAGGCAGCCAACCCACACTCACAGTTCCAACAGCATGTACATAGTAAGATTCAACCAAGCTGACAGTGCCTGTAAAGAGGGGTAGAATGCGGCCTAGCTGTCTTGTGCCTAACCTTTCCCTGCCACTAGCTCTGTCTCTACCAGGCGGGTTACCTGTCCCTATGTCAAGGTCTTACCTTGCCTTCCTGTTGGCAGCCATCTTGGACATTTGCAGACTGTTGTCTCTTATAAACTCTGTTTGTATCATCACTTGCCTGCTGCCTGGCTGTCACTCAGTAATGATGTTGCACACCTGACTATATATATATCACCTGTTGGCTTGCAGTCCTTTGCCCTTGTGTTTGAGCTCCAAGGTGCATCACTGCTAGCAGTCTTCTGTTCTCTGTGTTCCTTCGTGCATGACCTGGCTTGGCTGATGACTTTCCTGGCTCTTGACCCGGCATCGGCAGATGATCTGGCATCGGCAGACTACCCGCTTTTGGACTCAACCCCGGCTTGGATGACTACCCACTTCTGGACTTGACCCCGGCTGTTCCTGATTTCGCTCCCTATCTTGCTTTGCGTTTATTGTTGTTGCCCTAATAAACTGCTTTATCTTACTTGGATCTTCGTGTGGTCTAGTTTCCTTGCACCCTTTCACCCTACTCTACCAACTCGCAAAATGCACATCAAACCTGGGAGCCAGGACCTTAAAAATGCTCTGCCTGATCCAAGATGTCTGCTAGAGTCATGTAGGGTGGCAGAATCCAATGGGAAAGCTTCTCCAGTAATTCAGGAAAACATAGATTAACTATTTCCTCCTGACTTCCTCTCCAACTGCAGTGCTCCTGTGGAAGAGCACCACCTGCAGTGGAGAAAGTCGACTGCAACTGGCTCCATACATACTCCTGCAGAATGAGTCTAGTGCTTACAACTCAGCTAAGGAGGTTGTACTTAATGTGAGCAGACCGTGACTCAATATGACAGGGAGTATTTGGATTAGTAATTCTCCAATAAGAAATAAATATTTTTTAAGTGTCATTTTTTTTAGACTTGACCATAAAAGAACAAAAAATGTACAAAACAACTATCTAAATCTTAATCTAAAGCTTGCCATACACTGATTGAAATTTGGCTGCTTCAGCAGCAGGTTCCACAAAGTCCCAGAAGAGGGGGGGGGTCCTCCATCCACTTAGTATGGATGGAGGAATCTCTTCATTTTTTTCATTTGGTCAGCTAGCTGAAAAAAAAACAAAACAAAAAAAACTGTGTATGGTCAGCTTTAAAATCTATACATAATGGTATTTGCTAGAAAATAAATAGTTGCGTGCAATTCTAACTCCTTCCATTTACTGTACATCTAATAACAGTACGCGGAGTTCAGGCAATTCATACCATAGCAGTAAATCACTTTGTGAAATATTTGGAAATGTGGCCCTTAGAGTGCCCCCTGCTGTTACCAAGAAATATAAATATGCCATATTTCAAAATGATGTGCCTAAACAGAGGGAAAAAATGTCTATGTACTGTATGTTAAGCTCCAAACAATGCCTGCAACTACAGAGACCGTTGTTTTAAAGGTTTTTACTACTTATTAAAAAACATGTATTACTTCCTCACTCTCCTGAAATTTTAGTATTTGACCATGTTGAGAAATTTCTCTTTACTTTCCATCCTCAGGGGAAACCTGCTCAATAGATATGCAAACTGCAATAAAAACCTCACAGAGGCTCTAACCTTTCTCTGTTTTATTGAAAATGAAATAAAAATGACTTGACATTAACCATTTAAACCCAAAAACATAACCAGAAAAAAATTAACAAGATATAATGAATAATTATTTAAAGAAAAAAAATAACATAAAATAGCTTTTGCTGCAGTATTCATCCTGAATCTACAAATTTCCTCCTAAAGTACTTATTTTCTCCTATTAGATATCCTCAGTCTGAAAGCCAACATAATTCAATTTACTTCCTCTGCGCCCAGGTCATCCTGGACCTGCACCCAGCCTGTGACTGCATCCGAACCGATTCGCCTGTCAGTTTTTCAGGCGGACCGGATTGGATGCTCCATGCACCCCTATGGAGCTGCCATCCGATTCCGATCCTGTCTGTGAAATCCGGATGGATGGAAACCCTATTTTCCATCCGTCTGGAGGATCGGATCGGATGGGATCAGATGAGTACGGACAGGCGGTCCGTTCTCATCCGATTCCCCCATAGAGGACAGTGGGGATCTGACAGCTCTGTCTCCACACACAGAGCGGAGACGGAGCTGTCATCTGCCTGCTCAGCGGGGATCGGCGGATCGATCCCCCCGCTGAGCAGAACGGACTCCGTCGGACAGCGCACCGTGTGAAAGGACCCTAACTCTGCTCTCTCCTCTTATCAGTGAAGCACCCTCCTAGGTAAGTGCTAGAGAGAGAGTATAGTTTTGGCTCTGTCTGCCTATCAGAGGAGCAGCAGGCAAATTCTATATTGCTTTCTGCTAAACAGAGAGCAGGATCTGTGAGTTAGGTCTGCTCATGGTGCTCAGTGTGTGATTTATCTGGTCTAGGTAGTGTTTCACACTGGTCCAATAGGGAGGAATATTGGACAGTGGAGGAAACCAGGCCAATGGGTACACAGGTTTTGATAAAGCCTCAGTGATTGGCACATACTGGTTGTCTCTGTGCATTCTGGGGTGTGGTATAAAAGCCAGGAGCACATGTGTTGCGGGGTCTTTGGCTGGTGAGCAGAGACCCGGAGGGAGGGTGGCAGTTGCCTCCTCCTCTGCAGCAGTTGGTGCATGGTTGCAGGCGGTTGGCCTGGTGGACCAGAAGGAAGGAGCTGAACCCAGAGGTCCAGGATAGCTGGCTGGAGACATTGGAGACCCTGGAAAAACAGTGTCGTGAGTACAGGGGATCGTGTCTAGGGGCCTGACCTGAGAGGAGGGGGCCACCCAGAAGTAGTATAGTCAGAGGACGGGTGTCATTTGGTGAAGTGAAAGGGGGTGCTAGGCGAGTACCCTGAAGATAGTTAATCAATCAAAAGTCCTCCATTTAGAGACTTAGGGCCGGATTTAAAGAAACTGCAGCTTCAAACATCTATGACGTGTTTCAGTTTCGCCGCGTTCAAATCAATTAACTGGCGCTGCGGCGAATTGGCGAGTAAAACAGCAATAATGAATTCCGCCGTCAGCGGGATTCACTTACGATCGCGGCTTCGCCAATTCGCAAACTTATGTCTTCGTGCTTATAGCAGTTTCACATAGCGATGTGGGCTAGTGGATTAGTGCACACATCACATGTCTGTAATTCATCTCCCTCTGCTGTAGGTTCGAGGCTTACCATCTCCACCTACTTTTTTTATTTTCTTTTTTTGTTTATATTGCTAAAATGTAACGGATTACATCATATATATTGCTAAATAATGTTACACTCAGAAGCGCTTGCAAGCTTACACCATTTTAAGTGTTTTTTTGATCTTGTCTGTGTGTCGAATCGATCTTATGAAGGAAAGTACCAAAGGCAAGTGACCAAACCCCTACCCTACTTCAGGGCAAGATGAAACCTCACAATTTTACCATGGTCTTCTTCCCACATTCCATACAATGTTTAGTTCTTTAGCTATATGTGCTTTTTAGCCTTAACACACTCCTTTTTTTCCACCATACAGCTTTATTCTGCACAATAGCTAAGTGCTTTGCAACTTCACTGCAGTTCACAACGTCATGGGTTCAAATCACATCACTACACTTGGGATCTCTTTTCACTCTCATTTTTTTAAACAGTTTTTTTAAACTATCTTGAATTTGGGGGGGGAGGGGGGTGTCCTACCCAAATTTCAAGCACATCAATGGAAACAACACAATTTTGATTTTATGAGTGTGGTCCTAGTTTTATCGAGATGCAATTCTTTACATATTTACCATGGTTCTTACAATTTCTTGACCAATAAACATAGGTGTCTGATATTGGACTCTCTCCATATTTCAACAACACAGACCCTCATAGTCCAACACTACATTTGCCTCACACCTCAACACAACACTGTCACATCCCTACTCTACATTACAACCCCTCACATCACCAGTACAAGCAGCATGCAAAGTGCAAAACTCCGGCCTTGGCAGCTTAATGGGCCATACACTAACAATTTGTCTAGACTTTTTCCTGTAGACTTAACCAAACCATATAATAGAAGCTCAAACCTCAACACTTTCAATTTGGATGCAATCAGGCAGGCCCTTGCACTACATAGAAAATGTCAATCTGAAGGATAAAGTCTTCTCTAAATCTTACAGTGTGGATGGCCCTTTTGTCTGTAGGCACCCACACAAAACAAAAAAACACATGTTCAATTCTAATGTATTTATTTATTTGAGAATGACAGCAGAAGGAGGGATGCAGCAAAAGAATATTGTCACTCTCCAGTCCGTGTGCCTTTACAGCGCCAGACCACGATCTTTGCTCCATGGCTACGGGATTCTGATGTCTTCCACAACTTCCGGCAGAGTTCAGAATCCATTCTGCACCTCTACCAGCTCATAGGGGACAGGCATGGCAAGGTTGCTGGGCAGCTTCCAAGCCACTTTCGAAGTTCCAGGGTGTTCATGTTGGTCATTGGCCATGTGCCTTACCAAATATCCACTGACCACAAAAGAAAATGAGTGGAGTCCATCAAGGTGGGTTTCTACCACCTACACCCGCAAGCAGTACCACTCCTGGAAAAATAAAACAAAGGATAAGACATTTCATAATGAAAATCACATCTTAATGCCTGTTTGCTTCATTCTGAACTTCATTTAATTTCGACATCACGAGTGAAATAACACATTTTATGCCAACTTACACAAACCAGAAATCATTAATGTAAACATTTGAATACACACCTGTGACGCCAGACAGCCCATCACCACAGGCTTCCCATGGTACGTGCCATGATTCCAAGATGTTGATGTTCTGGAAAATTACAACACCATAAGATACCAAGCAGCCGTTCATGTTATCAATAACTACACAGGTGGCATAGACACAAATAAACACCTGCCAGCTCTTCTCAGCCCTTTACACTATTCACAATACCAACATGTTTATGGTTAGAGGTGCATGTTTTTGCTCAAGTAACACAATTTTACCAATGTTGACTACACTTTATCTACAATGGCAAGTGTCATTGGCAAATGATAATCACCCTCTGTCTCCCTGTGAGTGGCACCTCTGCTAACTAGCTAATTAATACACATGCCCTATCTTGACCGGTTACAGTACTTACATGTAAAGTGGCTAGCAACCAGGGTATTCCGGGTGGCCATACCGGCAGCGGTGCTCCGCCGCCTGGGGGCCGCCGGCTGACGGACCTCTGGCTCCCTCTCCTCCGTCAGCTCCCAAGAATCATCCCGGGCAACGCACATGTTGTGCAACACGCAGCACGCCAGGATGATCTTGGAAGCCTTTGTAGGAGAGTACAGGAGTTCACCCCCAGGCCGGGCCAAGCAGAGAAACCGGGACTTGAGAAGACCTATGGTCAACTCAATGATACTCCGGCTTCTCCGCAAGGCCCTGTTGTAATTCCTCTCTGCTGGGCCCTGGGGGTACCTGATTGGAGCCATCAGCCACGTCAGCTGCGGGTAACCAGCATCCCCTGAAAAATAAGAAAAATATACATTAGTTATTCATATCATGTGACTTTAGATGACTCCTCAAAATGGGAGACAATTAGGCATTTTACTAAACAACCTGCTCGTCTGTTTGCAAAAAATCATATGAAACATCTCAACTCTGTCTAACTGCCTAAATCACTAATACAAATGGGAAAAAGGACACACAAAGTGGTGGGTTTCTCTTGCAAGTTACAACTTGGCCCCTATTTTGTTCCTATTACATTAGCCTAGGTCTTACTTCTGGAATATATCTGCAACTAGAGTGAGGAAACCAATATTGACTCACTTATGCAAAGTACTTTGGGGATATGGCAATACCATTGGAATCATTTGTAGGTTTTCTTTGGGTGGCTAGAGGACACAATTTACACATTGGTTAACCACCTTCATTGGACTCAAAGACAACTTTGCAAATCTTTCTTTTGTGAGCTGCTAAGCTGCTGATCTGGTTGTGTGTGAACAGCCTGACAACTCCTAACACATCCATTTTAGGTAGGCTTTGCTTAAATCAGGGTGTACACCGATGTAGCTTATTCCTATGTCTATGTAATCTTACAGTTTATGTTGTTAAGACAAAATACTTTACCAATAAGCCACCCTTCGGGCATTTGTCCACTTTCAAACACCTCGTACAGAGTACTTGTTCTTAACATACTGGAATCATGGCACGACCCTGGGTGACCAGTGTTGACACTCATGATGCGCTGTTTGGCGTCACACACTAATTGGACGTTCACGGAGTGGTACTGCTTGCGGTTCCGGTATTCACTTTCGTGGCTCCTTGGGGGCCTAATGGCTATGTGGGTGCCATCGATTGCCCCTAGGATTTGCGGCATGTGTGCCCGCCGGTAGAAACCCAACTTGACTTCATTCCACTCATTTTCATTCTGTGGCCAGTGGATAAAATTGGGCACTATATCCACTATGGCATTAATGACCAACATGAACACCCTTGAAACTGTGGGCTGGCTAATGCCCATGATACTTCCCGAAGTGGCTTGGAAGCTGCCACGCCCTAAAATATACAAAGTGGCCAGCAATCTGGCCATGCCGGGCACCGCATGGCCGCGCTGTGTGTCCGGGTCAATTTTCTCTGCTATGAGCTGGTAGAGGTGTAGAATAGTTCCTCGCTCGAGCCGGAACTTCCTCCTGACATCAGAATCCCGCAGCTTGTCCAAATAGATCCTTGGAGCAAAAATGCGTGGCTGGCGAGGTAAGGGCACACGGACTGGAGGTGCTGCTGCTGGAGGTGCTGCTGCTGCTGCTGCAGCTTCCCCACCTTCTGCTGCCTCCTGTGCCAGGGCCTCCTCAAACAAGGCACCGATAAATGCCAGCATTGCACCATCTAATGCGTCTGGGATATCGTCCTCCATTTTGAACGCGCAAATTCGCGAATGCGCAGATATATATAGAAACGGCCGCTAATTATCACACCTGTGAGCCAGCTATAAAAGGAGCACATGGCCAATATGGCTGCTGGATGTTATAGATCGATGTTTCTTATGTGCTAGCAAGACCCTGTGACCCACAACCTACATTATCTGGAGGTAAGACAATTGTATCTCTCTCTCCCAAAAAAAAGGAAGGAGAGAATTTGTACTTATCTTGGGTGTGCTTAAGTTGTCTATGGTGAATCCCCTCCAACCCACAATAGCTTGGGAACCCCTCAAGTGTCTTTTAATCATTGGCAGTTGGCCCCATGTGCATGTGGTTTGGACATGTGTTTTCTCATGTTTGTTAAAGGTGTGCAGTCTAGATTTGGCATCTAAACCTGCCCCCTTACCTTCCCAGCTTCCAAAGACACCATTTTTGCTTTCCTGATAACTGGAATTTATTATGTGCACGTATGTAGGTCATGCGATTTCTCATGTATGTTTAATGTTTGCAGCCTCCTTTTGCCTATAAAGGATTACACCACCCCCCCCTCCACCAAGTCTGTTTGTGCCATTAGGTAAGTGTTTGGAGGGCCTTGTGTGATTTGTACCCATATGCGTTTTCTTATGTGTTTTTTTGTTCCATTTCTTTGCAGCCTCTTCTGCTCTTTGCCACCACCACCACCACCACCACTGTGTTTGTGCCATTAGGTAAGTGTTTGGAGGGCCTTGTGTGATTTGTACCCATATGCGTTTTCTTATGTGTTTTTTTGTTCCATTTCTTTGCAGCCTCTTCTGCTCTTTGCCACCACCACCACCACCACTGTGTTTGTGCCATTAGGTAAGTGTTTGGAGGGCCTTGTGTGATTTGTACCCATATGCGTTTTCTTATGTGTTTTTTTGTTCCATTTCTTTGCAGCCTCTTCTGCTCTTTGCCACCACCACCACCACCACCACTGTGTTTGTGCCATTAGGTAAGTGTTTGGAGGGCCTCGTGTGATTTGTACCCATATGCGATTTCTTATGTGTTTTTTTTTTCCATTTCTTTGCAGCCTCTTCTGCTCTTTGCCACCACCACCACCACCACCACCACCACTGTGTTTGTGCCATTAGGTAAGTGTTTGGAGGGCCTTGTGTGATTTGTACCCATATGCGTTTTCTTATGTGTTTTTTTGTTCCATTTCTTTGCAGCCTCTTCTGCTCTTTGCCACCACCACCACCACCACCACTGTGTTTGTGCCATTAGGTAAGTGTTTGGAGGGCCTTGTGTGATTTGTACCCATATGCGTTTTCTTATGTGTTTTTTTGTTCCATTTCTTTGCAGCCTCTTCTGCTCTTTGCCACCACCACCACCACCACCACTGTGTTTGTGCCATTAGGTAAGTGTTTGGAGGGCCTCGTGTGATTTGTACCCATATGCGATTTCTTATGTGTTTTTTTTTTCCATTTCTTTGCAGCCTCTTCTGCTCTTTGCCACCACCACCACCACCACCACTGTGTTTGTGCCATTAGGTAAGTGTTTGGAGGGCCTTGTGTGATTTGTACCCATATGCGTTTTCTTATGTGTTTTTTTGTTCCATTTCTTTGCAACCTCTTCTGCTTTTTTTGCCACCACCACCACCACCGTGTTTGTGCCATTAGGTAAGTGTTTGGAGGGCCTTGTGTGATTTGTACCCATATGCGATTTCTTATGTGTTTTTTTTTTCCATTTCTTTGCAGCCTCTTCTGCTCTTTGCCACCACCACCACCACCACCACCACTGTGTTTGTGCCATTAGGTAAGTGTTTGGAGGGCCTTGTGTGATTTGTACCCATATGCGTTTTCTTATGTGTTTTTTTGTTCCATTTCTTTGCAACCTCTTCTGCTTTTTTTGCCACCACCACCACCACCGTGTTTGTGCCATTAGGTAAGTGTTTGGAGGGCCTCGTGTGATTTGTACCCATATGCGATCTCTTATGTGTTTTTTTTTTCCTTTTCTTTGCAGCCTCTTCTGCTCTTTGCCCACTACTACCACCACCACCACCACCAAGTCTGTTTGTGCCATTAGGTAAGTGTGTTCTGTAACTGTTCATTAATTATACTGTATATGAAGAGCAATCTGCAAATCCTGTTTTTTCTGTTTTCTCTTTTGTCATTTCAGATTTAGGAGTTTGGGGCTCTTTGCTGCTGCTGGACAGCCAGATTCTCTGCCCACCTCGTGCTCCCATGGCCCCACCCACTGGAAGGATGAGAAGGGGCAGGGTGGCCAGGGTGGCCAGGGTGGCCAGGGTGGCCAGGGGGGGCAGGGGGGGCAGGGGGGGCAGGGTGGGCAGATCGTCTGGCTCTGGTGTGAGGGAGGCTCCAGCTGTATCCATGAGGGAGTCCACCATCCCCATCCCGGAGGAGGAAGCCGGGGGAGGTGGTAACACACCAAGTGGACAAGCTGGCTCTTCTGACAGTAGTCCTGGAGCGGGTCCGTCCACCAGAGTCAGCTTGTCCACATTATCCCGGCTTCCCCGTTTCAACCACAATCAGTGCTGTGCCCTGGTCCACGCCTATATGGCCAGATATCAGGCGATACATGGGACCAGGGCCGCGTCTTACTCAGTAACAGAGAAGAACAGATTGTGGGATGAAATCCGGGATGCTGTAAATGCACTGGGTGAAGCACCTCGCCACCGTGACAGTGTGCGGAAGAAGGTCAACGACATCTGTGGGTCCGTTCGGAAGAAGCTAATTGCATGGGCTGCGGAGGGTCTTTATGACCGACAAGGTCGGCTGGATGAACGTGCACGAAGTTCTCTCTGGGATTATCAATTACCTTTCTTGAACATCATAGGACCTGATACCATCTTTACCAGAGAGGACTTAGATTCGGATGCTTTGCACCGAGGTAGGATATTATCTTGGATGTCAATTGTGTGAGTTGTTTGGAAAAGATTAACTACTATCCTATGTGTGACATTAATAGAATTTGATACTTGCCCTTCCAATTGTCCTTTTTTTGTTTTCCCCAACCTGCAATTTGTTCATCTGTAGCACGGATCTCAGCCCCTCCACAGCCCATGCAGCTTGGCGAACCAGACGGACTCACAGGTGTTGACATCAGTGCTGACCCTCCTCCTGGTAGGTCCAATATCATACTGTGCCAAACAATGTAGATGTTTTTTTTTTTCCAAGATAGCTCATATTGCTATGTCCTTTACAGAAGATCCGCAGCAGGGAACACACCCAGTGCAGCTAGGCCTGGAGGAAGGTGTTGGTATGTCTAGTCAAATAATGTTTTTTGGAATCTTATTAACCCCATTAACACACATGTTTTTTCTTATGAAAGAGTGTTGCCTTTTAGATGTTTACCCTGCAAAACACAGTTGACAGCATTAATGGGTGCCGTCATTAGTAGGCAGACCAAGCCTTCTTAACCTTTGGGAGGGTTTAGCAAGTGTCCTATGAGCCCAGGAAAGCACTTTTGAATGTTTGGCCTCAATGCTTCATTCATGAAGCTAGGAGGGCAATCTGGCCATAATCATTACTGACTAAGGTTATGTACTAAACATGTTTTTTTTTTTTTTGTTTTTAAAAGAACATCAGGCCCCTCTTGACGTTGCAGCTGGAGTTGGATCAGGAGCTGGCGACGATTCTGCATCCAGTGCTGTGGTATGTGATATAAGGGAACAAGGTGCACATGTAACATTTCAATGGTAGCATTGATTTTGGACTAGATGTGGCTTACATTGTGTGTGTTAAATTAGTGCTATGACATTCTGACGATGCACCAGCACAACAAGAGTTCTATCTTGAACATCAGGGAATTATGTTATAATTTGGTGTGCCACTAATGTTCCAAAAACATCCAGGATCTTTAAAGTCCGGCCCGTCTTTGATTTTCCAGGTCCAAATTCATGGGTATCGTTTGGTTGGGTTGTCCTCTAGCCGATTGATGGCAAGATTTTAGACAACATACGTAGATGTATAAAGTCATTGGTGTAGTAACAGATTTACCAAAAGCATAAACAACCTACCACACCAGGGTTAATTGGGAACACCTTCATGTTGAATCTTTTTTGCCTTTGTCATATTAGTCCTACCAATATAATATGTACCCATTATCAGAAGTGTTGCTAGCTTGGATAATCTTACAATGAACAAGTACTGATTAGAAGCACATCAAACTTTTCAACGTTCTGCTTGGGGTGTTAAGTTGTCAAACTAATCTGAAATATTTAGTCATGATGTTTGATAATGATTTGGTCTATTTCTTCTGCTTTCAGGTAGCCTTAGATGCAGAGGGATTGTCACCTACCCAACTTCGTCCATCTATGCTGGATGTAGCCGAGAGGCTGCTTGATGAGTATCAGGTCCAAAATGAGTTAAGGAGGCGTACTCAGCAATCTACTGAGGCAGTACGTCTGCTCGGGCTCATACAGGAATCTGTAGCAACAATGGTACAGGTTCACCAGGATATGTTACAGGTTCAACAGGATATGCGTAACAGCTTGGTAAGTTTAGCAGACCAGCATCAACGGGATTGGCAAAGTGTTGACACTCAGGTGCTGGCCACACGCCAATGCCTGTTTGGATCTGAAGATGCCCCATTGGCAGAGCCCTCCCAAACATCTCACTCACCTGCCACTGCAGTTTGTGGTAGTGGGAGGGTAATGCCAGTGTTGGCCACTTGTCAGGCAGCTGGGGATGGGACAATTCCTCCTGTAGCCACTCCTAGCACTTCACACTCCGTTCGGACTCCCACACCCCTCAATGAGCAATCCTCCTGCACAACCTCAATGCGCACTGGTTCCACAGTACCCCTTCCACCTGACTACATTCCCTCCACACCTTTATCACTTCACTCCTCCCCAGGCCGTTCTTCTTTTTTGTCACCAATGCGACATGTCGTTTGCCCCCGCACCGTGGACCACAACAACCAATCAACCACCACTCCCCACACATCTTCACAACCCTTGCACCACCAGCAGCATCAAATAGCCTTGGAGCAGCAACGATCCCATCTCATGGTAATGGCACAAGTTACCCAAATTCTTAGGCTGAGCACAGAGCAGATGGGACTATTGGCACAAGATCTTCAGTCTGGGACATTTCCAGGGTTCAACACCCTGCATCAGCAGCAGCCTCAGACACAAGATCTGATCCTAATGGGCCACTTTACCAGAACTCTAAGGCTAACCCCAGAGCAGATGGGACTATTGGCCCACCATTTGATGGCAGGAACCTTTCCATTGCTCACCACACTGCTTCAGTCACCACCACCACCACCAACTTAATTTCTTTTTATTTTTTTTTTTTGGTTTAGTTTTGTTAATGATTGTTACATTGGCCAATTTGTGGGGCCATTTTTTTTTTAATTTGAGGGTGGCACAATATGATTTATTATAGTGCTTTTTTTGGGGATGAAATAAAATTTTATGCAAAATGATTAGTTTGGGTTTGCTCTTTGGTTTTTTAGGAGTGTTGGTGGCCAAGTAATGGCCCTGGTTAATGTAGGCATTTATACACACGTGCTTCTCGATCTCCAAACATATGATTTCATGTAAATTTAGATAACTCAATGTTCACATAACGACCCAAGAAAAGGTCTCCCTTCAAATGTAGCTTCAAAACAAGTCTCAAGGCTAACATAAACCAAAGCCAACATACTAACAATTACAGACCACACCACTCGACTAAACAAATACAACACAAAAGACATTCGATGTGTACACCAAAAAGAAAACTTGGGTAATAAAATAAATGTTTTAATAACACATGTGGGTGTCTACCAACTGTAGCGTACAAAAAATATATTACAATATATAATAGAATGAACTAAATTGCCAATGTAACATTTGTGTTGCAAAGAGCAACATACTTTAATTTTATTTAGATAAACATATTTTATGTGTTTTATAATTTTTTTTGAGGTTTTCACTAAAACAAGTCTTTTTTGTAAACATTTTTGGTTTAGTTTGTTACCAAAAACAACAAGGCTTTTTTGTAAACATTTTTGGTTTAGTTTGTTACCAAAAACAACAAGGCTTTTTTGTAAACATTTTTGGTTTAGTTTGTTACCAAAAACAACAAGGCTTTTTTGTAAACATTTTTGGTTTAGTTTGTTACCAAAAAAACAAGGCTTTTTTGTAAACATTTTTGGTTTAGTTTGTTACCAAAAACAACAAGGCTTTTTTGTAAACATTTTTGGTTTAGTTTGTTACCAAAAACAACAAGGCTTTTTTGTAAACATTTTTGGTTTAGTTTGTTACCAAAAACAACAAGGCTTTTTTGTAAACATTTTTGGTTTAGTTTGTTACCAAAAACAACAAGGCTTTTTTGTAAACATTTTTGGTTTAGTTTGTTACCAAAAACAAGAAGGCTTTTTTGTAAACATTTTTGGTTTAGTTTGTTACCAAAAACAACAAGGCTTTTTTGTAAACATTTTTGGTTTAGTTTGTTACCAAAAACAACAAGGCTTTTTTGTAAACATTTTTGGTTTAGTTTGTTACCAAAAACAACAAGTCTTTTTTGTAAACATTTGTGGTTTTGTCGGTTGCCATAAAAACAACAAGGCTTTTTTGTAAACATTTGTGGTTTTGTCGGTTGCCATAAAAACAACAAGTCTTTTTTGTAAACATTTGTGGTTTTGTCGGTTGCCATAAAAACAACAAGGCTTTTTTGTAAACATTTGTGGTTTTGTCGGTTGCCATAAAAACAACAAGGCTTTTTTGTAAACATTTGTGGTTTTGTCGGTTGCCATAAAAACAACAAGGCTTTTTTGTAAACATTTGTGGTTTTGTCGGTTGCCATAAAAACAACAAGGCTTTTTTGTAAACATTTGTGGTTTTGTCGGTTGCCATAAAAACAACAAGGCTTTTTTGTAAACATTTGTGGTTTTGTCGGTTGCCATAAAAACAACAAGGCTTTTTTGTAAACATTTGTGGTTTTGTCGGTTGCCATAAAAACAACAAGGCTTTTTTGTAAACATTTGTGGTTTTGTCGGTTGCCATAAAAACAACAAGGCTTTTTTGTAAACATTTGTGGTTTTGTCGGTTGCCATAAAAACAACAAGTCTTTTTTGTAAACATTTGTGGTTTTGTCGGTTGCCATAAAAACAACAAGGCTTTTTTGTAAACATTTGTGGTTTTGTCGGTTGCCATAAAAACAACAAGGCTTTTTTGTAAACATTTGTGGTTTTGTCGGTTGCCATAAAAACAACAAGGCTTTTTTGTAAACATTTGTGGTTTTGTCGGTTGCCATAAAAACAACAAGGCTTTTTTGTAAACATTTTTTTTTTTTGGTTGCCAAAAACAAGGCTTTTTTTGTTTTTTTATTTTTTTTTGGGTCCCAAAAAAAGGGTTTTTTTTAAATTTTTATATTTTTTTTTGGTTGCCAAAAACAAGGCTTTTTTTGTTTTTTTATTTTTTTTTGGGTCCCAAAAAAAGGGTTTTTTTTAAATTTTTATATTTTTTTTGGTTGCCAAAAACAAGGCTTTTTTTGTTTTTTTATTTTTTTTTGGGTCCCAAAAAAAGGTTTTTTTTTAAATTTTTATATTTTTTTTTGGTTGCCAAAAACAAGGCTTTTTTTGTTTTTTTTGTTTTTTTGGGTCCCAAAAAAAGGGTTTTTTTTAATTTTTTATATTTTTTTTGGTTGCCAAAAACAAGGCTTTTTTTCTTTTTTTTGTTTTTTTGGGTCCCAAAAAAAGGGTTTTTTTTAAATTTTTATATTTTTTTTGGTTGCCAAAAACAAGGCTTTTTTTCTTTTTTTTGTTTTTTTGGGTCCCAAAAAAAGGGTTTTTTTTAAATTTTTATATTTTTTTTGGTTGCCAAAAACAAGGCTTTTTTTGTTTTTTTATTTTTTTTTGGGTCCCAAAAAAAGGGTTTTTTTTAAATTTTTATATTTTTTTTGGTTGCCAAAAACAAGGCTTTTTTTGTTTTTTTTGTTTTTTTGGGTCCCAAAAAAAGGGTTTTTTTTAATTTTTTATATTTTTTTTGGTTGCCAAAAACAAGGCTTTTTTTCTTTTTTTTGTTTTTTTGGGTCCCAAAAAAAGGGTTTTTTTTAAATTTTTATATTTTTTTTGGTTGCCAAAAACAAGGCTTTTTTTGTTTTTTTTGTTTTTTTGGGTCCCAAAAAAAAGGGTTTTTTTTTAAACTTTTTTTGATTTTTTTGTTAGATTTTTGTTTATAATGGGCAACAATTACAAATGTGACATTTCTTTGTGTTGCAACGTGCAACATAAGTAAACAAACAAAAAAAAAAAATACTAGGATCTTTTTAAAGGTGTGACATTCCTAACGAATGGCTCCTTAGGGTCTGGATCCACGCCACAAAGGTGTTCCAAATAGAGAATTCGGTCTCCGCACCACCTCATATAATCCAGGAGGACCTCGTAGGTGAGGTGGGTGTGCCCTGGGTAGAAAAAAACATGACAATTAGTTTTAGGCAAAATGATCCAAACAAGGATTGTAATTAATGTGCCTCAACAAATATGCTTAGGAGTCTATTGGTTGGCTTTTATCAACACTCTGAAGCAAATATGCTAAATTGCTGTTGTAAACCTTAAACTCAAACTTTCACAGCAAATTGTTCAAAAGGTTACATAAGATGGCTTGGAATGTTAGTAGCAGTTCCACCAAAGCTAAGTAAAATGCTTTTCTGCATGTAAACACAAGCAATCATTTTGAAGAATGTAAGGTGTTTTGGGTTCAATTGGTCAACACGATACATGTGCACACATTTATCTCTATCACCATTGGAATCTGTGGAGCGTTCTCTCTCCCTCTTACTGTCTATAGATTGAACCTGACACATAGTAGAGACTCACCCTTAGGAATTTTGAGGGCCAGTTCTGGACGGAGCAGATGTGTCTGCTCCCCTGATCTCCTTTCCGCCATCCCAGCTGTGTTAAGAGAGAAGAAAAAGTTTATCAACAAATGGACTCACGCTAACTGTAGGTTACGCAGTCATGAAAACGCTCTAACACCCACTCATTACCCCTCCACATTTCCCTGAAAGTTTTATTTAGACATTGATATGGTGGTGATGCAGATTTGTACAGTGCAAGCGTCATTCTTCTGGGTGAAGCTTGTAGCGTTAAGGATACGTACTCCCTGCTTTTGTGCTGATTGTGTTTTTCTGATGTTTTTGGTGCCTCAGCCCTGCCTGTTCTAAGTGTTGGAAACATATCATTTTGGGAGGGCTGCGGAAAACTAATCAGGTTAGACTTACACTCTCTAGGTTTTTGGGGACAAGAGAAATAACAATCCTCCTTTTTACATGGCCCCTGTACACACCTCTAGGCACCTCCCTCCTGTTGTTTGACCCCACAGCAGGCAGCTTGCTATGGAGGCACATGAGATGAAGCCAAGCACCCTGTGCCTGTTCAGGCACTAGGCTGTGAGCCAGCCTTGCCCCCCTCCCTTCCAATGGTCTCAATGATTAGGAGTGACAGCATCAGGAGGCAATATTGGCATGCTGTCACCTCAGTTAAGGAGGAGGGGGAGTCTGTTCCAGACAAGTATTAGTGCAAAAATTTGGACCGTAAAAAATGGTCCCAGTAAGTCTTAGGGGGAATATGCACACCTATCACTTGGAATACTAATGCATAGAATGCATTCACATAAAGAACCCACTGCCTTTAGAACAACTTGAAGCCTGAGCGGGGACATACACAGTTAGCATTTCTCCACTTACTAAGTAGACACATTACTGGAAAAGCACACAACTTACCATCATCAGGTTTTTTGGGGGCCCCTGAAGTGGATGGCGTGGCTGGCTCTGGAGAAACTGCACAAAAAGAACACAAATTGTGAACTGGAATGTGGTACATTACCGAGGAAGAGTATTTATGAAAGATTGACAAACACACATTTTCAGTGTTGACTAAATCAGGACATGATTAAATTACAATGTCCCCTAAAAATTTACAAGTACAAAGCACACCATTTCCAATGTAGAGAAACTAACACCAATTTAGAATAGGGTGGCTTGAGATAACTTACAAAAGATAACATGTCCTGTAATGCTCCCCAAAACCACCTTTCAAACATGAAGGTTAAGCAAGAGTGTTTCATGACCAACCTTCCTGTCACATATAGCAAAACTACACTTGCTTTGACTCCAACTTAGATTATCCTAGATACACATCATCCTAGCACACACAATTCATGTGAGAATCTAATTTTAGGTACTTACAGACTAGTTCAGGGGAGCCTGGAGTGGGGGAGGATGGGGGAGACCCTACATGGGGGGATGGTGTCCCTTCATGGGGGGATGGCGTTGTATCTCCTAGAAACACAAAGACACAAATACAATCCTTGAACAAAAGCTATTTGATAAAGGCACACAGAAAGTAGTCTGGAAACATTGAAGGTAGTAGTTACAGTGGACTGGGTAAGCAGTGGCCCCTCTTCCCCAGTCCTCCACAACAAACATCCTCAATGTCAGCTGCTACAAAACCCCAATGTCAAAATATATATATTACAGCCCTTATATTTACCAGGACACATTGAACACACAAACACATGTAGAATACTTACTTCCCCTTTGAGGAGAGCCCAGGTCCTCATCCGAGTCGGACCAATTGGCCTCTTCTTGGCCAACAGTTTGTTCCTGGCCCGGATCCAGGTGACTTGGCCCTGCCTGAGGCTCCTCTCTTGCTGAAGTTACATCAACCACAAAAGAAAACAAAACAAACAATCATTCCTCCAAGTTCGACCTAATACACAACACACCAGCACATCCACATTACTTACAGGGGGCCTGAGAAGGCTGAGCCTCCACATCCTGATCACTGGTTTCTAAAATAAAAGAAAAACATTATATATTATTTATGGACACAAATAGGCAGTAACCTCTCATCATGCTAGCACCATACTCAATGCCCCTACAATTCAGAACATAGAAGTGCACTTACACCAATGAGATGCATTGACCATGTTTTAAAACAGGAGGGCACCATGCAAATTAAGCGGGCGCCTAAGGCCTCGCACCTACAGGGGCCTTGCGGCCAGTGGCGGAGCACCAACATTTCGAAGGGCGCAGTCAGGGAAATCTCCCAAGTAAAAGATTGCTTTCAATCCTCGGATCAAAAAGTTGCAGCAGTGTGCTGCAGTCCCTTCACTGCGTCTGCCAGGTGTCTGTTGTCCGCTGACACTTACTCCTCCTTCTCTGCCTGGGGATTGGCCGTCTGATCATGTTATCCTAAGATGTGGAGGAATCGGTAGGTGTGTACCTGCACCAGTAGGAAGTGACTGGCCGGTCAACTCACTCTGCTATCATCAGTTGTTGCTCTGGGAGGAGAGCTCCGCCCTGGACCCGGAACATACAGGTAACCAGGCCCAGACTTGATATTTTGCAGGCTGGTCATAGATTTGTTGTGTCCACTATGCAAAGTGGTTGAGTAGCCCCAGGGAAGTTGGAAGAGTCTGAAAATGGTTGGTGGAGGAGGAGGAGAAGAAGGCCCTGGGTGGCTGGGGGACAAGGAGAGGGCCCCTGGGGGTTTTCTAGAGGAGGAAAGATCCACAATGACGCCAGAGTCAATTGCCAAGGAAGAGAGTGGAGCTGAGCAAGTCCTGCCTATCTGACATGAAAGCCAAACATGGTGTAGATGGAGCCCTTTGCCCTACACAATGACAGCACCAGAGGTGGAAGGTGAGTGGTAGCGGGTCTTTGACATTATAGAGCATATGGACTCTGTCCATTATTGGTAGTTTTGTTTGGAGTTGTCCTTTAGATGTTTAACTGTGTTGTTTTTGACCCGAGCTGTGAGGGACTGAGGTATGACAGCCCACTATGCTGAGACTTATAGTGCCCTAGAATGTTGAGGACTGAGGAATCCTTAGTCCCTAACAGAGGGCACTACAAGTCTTAGCATAGCAGGCAGTATTTCCTCATTCCCCTACAGAGAGGATTACAAGTCCAAGCAGGTAGCCTTCTGCAGTGGGACTTGTTGTGCCCTTGACTGTGGTGGACTGAGGAAGGGAAGTGTAAGAGGGTCTCTGTAAGCTCAGATGTATGGGGGAGCTTTGGGGAACACAGAGTTCCCTTTTACACCAGAGTCCCCAGCTTCCCCCCTCAAATAATGGTTCCCAGAACTCTCCTTACATCAGAGACTTCACACTTCCCTCTTACAGTGTAGTAAGTCTGGAGACTCCGATGTAAAGGGGGCTCTGTAAAATGTGATTAGAGATTAGAAATTTCTATCATTTTTATTTTCTACTTACGATCCACAATTTTCAGCTGCTCAAATGGCTCGCTGCCTCTGATTGCGTATTGTAGTGTGGCCGTCCTCCTCCTCCCCTTCTTCACCAAAAGCACAAGAGGGTGCCGTCCGTCCGCTTTGGCTAGAAGCAGAAGAAAAAAAAGAAACATAAAAAATACGAATGTACATAGTAGTATTAAAGGTTGTGAAGAGACACTTGATGGAGGTAGGAAAGGTAGGAGCGAGAGGGAGGGGGGGGGGGGTTGTTGGTATTAGTGTTGTTGCATAGCTAAACACATGTCCACCTACCCAAAAAATTGTAACCTATCTGGTCACATGTAATGTATATTTTTACTTACCGGAGATTTGCTCCACAGCCTTTAGCAGGAGCTTGGGTGAGCGCCTTTTGGCATCACTCCAGGCCCGCTGCAGATCCACTATATCAGGCAGGAACTGAAATCTCCGCTGCAGCCTCATCCGGAGACGACACATCATCTTGTGCTTTTGGTGAAGATGCTTATATACATTATCATACCCCCAGAGGAGGAGGAGCTGTGGAAAGAGCAGTGTATGTTTGAGTCCAAAATAGTACAGTCTTCAAATAACATGCTAGGTCGTCTTTGAGATATTGTAGAACAAAGAATTCCATTTCTGGTGATACATATACATCGATGTCCAAATCTACCTCCATGACATAGGTTGCCCCACACTGGTGATTTCCTCTACATGATATAGCCATTTTCTCAATCGGCCTTTCATGACACACCCAGGGCCGCCATCAGGGGGGGACAGGCAGTCACTGTATTTACAACCTTATTGCTGTCCATTTAGCAGGGTGCAAGTAACTTTACACACATGTAGCATAGGTATCAACTTTTGTCACCATGTTAAAAGGAGAGCAGTATGGGTAGCATTACAGTGACTGTTATTAGTCCAGGCTCACTAAACTAGCCAATGCTTGGAAAAGCAAGCCATGCAGATTGCTTTTCAGGTCCCTTTTAACACGAGCTGTCTGATTGGGTGTGGCTGTTAATTTTTAACGCAGACCTGATAAGCCCCTCAATTCTCCTTTATGGAGTGTTATATGTAAATGGGATTGCTTCATTTGAGATGCAGATTTAAACTGTGTATGGCCAGGCTGAAGGTACCCAAGTTGATTGGTCGATCACCTGGAGGACAACGTACAACCAGTCTGTCAGATTTTACACACACTTATCGCTAGCATCTCTTGTAGCCACTAGCAATAATCACTGTGTTTTCCTGGCAGGGGCAGCACCAGGAGAACACAATGGCTCCGCAGGAGGGTTTCCCCTGTCTGTGTTGATGGTGGAATCAAGGCAAAATGTTTTTCCTGCAAGCCACGGGACAAACAAAGATAGTTTTTTAATTAATCCATGATTTTGCCAAAATGGAAAAAAAAAGATGTTTGCTTTGTATATTCTTAAGTTTGCTACATAACTAGAACATGTAACAGTGTTATATCATTGCAGGAGATTTCCCTTCACTTCCTGTCTTGGTGTCACCAGGACAGGAAGTGAGGGAATCTCCCGTGGGGATATAGCCAGCAATTCTTTCCTTTTATATATACTATGGACATTATAAGGCAACAATTGCAAGCTATTTCCCCACAGTGATATTCCCCTCACTTCCTGTCTTGGTGACACTAAGACAGGAAGTGAGGGAAAATCTCATGCAATGATATCACCCTACTAGAAATTGTAGTTCCGTCTAAAAAGTATACATAAAGTAAGCACTTGGTTTCCAAAGTGGCAAAATTATGGAGGAGTTAAAACCCCATAGTGTGATCGGGTAATCTGACGGTGTGTTCCTACACTCCTCAATGTGTCTGTTCATTAAGCTGTGCTGAATTATCCTTGATTCACAATTCCTGCAAGAGTTGCACATGGTATGTGGGAGATGCAAATTTAAGGTGGCATAATTATCCACACAATCACACATAATCCTTTTTAAAGGTCCCCAGCAGAATTTGATGGCATAGTGGTTCACAGCAGTGCCATCAGATTCCAGTTAGATCTGTAAATTAACAAAGCAATGTGATCTGGGGGTGTATTTAACTTGCAATGGACACCCCCATTCATTATCATATGGCAGTGTGAGATGGGTGTGTTGGGAATGTGATCCATTGAGACAAGTGATTATACACTCATGTGTTTCTTTTAGAGGTGATTTGTTCAAGGCAATCCTTTGAAGACATGACCATTCCAGATTTTTGTGATCACTGATTCCATCTCAGGTGAACCAATTAGCTGCTGTGTGCAGATCCAGCTTATGATGGTAAGAGTGTCAGACAAGACAAACGGGGCCGAGCTTGCAGTGTGTATGGATGTATGTAAGGCAATAATTTTTGGCATTATGCATTTAGGGAATATAATGTTTCTAATCTTGCATATATGAAAAGGGTCAATACATTTGTCTTTATCTAGACAGATTCCAAAGCGTCAGAGCAATCTGTCACAGATAATTGGGTTTCATTTTGTGTAAAAGTTGAAACGAATCAAATCTATCTATATACAGGCATAGCCCACTTTAAGTACACAATGGGACCAGGGCATGTATGGAAACTGAAAATGTACTTAAAGTGAAGCAATCCCTTTTTTCTTTTCTCGATGCATGAAAATACACCAGCTCCATTGTAAATTTTGGCCACATTGACATAGCCTTACTCCCAAACCATGTGGGAGCATGTTAAGGGGATCCAGGACTATGACATGATAGATTACCTAGGCAAGCTGGCCAGCCACAAAATGGATATGGTGTAGTCCTGGGTACCTGGGTACCCTGTCGTTGCTCCCTAAGTTTGTTATCCCTGTCACTTATGGTTTGTGAGCAGTGTCATGGCAAGCTGAACAAGCTGTGTCCTTACTCACGATTGTATATAAAGTGAGTGTACTTAAAGCAGGGTATGCCTATCTATATCTATATAGAAAGTTCAGAGATGTGAACCTGTTCCCTATTATATACACTAATATATGGTATATAACATATTCTATAATGTATCTAATGTATATATATTGTATATAATATATACATAGTATATATATTGTCTAATATATATATTTTGTATAATATATATTTTTTAGATACACATACATACATATAATATATATATATACATATAATATATATATATATATACATATAATATAATATATATATATATAATATAATATATATAATATAATATACATAATATAATATAATATACATAATATATATATATACATATATATATATATACATATAATATATATATATATATACATATAATATATATATATATATATATATACACATATAATATATATATATATACATATACATATACATATATATACATACATATATACACACACACATACACATACATATATATATATATATATATATATACATATATACATATACATATATATACATACATATATACACACACACATACACATACATATATATATATATATATATATATACATATATACATATATACACACACATATATATATATATATATATATATATATATATATATATATATATATATATATATATATATATATATATATATATATATATATATATATATATAGGGAACAGGTTCACATCTAGGAAGTTTCTATAACAGGAAGCTTCTAGATCACGTCTAATAGGCAGAAAGTGCATGCGCAGATCAGCAGACCAAAAGTTTCTTGCACACCCGCTAGATAAGCGACCCACCCAGCCACCATCCCCCATCCCCCATCCCGCACCCTGCACATTCACACCCCCTCCTTACCTTACACACAAATGCCACTATTTCGGCTGTAAACAGTGCAGGAGCCATGATGCACACTTACGACAGGGCCTGGACAATTTCCGGAAACGTGTGCACGCACCAAAAGTTTCGTTTCCGGTTTCATGTATAAATGTGAGAACGCGGTTTTGTATATTCGCGAATTCGCGAATAGTGAACATACACAACCATTAAGCAGATTTAACTTAGAAAAAGAAATACAAATACATACATTTGTGGACACCAGAAAACTTTATTTAGACACATGAAGACATTTTTAAAAAAAATTGGAAACATGCTGTTTATTACATTTGTATTTTTCAAACCAAAACAACCTTTGTACAACATTTAGACCATATACATCGACAAAGAGCCCATAATCAACAGATGCATGTGCAGATTGACAGAATTATGTTAACAGCAATAAATACTTACAGAGAGTCAACACACAACACAGCCAAATCTCACCTCCATAAATAACAAAGGGCCAAAAATGTTACCCATAAAACATGTGACACACAAATATATTGGACCTCTTCGTAGGTCAAATCTTTCCTGATGTCTGAGTGAGCTATATATAATCCAAGCAAACACACCCAGAATGGTAACGCCCAGTCCAAAAATTAACTGTGTGTGTCCTGTGTGTTTTGGAGCATGCTCAGTTGCCAAAACAAGGGAAATAGAAATGAGGAATAGAAATGTATGTAGGTGTGTATAGTATATGTGAATTGAAAAAATTCTCTCTTGAAGTTTGCTAGTCATTATTTAGAATGTTTAGATACAGGAATACATACATATATATACAATTACGTGAGAGAGAGAGAAATATATATTTAGGTAAACAATTGAAACACACCTTTTGGGATTTGGGAAGTGAGATTGTGACAATTGACCAGATATGTAAGCCAACAATCTGACTCATCACTCATGAACATCCCTAAATTTGGCGTGGCAATTATATCAGGCGTTCTTATGTGCATTTTGGCTGGCGTTTTCACAGGCGTTTTGACATGCATTTTTTGGGCAGGCATTGTTATATGAAATCACCTACAAAAGCCCCAAAAACAGACCACAAACACGTACATGTGAACGTAGCCCGTTTGGGGGCGTTTGAGGGGGATTTGTCCAGCTCAAGGATCAGCTCCCAAAACAGGCAAAAAATCCAATCCTATTCAGTTCAATGGCCCCTGTTCCCATGTGAGCATTTTGACGGCATGAGGAAAACACCCAATGCTCACTGAGAAATAGCACAATGATTAGGGAGTCTGCCTTCCTGCTGTAGGTTTGTAAGTTCGAATCCGGAAGGTGCCCTCTGTATGGGCAACACTTGGATATCTCCAATCCTCCAAATGTTGACATCATTAATTTTGTTCATGTTTGAAAAAGGCATGTGTATCAGCAAACTTTTAATCTAAAGACATGAACAAAATACAAAAGATGCCACATAAAGTCAATATGTAGCAATATTGTGAGCTAAAGCTCTATTTGTTTGTTGGGCATACTTTGCTAATTAGCCAAGTATAAGGGATATATATATATATACCTTCAGTTAAATGTGTAGTAAAATGGTAACACTTGGCCATACCCATATGGAAGAAAAGGTAGTATTTGCAATATATTTCTAAAAACATTCTTTGGAAACACATAAAATATTGTCAAAATTGTGACATTTCCTTGATATGTGTGAAATGCTAATAATCTTTCTTTGAAATATGTTTTACATCTATTTTTTTTCTATCTGACGACCAATTCCCCAATGTAATATTTTGTGGGTTTTTTCAGAGAATGTGGAGGTTCTATATAAACACTGTAGATTTGACTGCTATGATTTCGGAGTTAGCAGGAAAGGTGTATGGAATGTGATGGTGTTTACTAAAGGATCCCTTGTTGGAAGTGTGCATGTTTTTCCAATTCCGCCGGTTTTTGCCATTTTCTATGGGCGAGACAGCGGATTTGCAAGCGGTATTCAAAAAAAAATTGACCCAAAATCGCGCTGGCGAAATTTTTTGAGCCAATTTGGCGTTGCGCATGCGCACATTCGCGAGTTCGCAGCTCGCGGCTGGAGGAGCTGTTTAACCTTTCCACACTTTCGCAGATATCTCTCTTTCTAAGTCAGTTTTTGAGATTTTTTAAACGCAAGTCATCTCCAAATTGACTTCCACACCTTCCACAGTGATTTGGGATTTTTGGGGGTACAGGGGAAAATTTGGCTAAACTTTAGTCGAGCTTTTAGCTGGCGTGGTTTTAAGTCGCGCTCTGACCATATTGCATCTTAATGAATCTCACACTAGGCGCTATTTTCCGCCCGCCGTTCTTTGAATGCCAATTTCAGACTTAAATAATCGCTGCTTCGCAAAATCACGCCGAAACGCCAATTCGCCGTACTATGAATCAGGCCCTTAATCCTAAAGTTCATCTAGTGGCAAGGTAAATCAGCAGCCTGGCTGCATCTACAGACAGGAGTCGTCATCTTTTGTGAAAAGTTCAATTCTGGAGTATCCCACTCTTCCATTCTCCTATCCCTATTTAAAATAAAAACACAAAAAACAACTACAACCCCTCGACTGTTTATTGACTGAGCCAAGAAGAAAAGCGTTAAATTGTGCATGCTACAGTTGCTAACGGTAACCCAGGGGGACCCGAAAGTGTAATATCCAGCAGTCCTCAAGGGGGCAGTGCTACATCAGCATGTGTCCTGTCAACACATACATTGATTGGCTATTTGTGTTGCTTCTACCTCTAACAGTGCAGCTCTGTTGTACTTGCATTTAAAATATAGATTTAAAGTGGCTGTAAATCTTTATTTCTCTTACGTCCTCCGACAGTCGCCGCCACTTCATATTCATCACTAATGGGGTTATTGACCTTTGCTCCGCAGGAGTAGCTAGGCAACAAAATTTGTTAATATCAAAGCTTTTAGCATATCCCACCCCTAGGGGGTGGTCCCCTCAGTCAATACCTCCCTGCTTCCTGCATTCCCAACTCAGTTTCTAATGCCTAGCTTAGGAGTAGGCTGGCTGTTCCTGTGCTGGGACTCTCAGTCTCAGCCTCTATTCTCTTTTTTGATTTTATTTTGAGTCTTTTTCTCTTTCTTTTACTTAGCTGTTGATTTTCAACATTAGTTAGCTTCTTCTGATGAAGATGATCGTGCGGAGCTGGGTCTCGGACTGGCCACCCTGGATCCCAGGGCTCAGGGCCAGGGGCTTCCCAGCCTGCCATCGAGCGTTCAGCGCAGGTTTCCCTGGCACATTGAATGACCCATCCCTGTTCGCTGCAGGGATGCTATCTGTGAGGTGGCTACCTCACTGGACGCCATTGCGGTTTCGCACCGCAGTTCCACTGCGTCATGGCTGCGACACTCCCTGTCCTCAGTGCAGCGGTTTGGTCGCTGGAGCAGGCTCCCCACGCCATCCGGACTGGTAAGTGTAACTCTATGTGGGGACCTGTCTGTTGGGTGTCAGTCTGGGACTGTGTGACCCTGCATGTCTGTGTGGCTGCTGAGCTCCCTGTCAGATTCCTGTGTGGAATTGCTGCCTATGTGTGGGCTGCGAGTGGGGTGGGCTCTCCCGCTCTGCTGGGTGAATGTATGAAGCAGTCTGGGTTTAGGCATGCTGTGCGGCGATCGCTGCGGCGACCCGCCATTTTTTTGCGGCAGAATTATGGTGGCCGGTCCTGTGTGGTGAGGCGCGGCGTTTTGGCGCCAATCGCCGCCATTTTGGCGGCGATCGATCAGGCCACATGTCGGCGCAATTTTCTATTTGCCTAAGGAATCCTTAGCCGAGCGGCCATGTTTGTGTAGCCTTACATAGGCTTTACAGGGGCATCACTTCACAGGGGCAAGTCATTGCATCACTTCCTTTTGCTCTGGGACAGCGATCGGTGGCAGCAGCCTGTGTGATCTCTCCAGGTTTTTACCTTTCCATTTTCCTGTATTCCTTGCCCAGTGTTCTTGTCCCTGTGGGGGTCGGTGTATTCAGTGGGTGCGGTGGGCTACGCTCGCCGCGATCTTAAAGGGGCAGTACTCCTTTTTTCCTAATATTACTGGGGCATGGATTCTCAGGATTGCAAGGTTCCTCCCACCTTGGTGGGGGGCCAAGGGGCTGCTGCTTCCCCCGAGGGGGCTGATCTGGCTACTGTTGTGGCAAACTTGGCTGCTCAGGTGCAGATGCTGGTGGCTGATCGATCCACAAAACGGCCCAGGGTGTCTATTTCCTCTGATTCAGAGGGCGATGGGGCTGCTATGGCTGGAGTGCCCTTCTCAGGGTCTCACTCATCTCTAGACCTTGTGGGGTCTGAGGGGGAGGCTGAGGTAGAAGGGGTTGATAATTCTCCCCCTGGCTCGTCTGAAGAGCTTGCACTCATGGATGAGTTGGTTGCTTCTATCAAGCAAACGCTGCATTTGCAGGATGAACCATGCCCTCCTGTTTTGATGTCCTCTTATGGGACGCAAAGGAAACGCAAAACATCGCAGGTTTTTCCTTGTTCTACGGAATTTCAGCGCGCGGTTGATGAACAATGGCGCAATTTAAAGAAGCCTTTTGCTGTGCCGAGTAGGTTCAAACTGCGTTATCCATTTACACCCACCACTGATGAGCGTTGGTGTGTGCCACCTCAGGTGGATCACGCGGTGGCGATTTTGAATAAATCCACTGCGATCCCTGCTGAGGATACCCCGTTGTTCCGGGACCCGACGGACAGGAGACTGGAGTCTCTGGCCCGTCATGCTTATACGGTTGCTGGTTCTATGCTGAAGCCTATTTTTGCTTCCATTATGGCAGCCCAGGCTATTGCGGATTGGACGCAGGTGCTCAGGCGCACCCTGGTGGCTGACTCTGCCCCGCTGACAACTTTGGCTATGGTGGATCAAATTCATCAGGGTGTCATGTATTTGTGTGATGCGGACTTGGATTTAGTCCCTTTGGCTGCACGCCTCTCAAGCGTGGCGGTGTTGAACCGTCGCCTGATATGGCTGAAATGTTGGTCTGTTGACCAATCTTCTCGCAAGACTTTAGCTAATTTGCCCTACGCGGGATCTCGCCTTTTTGGCGAATCTTTGGATACTCTGATAAAGGGAATTTCTGGGGGTAAGAGCACTCTCTTGCCCCAAACTCACAAGAATAAGTTTGTTCGTGGTAAGAAGAATACCTCGTTTAGACCCTCTCAGGGGTCCTTTCGTGCCTTTCGGTCGCACTATAAGGGCAAGCCCTTCAAGGGCCAAGGCTCCCAGAAGAAGCCGTGGACGGGTAAGCAGAAGTCCGGCCAGTCCGGGTGCGCTGCCCATAACAATACGGCCTGAAGGGACGCCCTCACCCAGTTCTGGGGTGGGGGGACGTTTGCTCGGTTTTCTTCAACCCTGGCTGGACCGCATTCGGGACAGGTGGGTTCAGGAAATCGTTCGATCTGGATACAAGATCGAATTTCTCTCTCGGCCGGCGGGCAGATTTTTCCCCTCAAACCTTCAGCTGACTCCGGAGCGCTTGCAGGATCTGCACCTGGCGGTGCGGGACCTGCGGGCCCAGGGAGTGGTGGTTCCGGTGCCTCATCGGGACAGATTTCGGGGGTTCTATTCCAATCTGTTCACTGTGCCCAGAAAGGAGGGCAAGGTACGTCCGATTCTGGACTTAAAAGCTCTGAACCACTTTGTGCGGGTTCGCAAGTTTCGCATGGAATCCCTGCGCTCGGTGGTGGCTGCCCTGGTTCAGGGGGAATTCATGGCCTCCATCGATTTGAAGGATGCGTATCTTCACATTCCAATTTTCGAGGGTCACCAGAGGTACCTTCGATTCGCCATTGCGGAGGATCACTACCAATTTGTGGCGTTACCCTTCGGTCTCGCTTGGGCTCCGCGGGTTTTCACCAAGGTGCTTGCGCCGGTCCTGGCTTTATTGAGAGCCCAGGGCATCTCTTTCTTGGGGTATCTGGACGATATCTTGATTCGGTCTGCGACCAGTCAGGGCCTGGTGAACGACCTGTCCATCACGATGCAGACTCTGCAGGAGTTCGGTTGGACGATAAATTTGCAAAAGTCAACGTTGTGTCCGTCTGTTCGTCTTCCCTACCTGGGGATGATACTGGACTCTGTTCAAGCGAAGGTCTTCCTGCCGGAAGACAAGCTCCGGACACTTCAGAACGAAGTCAGGTCCCTCAGGGACAATCAGTGCTCGTCCCTCCGGACGTGTATGAGGTGTCTGGGATTGATGGTCTCGGCTTTCGAGGTGATTCCCTTCGCCCAGTTTCACACACGGAATCTTCAGGCGGAGGTCCTGGCCAAGTGGGACGGGCGTCCGCAATCTCTGGATCTGCGGATTTCGTTGGGCCGCCTCACCCAAAGGGGTCTTTTGTGGTGGCTCCAGTCCCCGGCGGTGTCGGGGGGGCAAGTCCTTTCGTCCTTTGTCGTGGACGGTGATTACCACGGATGCCAGCCTGTCGGGCTGGGGTGGTGTCCTGGGCGTTCTGTCCGCCCAGGGAACTTGGTCGGAGGAGGAATCCTCTCTTCTGATCAACATTCTGGAATTGCGAGCGATAAATCTCTGTCTTCTGCGTTGGACAGACAGGCTTCAGGGCCGTCCGGTTTGGGTGCAGACAGACAATGCCACTGCGGTGGCCTACATCAACCACCAAGGGGGCACCAGGAGTGCCCGAGCGGCTCGGGAAGTAGCCGACATTCTGTCTTGGGCCGTGACCCACGTCCCGGCGATATCTGCAGTTCACATTCCGGGGGTGGAGAACTGGCAGGCGGATTATCGCCAGACCCTGGAGAGTCGCCAGACCCTGGACCAGGGAGAATGGTCCCTTCACCCGGATGTCTTCCAGATGTTGCACGCAAAGTGGGGGTCCCCAGATGTGGACCTGTTCGCGTCTCGTCTGAACAACAAGGTGGAAAGGTTCGTGGCAAGGACGCGCGATCCTCGGGCAGACGCCTCAGACGCGTTGGTGGCGCCCTGGCATTATTATCGTCTGATGTATGCCTTTCCACCGATTCAGCTGCTGTCCAGGTTCCTTCGCAGGTTGGCCTCGGAACAGCACACAGTGATTCTGGTGGCGCCAGACTGGCCTCGCCGGTCTTGGTACGCGGACCTCGTGAATCTGGCGGTCGACGCTCCGTGGCGTCTGCCTCTTCGAGAAGATCTCATGTCTCAAGGACCGATCTTCCATCCTGCTTTACAGTCGCTGGCTTTAACGGCCTGGCTGTTGAAAGCCAGGTCCTGAAGGATAGGGGTCTCTCCCCTGAGGTCATTCCCACTTTGATCAAGGCTAGAAAAGCTTCTTCGGGGGAAGATTTACTACCGTACTTGGAAGGCGTATTTTGCCTGGTGTGAGTCAAGGGGGTATTCCCCTCGCTCGTACTCGGTATCGAGAGTGTTGGCTTTCCTCCAAACTGGAGTGGACCAGCGTTTGGCGTTGGCCACGATTAAGGGTCAGATTTCTGCGCTGGCCGTTCTTTTTCAACGACCTGTGGCGTCTAATTCTTTGGTTAGCACCTTTGTTCAAGGGGTGCGTCACTTGGCTCCTCCTCGGAGGGACCCTTTACCTCCATGGGACTTGAACCTTGTTCTGTCCGTGTTGCAACATGCTCCCTTTGAGAAGATCAGGGAGATCTCGTTGTCTCTCTTGTCCAAGAAGGTTGCTTTTTTGGTGGCAATCACTTCGGCTCGCAGGGTTTCGGAGCTGGCGGCCTTGTCCTGCAGCTCTCCCTACTTGGTGCTTCACTTGGATAAGGTGGTCTTACGACCTAACCCTTCTTTTCTTCCGAAGAGGATCTCGGAATTTCACCTCAATGAGGACATTGTCTTGCCTTCGCTCTGCGCGAAGCCTAAGCATCCAAGGGAGGTGGCTTTGCATTCCTTGGATGTTGTTCGGGCGATCAGGGTTTACCTGTCATCGACAAAATCCTTTCGCAAGTCGGATTCTCTTTTTGTTCTTCCAGAGGGTCCTCGGAAGGGCATGGCAGCGTCGGCTACGACCATCGCCAAATGGATCAGACAGTCCATTGTGCAAGCCTATGCTTTGAAGGGGAAGGTTCCCCCTTTCCCTGTGAAGGCGCACTCTACCAGGTCTCTGAGTACGTCTTGGGCCTATCGTCATCAGGCTTCTGTGGCCCAGGTGTGTAAGGCGGCGACTTGGTCGTCAGTTCACACCTTCTCCAAATTCTACAAGGTGGATGTTCAGGCATTGGCGGATGCTTCCTTTGGCTGCAAAGTTCTTAGTGCGGCAGTGCCTTAGGGCCCCTTGTTTTGGGTCCTTGGCTGTTGGGATGTCTTTATCCCTAGGTTACTTGTTTTCCTGGGTTGTTGCTCCTGTTGAGCACGTTTTTTTCCTGTTGCCCAGTTGGTTCTCTTACCTTGGTAAGGTTCCTTTCTCTGATGTGGGTACTGCGTTGCTTTAGGCGCGGCAGCGTTTTTTCCCACCCCTCATGCAGGGGCGGATCCAGGGGGGGAAAATATGAAGTCCACAGCTTTATTTAATAGGTGCCACACAGTTCCAACTAGTTACCTTTTCAATAGATGCAGCGCACTCCCGCTGCGGCGGTCCCAGCTCCTGTATGACACTGACAGGCCAGCAGTGGTTGGTTGTTAGGACCGATCAGCATCTAGCAATCAACCACGGGGTTAATGACTCCGCCCCCCGGCATTCAGCAGAGAGCGAAGCTATGTCTTGCAGTCCTGGGCTGGCTGCTGCCACACCTGCCACACCTCCCGGCTTACTACAGCTCCAGTGGTTGGTTGCTAGCAACCAACCACATTGTTTGTCTGACTCTGCTCCTAGTGTGTGGAAGTGGAACTTCCTCCTTTGGTTCTGGCTGCTGAGGGTGCTCTGCTTCCCCCCCCATGCTTCTCACTTGATGAATTTATGTAAGGTAAGGAACTTCTGGAGGCTCAAATTTAATGTTAGAGGAGCAGTTTTCAGGACCCTGGGGGGGGGGGGGGCTCTTTGGGGACCCTGAGGTGAGGGGGGACTCTTTGGGGACCCTGATCTGAGGGGGGGCTCTCTGGGGACCCCGAGGTGTGAGGGGGGCTCTCTGGGGACCCTTATCTGAGGGGGGGCTCTTTGGGGATCCTGAGGTGAGAAAGGGGGGCTCTCTGGGGACCCTGAGGTGAGGGGGGGCTCTTTGGGCATCCTGAGGTGAGAAGGGGGGCTCTCTGGGGACCCTGATGTGGGGGGGGCTCTTTGAGGACCCTGAGGTGAGGGGGGCTGTCTGGGGACCCTGATCTGATGGGGGGCTCTCAGGGGGCCCTGATAGGGGGGGCACTTTGGGGACCCTGATGTGAGGGAGGGGCACTTTGGGGACCCTGATGTAAGGGAGGTGCTCTCTGAGGACCCTGATGTAAGAAGGGGGCTCTCTGGGGACCCTGATGTAAGGAGGGGGCTCTCTGGAGGACACTGATTTAAGGGGCCTCTCTGGGGACCCTGATGTAAAGGGGGGCTCTCTGGGGGCCCTAATGTAAGGAGGGGGCTCTCTGGGGACCATGATGTGAGGGGGGGCTCTCTGGGGACCCTGATGTGTGAGGGGGGCTCTCTGGGGACCCTGATGTGTGAGGGGGGCCTGTCGGGACCCTGATGTGAGGGGGGCCTGTCGGGACCCTGATGTTAGGGGGGCCTGTCTGGGGACCCCTGATGTTAGGGGGGCCTGTCTGGGGACCCCTGATGTTAGGGGGGCCTGTCTGGGGACCCTGATGTGAGGGGGGACCTCTCTGGGGACCCTGATGTTAGGGGGGCCTGTCTAGGGACCCTGATGTTAGGGGGGCCTGTCTAGGGACCCTGATGTGAGGGGGGCCTCTCTGGGGACCCTGATGTTAGGGGGGCCTGTCTGGGGACCCTGATGTGAGGGGGGGCCTCTCTGGGGACCCTGATGTGAGGGGGGGGGCTCTCTGGGGACCCTGTATATATAAATGAAAATCGGCACTAATTCATGTATAATACAGATTCCAAAAAGGCAATTCACATGATCCAACTATAAAACTAGTATGCTAAAATGTAAATACTAGAATAAAAACGTGTTATGATAATAATTGCTGTGTCCTTAAAAGATGGTACAGATGGATAAATGACACCTCCGTACAGCTGGATAATTAGCAAGAAGATGAATGAAGTATATCTTCTAATCTGTGAATCCAATATAGGAGTAAATGAAAGGCTCTCACTGGTATATTAATATGAGTGAACGGTACAGATGGATAAATATGTACAAATCTGTACACAGTGAATCAATGTTGAAAATATTGTGCATCAAAGGTGTTTAAAACATAATGAAAGCATAAGTGTGTGAATCCATAAATGTCATACAAATAACTAAATGGTGCAGATGGATAAAATGGTACAGATGGATAAATTAAAATATATTTCTTAAAATCCAAAATGATAGATGAAGATACTACATAAAACGTGCACATGATATACCAGAAAAAGGTGATAGTGCAATATAGCATAAAAAATATAAAACACTTAAAAATAGTCCATATGGTGAATTTTTGTGAATAAATGGTGACTCCCAGTGACTTGAGCAGATAAAAAATAATCAATATATATATATTAGGTGACTTCCAAGTGAATACAAGCAAATAAGTGCAGAACGTGTCTCTGGGGAGCTCTCTGGGGGACCCTGATGTGAGGGGGGCTCTCTGGGGACCCTGATGTGAGGGGGGCCTGTCTGGGGACCCTGATGTGTGAGGGGAGGGCTCTCTGGGGATCCTGATGTGAGGGGGACTCTCTGGAGACCCTGATGTAAGAAGGGGGCTCTCTGGGGTCCCTGATATGTGAGGGGGGGCTCTCTAGTGGACACTGATTTAAGGGGCCTCTCAGGGGACCCTGATGTGAAGGGGGGGCTCTCTGGGGGCCCTGATGTAAGGAGGGGGCTCTCTGGGGGACACTGATGTAAGGAGGGGGCTCTCTGGGGTCCCTGATGTGAGGGGGGCTCTCTGGGGACCCTGATGTGAGGGGGGGGGCTCTCTGGGGACCCTGATGTAGGGAGGGGGTCTCTCTGGAGACCCTGATGTAGGGATGGGGGCTCTCTGGGAACCCTGATGTAAGAAATGGGTTCTTTGGGGAACCTGATGTAAGGTGGAGGGATCTCTGGGGACCCTGATTTGAGAGGGGGCTCTCTGAGGACCCTGATCTAAGGAGGGGTAGGCTCTCTGGGGCCTTGATGTGAGGGGGGGGGCTCTGGGGACCCCGATGTAAGGGGGTGGCTCAGGAAACCCTGATGTAATAAAGAGAAGGCTCTAGGACCCTGATGCATGGAAGGGTGGCTCAGGGGACCCTAATGTAAAGGGGTGGCTCTGGAGACCCTGGAGTAAAGGGGGAGGGGAACTCTGGGGACATAAGGGGGAGGACTCTGATAAAGAGGGAGGATGAGGATTTATGATGTAACGGGGGGAACATTCACGTTTACAAGGGGGCTTTTCCTGACTGTAGCACTCTATCTATTGTTTTGTCTGATAGACTGGCTTCTGAGAAACAGTCCTGCAGTATTCGTTCAGCACATGCAGCCAGTGACTGCAATGCTGATCAGTATATTCTGACAGTGGGGGAATCCTGCTGTCAGAATATACAGACACAACAGGGAGAATTTCCCCATTCACCTTGAATGTGTGGATGGGGAAATTATTCAATTTATTTTGTTCAACTGGCTGAATGAAAAATACTGAACCATGTATGGTGAGCTTTATTCCTGGCCCTGTACTCTGTACATTACTCATGGCCCCTGTACTCTATACATTACTCATGGCCCCTGTACTCTATACATTACTCATGGCCCCCTGTACTCTATACATTACTCATGGCCCCTGTACTCTGTACATTACTCATGGCTCCTGTACTCTATACATTACTCATGGTCCCTGTACTCTATACATTACTCATGGCCCCTGTACTCTATACATTACTCATGGCCCCTGTACTCTATACATTACTCATGGCCCCTGTAATCTATACATTACTCATGGCCCCTGTACTCTGTACATTACTCATGGCTCCTGTACTCTATACATTACTCATGGCTCCTGTACTCTATACATTACTCATGGCCCCTGTACTCTATACATTACTCATGGCCCCTGTACTCTATACATTACTCATGGCCCCTGTACTCTATACATTACTCATGGCCCCTGTACTCTATACATTACTCATGGCCCCTGTACTCTATACATTACTCATGGCCCCTGTACTCTATACATTACTCATGGTCCCTGTACTCTATACATTACTCATGGCCCCTGTACTCTATACATTACTCATGGCCCCTGTACTCTATACATTACTCATGGTCCCTGTACTCTATACATTACTCATGGTCCCTGTACTCTATACATTACTCATGGCCCCTGTACTCTATACATTACTCATGGTCCCTGTACTCTATACATTACTCATGGTCCCTGTACTCTATACATTACTCATGGCCCATGTACTCTATACATTACTCATGGCCCATGTACTCTATACATTACTCATGGCCCATGTACTCTATACATTACTCATGGCCCATGTACTCTATACATTACTCATGGCCCCTGTACTCTATACATTACTCATGGCCCCTGTACTCTATACATTACTCATGGTCCCTGTACTCTATACATTACTCATGGCCCCTGTACTCCATACATTACTCATGGCCCCCTGTACTCTATACATTACTCATGGCCCCTGTACTCTGTACATTACTCATGGCCCCTGTACTCTATACATTACTCATGGTCCCTGTACTCTATACATTACTCATGGCCCCTGTACTCCATACATTACTCATGGCCCCCTGTACTCTATACATTACTCATGGCCCCTGTACTCTGTACATTACTCATGGCCCCTGTACTCTATACATTACTCATCGCCCCTGTACTCTATACATTACTCATCGCCCCTGTACTCTATACATTACTCCTGGCTCCTGTACTCTATACATTACTCATCGCCCCTGTACTCTGTACATTATGATGTTTTGTATGTTACTTACTCCTCCTGACCCCTGAACTCTACACAGTATGTTGTACATTACATAGCCCTGACCTAGGTGTTTATTGTCCCAACAGTTGCAGGTTTTAATGAAGATCTTCTTTAAGGTAGGCTCAGTGATCAGTTTCTGTGTGATGTAAATGTCATGGAAAATTTTAATTTTTTAAAAATGATCATTCATTCTGAGGTTTATATGTGTCTATAAAACGGTTACCTGTGGCACAGTGATTAGGAGTATTTTGTGGTAGAAGGATTGTGGTATGTGTGTGCAGTGTATACAGCGAGTAGGCACAGATTCTGTTTTATCGCCCCCCTTTAAGCCCTTTCCACTTTTGTCTGGGTACACACTTAAAGGAGAAGTACGGGGAAAGCTTGTTTTGGCTGTATTCTATAGATCACAGGAGTGCAGTTCATTTTTGCAATACAGTTCTGTAAGCAACAACTTATTTTCTGGCAGTGCCCCTCCCGAGACTAGACTCTGGATCCGCCCCTGCCCTCATGTCTACACTGCTATGGGACGTCCCCATTAGTGATGAATATGAAGTGGCGGCGACTGTCGGAGGACGTAAAAGAAAACTGAATTTTTGTAAAATCTTACCTGTAAAATTCCTTTCTCTGAGTCCTCCGACAGTCGCCGCCCCCGCCCCTCTTTTGGGGTTTGTTTATGTACTCTACTGCTATGCTACTGAAACTGAGTTGGGAATGCAGGAAGCAGGGAGGTATTGACTGAGGGGACCACCCCCTAGGGGTGGGATATGCTAAAAGCTTTGATATTAACAAATTTTGTTGCCTAGCTACTCCTGCGGAGCAAAGGTCAATAACCCCATTAGTGATGAATATGAAGTGGCGGCGACTGTCGGAGGACTCAGAGAAAGGAATTTTACAGGTAAGATTTTACAAAAATTCTGTTTTTTTTAAATTAAAACAACAAATACATTATACTTACCTGCTCAGTGCAATGGTTTTGCACAGATCAGCCCTAACCCTCCTCTTCTGGGGTCCTTAAGGCCCCTCCTCTTCGGCGGGTGCCCCCACGGAAAGCTGCTTTAATTTGGGGCACCCATGCAAGCTCACTCCTGAGTCCTGCTGCTGTGTCCATTGACACAGACAGCGGGACTCGGCCCCGCCACCCCCTCAAGTGTCACAGCATTTGATTGGCTCCTGCTGCTATGGAGCTGTCCAATGAGGAGAGAGACAGAGGTGGGAGCCGCTGCTGTCATGCACATCGCTGGATCGGATTGGGAAAAGGGGGGGGGGCTGGGGAGAGTTGCAGCACAGAGGGTTTTTCACCCTAGTGCATAAAATGCATTAAGGTGAAAAATCTTAGGGCTTTAGAACCACTTTAATGTTGTATTGATGATTACAGAATTGCATTGATGATCTGTAGCTTTTTATACACTACGTTACCAAAGGCATTGGGACTCTTGCCTTTACACCCACATGAACTTTAATGGCATCCCAGTCTTAGTCCGTGGGGTTCAATAATAAGTTGACCCACCCTTTGCAGCTTCAACTCTTCTGGGAAGGCTTTTTGTAAGGTTTAGGAGTGTGTCTATGGGAATGTTTGACCATTCTTCCAGAAGTGCATTTGTGAGGTCAGGCACTAATGTTGGATGAGAAGGCCTGGCTCACAGTCTCCACTCTAATTCATCCTAAAGGTGTTCTGTTGGGTTGAGGTCAGGACTCTGTGCAGGCCAGTCACATTCCTCCACCCCAAACTCACTCATCCATGTCTTTACGAACCTTGGAACAGGAAGGAGCCATCCCCAAACTGTTCCCAAAAAGTTAGGAGCATGAAATTGTCCAAAATGTCTTGGTATGCTGACGCCTTAAGAGTTCCCTTAACTTGAAATAAGAGGCCAAGCCCAACCCCTGAAAAACAACCCCACACTATAATCCTTCCTCCACCAAATGTTTTGGACCAGTGCACAAAGCAAGGGCCACAAAGACATGGATGAGAATGTTTGGGGTGGAGGAACTTGGCTGGCATGCACAGAGTTCTGACCTCAACCCGATAGAACACCTTTGGGATAATTTAGAGCGGAGACAGCGAGCTAGGCCTTCTCATCCACATCAGTGCTTGACCTCACAAATGCACTTCTGGAAGAATGGTCAAACATTCCCATAGACACACTCCTAAACCTTGTGGACAGCCTTCCCAGAAGAGCTGAAGCTGTTATAGCTGCAAAGGGTGGGCCAAGTCAATATTGAACCCTATGGACTAAAACTGATTCATATATGTGCAGGTTTCCTTACATTCAATTAGCATGACATGCTTGTGTGACCGGCTCTCAATAGAGCTGGTTTACACAAGTCCACGGCGTCCGCGGAGCGGATTGCAAAAGGGTCCTGTGCGTGTTTGGGTCCGGTTCAGGTGCGAATTCAGGCAAAAACTCAGACCTGAATCGCACCTGAACCAGTGAACAGACACGCACTAGACCCCAGGCACAAAACCATGGGCACACATATGTTAACCCAGCCTAAGACTGGGATGCCATTAAAGTTCATGTGTGTATAAAGGCAGGCGCCCCGATACTTTTGACAATATAGTGTATCTGCCTAGAATTCAGCTTTAACCCTTACACTAATCCTAACACTTAATCTAGCCCCCAAAGTGAGCCATTAACTCCCGCCTTCCCCCATTACACTTAAAGGATAAGAATATATTTATTGAAGATGAGGTTAATTACCCCCAGGGGCGGAGTGGCATTTTTCAGCCCAGGGGGCAAGTACAAGCCAGAGGCTCATGGTGCAGCGACTCGGCCCCCTCCCACTTTTCCTCACCACCCCCTCCTATTTTCCCAATCCTCCTCCTGACATTCCCCCATTCCTCCTCCCCCATTCCAAGCTGAATGCCTGCTCCAGATACTCTCTACTTACCAGCTGAATCCGGGTTCCCGACCTGGCTAGCAGGGGGAGGTTGGAGGGAGCTGGGACAGCTCGGTTGGGGCTGGCCGGGGCAGAAGAGTCTCCAGTGGGGCATGGAACGGGCCTCTGCTCTGACACAATTTACACCATCCATGCTGGAGGGTGGGCTGTGCTCTGTCCTTGTCTTCAACACGCACTCAGTAGGTCAGTGGCAGGGACTTTTTCTCTTCACCAGGAATCCTTTAGACATGTCTGTGGCAGAAGCGGTGCAGCCCTTTTACGGGCAATAGAGCGGCCCAGGGGGCAATTACCCCCCTGCCCCCTGGCCCAGTTCTCCTCTTATTGCCCCCTCCTCCCCCCAGCAATTTAAATATGTATGTACCATACCTGGGTGATCCCAGTGAAAGTTGGAAATCACTGTAATAGGCACCGCTAATACAGAGATTGCCACTAGCTTCCAGGTCCCGTGCAAAGCTGTTGTCTCACTGCTTAGTGAACATAGGACATCGCATTATTTAAATGAATGTAAAGCATTCTCTGATTGGATTAGGTAGAGAGAATAACATTACCTATAACTTGTCCAATCAGAGAACTCTTTACATTCATTGAGGACATTAGGTGGGTACAGCTGCTGCTCATCTTGACATCCAAATTTGCCAGCAATAGCAGCCTGGGTTGAGGTGGGGGGCAGTAGGGGAAGAAGAATAGGCTGTATATCAAACTGGCAGTCTTCCGTTGCTTTTAATGGGGCTTCTGCCTACAGTTAATCGTTGAGAACCCCTGCTGAGCTTTGGATCGCTAATAGCACCATCAGGAAATCACAGCCAGCTCCCCACAACGCATGTGCGAGGCATGTCAGTGAACTGAGACCCGGTCCTGCAACATTCTGGGAAGTGTGAGTTGTTCCAGAAGGCTATAAGCAGGGAAGGGTGGGCCAAACTGACATCATCCTAACCTACGCGAGGATTAAGGAAGTGGGAGAGGAGTGGTACCTGTCAAAAAAGCGTACTTGAACCCCCCCTCCAAAAAAAAAAAAAATGTGAGGACGAGGATAAGCACACTCTGATGTTGTTTGGGTGAAGTTGCACTTTAACCACTTGCCGACCACAATACGTATATAATATGTAATATACATTTGCAAGTGGCTTACCGGGATTATGGCAGAAGATATCAGCCATAACCCTGGTGTTGTTTTTTTCAGCCTGGGTTTCTCTTGAAATCGCTCCGAGCGGCTCATGAGACGCTGGAAAGCTTTCAAAAGTGGCAGGAGGTGACGTCCTGCTCGCTGGTGTTCTTGGGCTTACCATTTCCACTGGCTTACCCATGAGAGGATCAGAGATCGAGGCCGGCTGGTCACAGAGGCGATAAAAGACTAGATAGTCTTTGATCGACTTTATGGGCTTGGAGGGTTGGAGCGATGTCACTTTTGGTTAAGGGTGGAAGTAAACAATTTTTGTTTTTTTAAAGCAAAAGAACAAACTTTTTTTTATCTTTTGCTTTTATCTATTGCTTTTAAAGGTAAAGGAGAGATTTGGGGTCTTTTTGACCCCAGATCTCTCCATAAAGAGGACCTGTCATCCTTATTTCTATTACAAGGGATGTTTACATTCCTTGTAATAGGAATAAAAGTGATTAAAAAAAAAAGTTAAAGGAACAGTGTAAAAAATAAAAAAAGAAAAGAAATATGAAAAAAGAAAAAAAAAAAAGTAAAGCGCTCCCATCCCTCCGTGCTCGTGCACAGAAGCAAATGCCTAAGTACAGCGCCTGGAAAAACTATTCACATTTTGTCATGGTACAACCAAAAAGGTAAATGTATTTTATTGGGATTTTATGTGATAGACCAACACAAAGTGGCACATAATTGTGAAGTGGAAGGAAAATGATAAATGGTTTTCAAACTTTTTTACAAATCAATATCTAAAAAGTGTGGCGTGCATTTGTATTCAGCCCCCTTTACTCTGATACCCCTAACTAAATTCTAATGGAACCAATTGCCTTCAAAAGTCACCTAATTAGTAAATATATTCCACCTGTGTGTAATTTAATCTCAGTATAAATACAGCTGTTCTGTGAAGCCCTCAGAGTTTTGTTGGAGAACCTTAGTGACCAAACAGCATCACGAAGGCCAAGAAACACACCAGACAGGTCAGGGATAAAGTTGTGGAGAAATTTAAAGCAGGGTTAGATTATAAAAAAATATCCCAAGCTTTGAACATCTCACAGAGCAGTGTTTAATCCATCATCTATAAATGGAAAGAGTATGGCACAACTGCAAACCTACCTATATTATTATATTCATTTTCCCCCAAAAAATTAAGTTTGAAAAACTGTTGCACAAATACCGTGAGAACATAAAAAAATTGCAATAATCACCATTTTTTTCTAGTCTTAGTCTCTGCTAAAACAAAATATAGAATGTTTGGGGGTTATAAGTAATTTTCAAGCAAAAATACTGATTTAAACTTGTAAGCAAAAAGTGCCAGAAAAGGCCTGGTCTTCAAGTGGTTAAAATTACTAGTGTAGCACCCTTCTAGGTAGGTGCTAGGATTAGTGTAAAATGTTTTTTGTTCTCCTACTTAACATGAGGATTTCTAGAGAAATGTACTTGGCTCTCTGCTTAACTGTCCTCATCTGTATTCAAGTAACCTAGGAAGGTTCTGGATGAATAGGTGGACATTATGCAGAACACAGCATGATTAATGCCACTCCAGTCTATCCGAGGGACGGTGGCCCTGAAGGATGCTGGGAGAGGGTATTTATTCTTTGGATGCACTGAGCCAGAGGTCTTTCCTGGAGATGAGAGTTTCAGTCTGGGAGGGGACATACTGCCTCTCCAAGGCACCCACTGTCATGTGGCCTCAGGTGGGCTTGTGACCCTGGTTCTACAGAGAGCTTATGGATCTGGTATCACTGGTAGAGAGTGTAGCTTGAAAGTTGGAAGGAGGCAACCAGCTGTCCCTGAACTTTTTGTGAGTACAGACAACCTAAAGGATCTATAGACTTGTTGTCTTAACCCCTTCTAGTGTGCTATATATAGTCAGCTAAGGGTCCAGTCAAGGGAACACTGGCTGGTGTTCTAAAGAGCTTTGTCAAGTTATTACTGCTACTAAGGTACTTTGCTCAACCTTGAAACTACTTTGTTGCTACTGCCAAGGGAAAGTCTTCTATCTGCTATCAGCAAGGACTTCACAAGAGCTTAACCAAGGGATTAGTTAGATGTCCTAAGATATGAATAGTTCAATTTCTGGAGTATCCTACTAAATCCCCTTCCTTATCCAAGTTCTCCAAAAATAAAACAACAAAAACAACAACCCCTAGACTGATCATTAAAGATGTTGTGACACTAATCACCGTCACTGGGAGTGAAAGACAGGTACTTAATGGTTTGGATTGCTTCAAGTGGGACAATAATATTTGTCAGCCATATATCTCGAGAAATATGTGAGGACTATTCCTGTTTGATTCTGAACATGTTCATTGATAGAGCTAATCACATTGGCTCCTATTCCATGTCCTTCAATGTCAGAGACAGGCTTTCCCTATTGTTTGTGTATTGAGATAATGTGTATTGTATTGCAGGAGCTCTGCTAGTCAAATGGCTCAGGTTAATTGAATCATTGTTCTCTGTTAGTTGCTGAGTGGAAATAGTATACTGTTTGTGTTGGTTGTTCTTTAGATATGTTAATTCTATTTCTGTATACAATTTCATCTGCATATGATAATGTAATCAGTCAACCCCTGGCCTGTGTGTCGTAATCTGATCGGGGGGGGGGGGGGGGTCCATGCTGTATATAAATTCTGTGTGCCTGTTCAATAAAGAGAGATTCCAGTACAAGCTAAGTTTTTGGCTAGCTTAGTATGGAAGAGGCTAGGATGTTCATGACTGCAAGGAAGCCGTATACTGACAGAAGACCACAAGTACAGTGGGGGTTGCGGTTCCGCCATTGGTGGCAAGCGGCGGGATGCTTCCTGCAGTCTGGGATATCCAAACCTCCACCGGGATCCAAGGTCCGGATAGTAGAAGAGGAGATGTACAGATATCATGGAAGAGGAATTCGGAAGGAGGATGCGAGAGATGCGGATAAAGCACAGTGGACCAGTGTCAGAGCAGGTGCTGCTAGGATGGCATGATTCTGTGCGCTTGAGTCTCTGTAAGGAAACGCTAGCCCATGAGCAGCGCCACCAGGGAAAAATCCTCCCCTCCATCCAGAAAAGGTACTGGTCGCGGTATGGATTGTGGGAGCTGTTTTTGGGAGACACACCGCACAAGGAGCAGACAGCTGAGTTAAGCAGGCTGGTCTGGGCAGAGATGCGGTTGTGAGAGAGCTATAGAGCCCTCCGGTGGCAGGTATCCCAAACATGCCCTTGGATAGCAGATGACAGCCCAACGGAAGGCTTTGGCTACGGCGGCCAGGGACTGTTGTCAAGAAGCTGTCAGGGGACCCTAACTTTGGGAGCGATTTGGAGTGGCGGTTAGAGGAAATTATGGATTACAGAGAAAGGATTCTGAACATCACGGAAGTGCTCTGGGCACTGGAAGATATGTCGTTTCTGGCCGTTCAGGAATGGGAGCTGGAGATCGCCTACAGACGGCTGCTAGACTCTGCTCAGCGCAAGGGCTGGGCTCCCCTTGCCTGGGAATATCCAGAAGCACCAGCTGACTGTCTGGAAATTCTGGCTGAAGAATCGACAATATGGCACAGTAATAGTGTGCTTTGCTTACCTGTACCCTGGTCTTGGATACAGAGGTCTTATGGCGGATGCAGCAAGTGCTGACAACAGGGCAGAGCTCTGCTAGCCTCTGCCCAGCACCGATAACATCTTCTGCGTTCCACAGACAGGGGGTGGTGAATCTTGATCCCCAGACACCACCAGAGATGGGGATTTATTCAACTTTTCTGCTGAGGAGGAACAACCCGGAGAGCCTCCTGCAGAAAAGCTGACTTCAGTGCATGGTGCTGTTGACCCCTGCATACCCTGAAGGATTTGTGCAAGGCCACCGATGTTTCACTTTACTTCCCAGTGGAACAGCTGGCAGCTGGGCAGAACGCTACTGGCCTCTGCCCACAACAATCAACTCCAGGGAGAGAATGCAATTGGCACCTCACAACTGTAGCTTGAGCTGATATCGGTGGATGGGATTGGTATTCACTGACAGCAACCCAGCAGAAGAGCTGGCAACAGGGCAGAGTGCTGCTGGCCTCTGCCCACAACTAACAAAAGATGGAGTTGCTGTGGTAGTGGATGGGACTACAGTCTTCACTTGTATACCCCAGGGATGCTGGACAGTCGGCCCAGATCCCCAACAGCCTGACGAAGTGAGCCCCACCACCCTGTCTTCTCTCCAGCGGCTGAAAGGACTCCCAGGAGAAGGGCCAGTCCACACTTATCCCCAGTGGCGGGTATGTTCTATGAGAGAGGCAGAGGTTGGCTGGGTGAGTAATGCTGTTTTCAGTACTTTTTTGGGGTACTGGGCGGTTGCAGACATTGGCAGGGCCCGTGGAACACAGCCTACCTGAGAGATTGGAAAATCCCTCTCTCAGCCCCCTAGGCCCCTCCTATGTCTAAGTCACCCTGTGTCTATTAGGGACACATGGTGACCAAGAAGCCCAGTCTGGCCTGCCCAAACCAGACTTCCACAGACTGATCGGTTATGAGAGCTCCATGCGCCCTGCTGGGACAAACTTACAAACTATGTGGAACTTTGTCAAGGAAGCTGCCATGATGGATTGACTTGTTGCCCGACTAACTCAGGCACACACCGGTTGGAGGACTGGTGCCTGGTTAGTCTACCTTTGGGGGGAAGATATGTGACGGTACTCACAATCACTGGAAGTGAAAGACAGATACCTAATGGTTTGGATTGCTTCAAGTAGGACAGTAATATTTGTCAGCCATGTACATGTATCTCGAGAAATATGTGAGGACTATTCCTGTTTGATTCTGAACATGTTCATTGAAAGAGCTAATCACATTGGCTTCTGTTCCATTACCTTCAATGTCAGAGACAGACTTTCCCTATTGTTTGTATATTGAGATAATGTGTATTGTATTGCAGAAGCTCGAGGGCGGAAAGTCTGCTGGTTAATTGGCTCAGGTTGATTCAATCTTTGTCCTCTGTTAGTTGCTGAGTGGAAATAGTATACTGTTTGTGTTAGTTGTGCTTTAGATATGGTAATTCCATTTCTGTATACAACTTTATCAGCATATGATAATGTAATCAGGCAACCCCTGACCTGTGTGTGGTAATCTGATCAGGAGGGAAATGTCCATGCTGTATATAAATTCTGTGTGACTGTTCAATAAATAGAGATTCCAGTACAAGCTAAGTTGTTGGCTAGCTTGTATGGGGGCGGCTAGGATTTGATATCTATGTATGACTGCAAGGAAGCCGTATACTGACGAAAGACCACAAGTACAGTGTGGGTTGCAGTTCCGTTACAGATGTACACCTGGCTGTTTGAATCTACTTTCTGTCTAGCTGCGGGGCAAAAGTGGGGAAGACCTGGGTAAAATATCAGTGGCTCCTATGGGGGTAGTGCTGCACTCGTTTAAATATAGTATAGCTTTTTTTCTTATTGGATCAATTATTAACAACAAAAATATCAAGAAATAAAACAGACTGAGTTGTGATTGAGCAATGATGAAAGTTCTACAAAAGATCTTCAAATGTAATGATATGTTTACAACTACAAAGGTCAGAATTGTCCAGGCTATGGCATTTTCTCTAAAGCTGACCATATATTAGTAGAATTTTGCTTGAATGTTCCTACAGAAATTCTGAAAAATGATTAATCAGAGCATTCCATCTTGCCATCACTAAGTCAACTAATTTTGTTCGAAAGGCATTAAAATTGTGTGCAGATCGAAATGAATAGAATGCCAATCAAACAGAATATCTTTTGTACCTAGCATGTGCACACTACAATATGTACAATCGTTTCTGAACAGAAACCACATTCAGACTTTTAGAATTCTGTTTGTTTAAGAAAAAATTTCCACCCTGCTCCATCATATTTACTTGTCACTACAGAAAAATGATCATTATTTGACCCCACTAAGCATTGGAACATTGGACAAACATTCCAAAAACAAAATTTTCTAATAAAATTCTATTAGTGTACGACCATTAACTCTCTAAAGATGTAAAAGCATACAATCAAAACAATTGTAAGCATTGCATTTAGAAGACTTAAGCCCCAAACAGAAACTATTTAATAAAAATGAGTCCAAATTAACTTGACAGCCTAATAATAAAAGCTGAAACAGTTTTTCATTTTATTAAGTCATTAGCAAAGTCCAAATCACAACACTAAGCATCTTCATGTATGGGGACCTCTCCCTTTAAAGACCAGAAGTTCAGCTCCTTTGTAAAAAGTGAAGGTACACTATGAGTTAAGTCCATAGAGCTGCATGACATCTCCTTGACTTACCTCTATTATTTACATCTAACAGTTGAACAAGATGATTATTTCTGTATTTTTGTAAGCCCGACACTGATGCTTCAGGTCTAAGTATCTTGAACATTAGAGTTGGTGCAGCTGATGCCTGCCCTTCCCCTCCTCCTGTCCAATCACAGAAGCCTTTGTAATATGTGAACTCATTCACAAAATTTAAAGGCTTCTCTGAATGGGCAGCAGAGGGGAGGGGTGGACATAGCTACTCTGTGTGTCTCCTTTTCCTCTCTTACATTGCCAAAGGTCAGTGCATGCTCCAGCAGATCATGCACCTCCTTGGACTTAACTCATAGTATACCTGTACATTTTACAAAGTGGCTGAATTCATGAAATTTAGCTTTAACTCTTCAATTAGGTATCTCTTTATAAGTGTCACAGCAGCAGTAGCCAAAAAAAGGCTCCCTGCAACCACTCCTCTGATTGGGTAATGACTTTGAAATGCTGATTGTACACTTGTTTTAAATGATGTGATTGGTGAAGTTGCAAACGGCATTCATGTTTAAAGGCGCTGATTGCTTAATGATTTCAAGTTGCTGATTACATCGTCAGTATTTTAGAGAATTATGCTGTAAATGTTCAATTCATAAAAACTTATGGAAAAATGCTTGATCATCCAAATAAAATTCAGTCACATTTAGATATGAACGAGTAGACATTTTCAAATCTACCCATAATAAAACAACCATAGATTCAAAGCTGTGCATTTTTCTTCTGAAGAACAAAATTACATCTATCATTTCAAAGAAGATGGTACTTAAAGGTAACTAATCATGTAAGAAGTATGGAGGCTGCCATTGCTGACCCATTCATAAAATGCTAGTTGCTGGTCTGCTGGCTTCAGCACTTTGAGACACTGCAGTGTAAGAAGTGAATTAAGACAGTAAACAAGTATTTGACAATTAGACCCGGTTCACACTGATGCGAGTGCCGGGTTCGCATGTAATGTCGGAGCGCACTGCTCCGACATTACATGCGATCAGCTGTGCGGTGCGAGTTTAGCCATACAGTTTGTATGGCTAAATTCGCATCGCACCCGGTGCAAACACGCACAGGAGGCATTTTTGCAGCCGCATCAGGATCGGATCGCACAGCGGTTCACACTTGTGCGATCCCATCCTGTGCGAACTGCACGATCGCACTGCGATATGCGATCAAACTGGGGGTGTCGTTAAGATTACATTGACACCCCCAGCGGATCGCATATGGCAGTGTGAACTGCCGGGGGTGCGTGTGCGATGCGGGAAAAGGCTGCGAATTCGCAGCCTTCCCGCATCGCAATAGTGTGACCCGGCTCTTAGTTTATTAAAAAATAAAAAACAATGTCCCCCGATGTAGATCCATCTCACGTCACCCACTGCACTGCTGAACCCAAAAAAAAGAAAAGAAAAAACCTCTGGCCTCGTCAAACTCTTCCCGCGGACTGCCTGGTCCTTCATCTGACATTTCTTAAATAGCTAAGGGGCGGAGTCACCTGATGATGTCAGCGGGTGACACCCCCACCCCCTTGTAATGTCCCTGACTGGGGCATGATGGATTGATGTCAAAAGGGGGCGTTGACATCAGGTGACGTCACCAGCTGGCCCGCCCCTTAAATATATAAGAAATGTCAGACGGAGGAGCAGGCAGTCTGCGGTAGAGGCCGGAGGGGTTTTTGTTTTTTGGGTTCGGTGGTGCAGCGGGCAGTGTGAGATGGATCTAAAGTACATCAAGGGACATTGTTTTTTACTTTTTTTAATAAAGGAATTGTTAAAAACTCGTTTACTGTCTTTCTTCATTTTTTACACATTTTTGGTGAATGAGTATGGGTACTGGGCTTTTTTTCCGTGGGGCTGCACATCTGCATATCTCCCAGCACAAAGATCGGGGTCTCACCGAGAGCCCCAGGCCCTGTGCTAATGGCCCGGAACTCCTGATTCCAGGTCAACTGATCACTATGATAGCCTCTAACTGGATATCACAGTGATCAGTCACTGTGAAGCCCGCTCTGTGAATGGAGGAGAGATTTACATCGTATATCTCTCTTTGTACATGCAGAGAAAAAAAAAGTGTGTGTAAAAAAAGAAAATGATAATGACAATAAAAAACAATAAAATACAAAAAAACTAGATCAAAGTTTGATCTAGATCAGTGCCATGGTTATTGTTTGGGCCAAAGTCAGGGTCAGTATTTTTTTGGGACAGGATTTTTTTTTCTCTTTTTAAATTTGTATCAGTGTCAGTGTGTTTTAGGTAGGATAAAAAAGCAACATGTGCACTTTTTTTTTTTTTTTTGCTGTACAACGGGTATAAACAACAAGTTACAAACACATGTGGTATCGCTGCGATCATCAGGAGCAGGAGAATTTATTTTGGGTTGGTCTTTAGTGGTAGGAAATGTTAGTTGCAAGAACTATACAGCTAAATTAAAAAATATATACAGCATCTCACAAAGTGTGTGCACCCCTCACATTTTTGTAAATATTTTATTATATCTTTTCATTTGACAACACTGTAGAAATGACACTTTGCTACAATGTAAAGTAGTGAGTGTACAGCTTGTATAACAGTGTAAATTTGCTGTCCCCTCAAAATAACTCAACACGCAGCCATTAATGTCTAAACCGCTGGCAACAAAAGTGAGTACATCCCTAAATGACAATGTCCAAATTGGACCCAATTAGCCATTTTCCCTCCCCGGTTCATGTGACTTGTTAGTGTTACGAGGTCTCAGGTGTGTTAAATTTGGTGTTATCGCTCTCACTCTTTCATACTGGTCACTGGAAGTTCAACATGGCACCTCACTCATGGCAAAGAATTCTCTGAGGATCTGAAAAAAAGAATTGTTGCATAAAGATGGCATAGGCTATAAGAAGATTGCCAAGACCCTGAAACTGAGCTGCAGCAAGGTGGCCAAGACCATACAGCAGTTTAAAAGGACAGGTTTCACTCAAAACAGGCCTTGCCATGGTCGACAAAAGAAGTTGAGTGCACAAACTCAGTGTCCTATCCAGAGGTTGTCTTTGGGAAATAGACATATGAGTGCAGCCACCATTGCTGCAGAGGTTGAAGGGGTGGTGGGGGGGTCAGCCTGTCAGTGCTCAGACCATACGCCACACACTGCATCAAATTGGTCTGCATGGCTGTCGTCCCAGAAGGAAGTCTCTTCTAAAGACGATGCACAAATAAGCCCGCAAACAGTTGCTGAAGACAAGCAGACTAAGTACATGGATTATTGGAACCATGTCCTGTGGTCTGATGAGACCAAGATAAACTTATTTGGTTCAGATTGTGTCAAACGTGTGTGGTGGCAACTAGCTGAGGAGTACAAAGACAAGTGTGTCTTGCCTACAGTAAATTATGGTGGTGGGAGTGTCATGGTCTGGGGCTGCATGAGTGCTGCCGGCACTTAGGAGCTACAGTTCATTGAGGGAACCATGAATGCCAACAAGTACTGTGACATACTGAAGCAGAGCATGATCCCCTCCCTTCGGAGACTGGGCCGCAGGGCAGTATTCCAACATGATAACAAATCCAAACACACCTCCAAGATGACCACTGCCTTGCTAAAGAAGCTGAGGGTAAAGGTGATGGACTGACCAAACATGTCTCCAAACCTAAACTCTACTGAGCATCTGTGGGGCATCTTCAAACGGAAGGTGGAGGAGCGCAAGGTCTCTAACATCCACCAGCTCCGTGATGTCATCATGGAGGAGTGGAAGAGGACTCCAGTGGCAACCTGTGAAGCTCTGGTGAACTCCCTGCCCAAGAGGGTTAAGGCAGTGCTGTAAAATAATGTTGGCCACACAAAATATTAACAATTTGGGCCCAATTTGGACACTTTAACTTAGGGGTATACTCACTTTTGTTGCCAGCGGTTTAGACATTAATGGCTGTGTGTTGAGTTATTTTGAAGGAACAGCAAATTTACACTGTTATACAAGCTGTACACTCACTACTTTACATTGTAGCAAAGTGTCATTTTTTCAGTGTTGTCACATGAAAAGATATAAAAAAATATTTACAAAAGTGTGAGGGGTGTACTCACTTTTGTGAGATACTGTATATTTCTATTTTGGGGTAGTTTCCCTTGATAAAAAAAAAAATAGGGGATTACCATTTACCACCAAATGAAAGCCCAATTTGCCTTAAAAAAACAAGGTATAACCAACCTGGATGCACAAAGTAGATATGATGATATGTACAGTTTTACTAACACATGTCAAAGTTGCGAAATTGTGCTTAGGCATTAAGATTTGTTACACCCTTAGGCGCGAAGGGGTTAATCTGGGTCTTACCTTTAAGTACCAGTCCCTACGGATCTATGAGCATTTGCATGTTTTCATGTGTTTGCACTTTTCCACACCCTTGAGGTGGGATTATATGCTTATAATGTTTCCATCTCTTAACTGATAGCGCTGCATTTGTTATTATAATTTATATGAAGTGTTTTGCCTACATATTCTGGTAGCCGCATTTTATTTATTTTCTGCATATTTTATATTTTTAACTCTTGAACCCAAGCACAAGAGTTTGTTTTAGTCATCCTCTGGATCTCCCACCTTATGTGCTGTATCCTCCTCGACCAGGCAGGGCAACTGGAGGAATCTTGGGTTAGGCCTCATCCAGACTCCGGCCTACTAAGTACAAATCACTGCACACCAGGCTACAGCCCTGTGGAAAAAGAGGGCTCACCAGGCCACTCCCCAAATATTTATCACCTCCCCAGCATGCACCAATGTTTTTTTTTTTTTTTATTATATGAATTCCAAGGTGTCAACATTTGTTTTAGTAAGGGTACCTACATCCTAATCTATGTATAGAGGAAAATAGGACATAATGGAGGTATAATGGACTTTGATGGTACCATAAACACTGCACATACATTGAAGATATCAATAAAAGACACAAATTTATTACATCACCATAAAATCATCAATGGAAAAGGAATACAAATAAACAGGTCATTTTAAAAATGCATCACATTTGAGAAAGCTCGTACCAAGGATGGTTATTAAAGTTTTTTTTTAGTTTCAGTCAATTTTACAAGACAGGAAAGCATCTTTTATCCTCCCCCTGATTTCCCACCCTCTTCCCTTCTGTTCCCCTTATGATACCCCAAACTATCACAATGTCCTACCCAGCTTCTATGTAACTCCACTATGTCCTTAAACTAATATATTTGTTTCTGTGTAATTCTCCTTTTCCTTCTTCCTGTCCGCCTACCGTCAAATGATGGCGGAGCAGTGCAGCACTTGTTCTGGAACGCGGACGTATGATGGCGCACCAGAACAGCCTCTCTCGCGCGCCCATGGTGATCGTAGCCGCGCCGTGTTGCTAGGACACGGCGCGACCCCGATCTTGGTAAAGAGCCAATTACTTGGCCGATCAGCAGCTCCTCCTCAAAGTGGAACCTAGGAAAGGTAATCAGGGCACTGATCATTAGTGCCCTCATTACAGAAAAGCTAAAAAACAGTGCCCACAGTGCCCACCTTCAGTGCCCACCATCCGTGCCCATAGTGTTCCTAGTCAGTGCCTGCTCATCTGTGCTGCCCATCAGTGTCCATTGTTGCCACCCGTCAGGGCCCATTAGTGCTGCCTATCAGTGCCACCTGCCAGTGCTCATCAGTGCTGTCTGTCAGTGCCCATCAGTGCTGTCTGTCAGTGCCCATCAGTGCCACCCATACATGCCCATCAGTGCCGCCCATCGGTGCCGCCTATTAGTGCTCATCAGTGCCACCTCTCAGTGCCTATCAGTGTAGCCTTTTAGTGCCGCCTATCAGTGCTCATCAGTGCCACTTATCAGTGCGGCATATTAGTACTTCCTCATCAGTGCCACCTCATCAGTGCCCATAAGTGCCACCTTATCAGTGCCCATAAGTACCACCTCATCAGCGCCCATCAGTGCAGCCTATCAGTGCAGTGAAGGAGAAAAATTACTTATTTTCAAAATTTACTGTCTTCTTTCTTTTTTTTTTGTAAGAAATAAAAACCCCAGTAGTGATTAAATACCACCAAAAAAAGCTCTATTTGTGTGAAAAAAATGATAAAAATTTCCTATGGGTACAGTGTAGCATGGCCACGCAATTGTCATTCAAAGTGTGACAGCACTGAAAGCTGAAAATTGGCCTGGGCAGAAAGGGGGTAAAAGTGCCCGGTATTAAAGTAGTTAAGGGAGCGTGGCAGGGGTGTGTCTTATGCCTACATACGTTTGCTAAGTAGTGTCCCTTGTTCCCATCTTAAAAAGTTGGGAGGTATGCTCCTTGTGGTTGACAGAGAGGACATAAATTCTCAGTAGCTCAAGATTGTTACTGCTCCCTTGACTATAGCCCTGAGTGCCAGCGACACCCAGTGGTGGCAGCAGGGAGCAGCAAGAACCCTCGCCATAGAGGAGAAACCAAGTGATAAAAACTACAAATTGCCTTGTGCAAACTACTACCCAGGAAAGCTAAATTTACTAGACACCTCTGATGACAGAGTGGCTACACGCGCATGATCAATTCTCCAACTTTATTAAATCAGATGTCAGCAGCACCATGGAAATTATTGCCCAAGGTTGGCTTGCACCTGACTTAACATTCAACCTTCGAAAAAGAGAAACGTACAGGTCAAAACCTATCTTTTTTTTTATTGGTTATTTGTTCAGGATTTGCGTACGAGCAAGCACACATCTGTTAAAATTAAACTTGGTTTTTATAATGTTTTTACATCTTTTCCTTTTGCTTTCTAAATCACGTTTACAGGTGTTCCTCAGGGAGGCTTAAAGCAATTTTTATAAAAAAAAATGTAATTGATCAATTAAAAGGGTAAATAAGTAAAAACCTCACATTGTAAGCTCAATAAATGAGTCTGGTTGTTTCTTCCTGTCCACACCCTCGCCCTCTTCTCCATTAACATATTCGGCCCTCTCTCAGGGATATAGCAACTTCCTCTGGAATAAAAAACACATGTAGAAACTTGGATCACCTCTCTCACAACTTGCTGTTTATTTTTGCCAGAGTAAACAGAGCAGATCATGAATGGAATAATTCTAAGCTTTATGGCTTTGCAAAGCAGTTCTGTATTGCTTGTTTAGAACACAGCACTTTGTTCTTGCTTTTATGGGAAAATCGTGGGGGGAAAAAACAATGGAAGTTTAAACCAGCGAGTTGTCAGCCTTAGAGCTCATTACACTTTCAGCTGGGATAGGGCAACTAAAACAAGCGGTCAAGCCATGTTTTTACTACCCCCCCCCCCAATTGCCCACCTTAAAGCAGGGCTCCAGTCAACATATTAGATTATTATTTTTTTAAATACTCCCCCCGTGATCGTTATTTTTATATTTACATTAGACTACATTTATAATTAAAGCGTTTGTTACCCCAACACTTCATATTCCTGATATGTGCCTGCTGTACCATTAGGGTGACCACGTGTCCCGGATCGCCCGGGACAGTCCCGCATTTGGAGAGTCTGTCCCGGGTCCCGGTCACCCTCATTTCGGGACAATGCAGTGTCCCGGAATGATCTGAGCCCGTGAGCCGCCGTCCGCCGACCGTGAGAACACGTGCCGCACTGCCGCTCCGCTCCCCCACCGAACCGGCAGAAAGGAAGAGGAAGTGCGCGGCAGCGCGAGCTACATTCATACTAGTGCATCATCATCATGTGCTGGTCTGGACTGTACCATGTCCGGCCGCTGGATGAGAGGATGGCTGGCTGGGCTGTACCATGTTAGAGGGCGCTCAGGGCGGGCTGTACAATTCGAGCCAATACGATAGCAGAGCAGTGAGCAGAGGAGTGTATTGTAAATGAATAGAATGTCTGCTGTGCTCTGTGTCACAACAGCGTGAGTGTCCAGTGTGTGTGGCTCGGAGCCACTGGCTCCTCCCCTGCCTTGCTGCACGCTGCGCAGTGCGCGGCCGAGTGAGAGTCACATCACGTGACGACGGGGACGTCAGCCGGACTCTGGAGCCGGGATCTGTCTGTGCGGCGCCGCCTCACCTCAGCCTGCTGCTGTAACTGAGTCACTGACTGTGACTGTCTGTAATCCAACCACGGCCGGCCGATATCAGCATTTAAGAGGAGGACAAAAACTGGACAAATGTAAGTTTAACTTTTTAATGGATGAGTGTCTGGGTGTAGGGCCTTAAAGATGTATTTGCACATTGTAAATCTCCTGTCTAAACTAATTGGCAAAAAAAAGTATAAAAAAATCATCTTTTTTTTTTGAGTGGGGGATTAGAGGGGGTGGGGTGTTGCTGGGGGGGGGGGGGGTCCCTGAATGGCAGTTTAGAGATGTGGTCACCCTATGTACCATGTACTTGCATGAGAAAGTATCCTGTCCTCTTTGTATTGCTTCCTTTGGGTGAAATCCCTGGTGTTCCTGCCAGTCCCTCTGGTTTCCTATTAGAAAGTGACCACACTAAGCAGGAGAGCACACCGTGGTCAGTTCTCTAGCTATGCTGGAAACTCAGCGTGCTCTCCTCCATTCACTGCGAAGCTCAGTGTGCTGCTGCTTCTTCTTCCCTCAGCTCTTATGCAGCTGAGAACAGAGGGAATGTGATCACTTATAAGGCAAAAAAAAAATTTAAAATTGTTATCAAATACTTACCGTAATTTTCCTTTCCTGTAGGACTCCATGGCAGCATACGTTTTGGGTTTAGCCCCGCCCACATTCCTACCCTATAGGACCCCACTCCCAAAAATCTTTGCTCCTGTTCAGCATCCGTTTTCTGTAACTAGCCTACTCAGGAACTGGGAGGAGACTCCTGCTGCCATGCAGTCCATCAGGAAAGGAAAATTACAATAAGTATTTGACATACTCCATGGCAGCATACGTTTTGGGAAATAACTCACTTTACACAACCGAGTGGGCAGATGCTGAATAAAAAAAAGTTTGATTGACCCCATCAACTGACAGGACTTAAAAACGCAAATTAACAGCAGCTGGTTCAACACAATATTAGCACAGGACGTGTTGATAGAAGACCAGGAGGCTGCCTTACAGATTACTTTAGGGGCGCCATGTCTGGAAACTGCCCAGGATGTTGAGAAGCTCCGAGTCGAATGCGCTGTCACTGCCCCTGAAGGCACCAAGCTCTTCACTTTATAGGCCCGCTGTATGGTCTCGTTCATCCACACAGAAATGGATCTAGATGAAGCAAGCATCTCTTTACTTTTTCCACAGAAGGGAATAAAAAGGTATTCAGACTGCCATAAGGAAGCTGTGGCTTCTAGATACTGCTTCAGGGTATTGCTTACATCAAGCGGATGGATGATGGAGCTTTCGCCTGATCTGAAAATGGACAGAACAATTTCCTGATTCTCATGAAACACAGAGGTAACTTTCGGTTTCGACCCCAGCATAGGAATTAGGACCACTTTGTCTGGGAAGAAAGTCAGAAAGGGTTCTTTTGAGCCCAGAGCTCGAATCTCGGAAACCCTCCTAGCCGATGTGATGCCTACTAGAAAGACCATTTTAAGAGTGAGTTCCTTAATTGTGGGCGGCGTGTCTGAATCCAGACTAAGCTGTGAGAGAAAATTGAGAACCAGTGGGAGGTCCCATTTAGGGAGCTTTGGTTTCCTCTGGGGCCTGATTCTCACTGCCCCCTTAAAGAACTGACGGACAAGCAAATGTTTGGCCCATGAAACACCTGTGAACGCTGCAATAGCCGATACCTGCACCCGGAGCGATCTGAATGATAGGGACAGGTCCAAGCCCGACTGTAAAAAGGTCAGGACATGTTGGGCTTCAGGAGTGACACATGGATTGGCCTTAGTGGACATATGGACCGTAAACCTAGACCATATTCTCTCATAGACCCTATTAGTGGTTTTCCTCGGAAACCCTCCTAGCCGATGTGATGCCTACTAGAAAGACCATTTTAAGAGTGAGTTCCTTAATTGTGGGCGGCGTGTCTGAATCCAGACTAAGCTGTGAGAGAAAATTGAGAACCAGTGGGAGGTCCCATTTAGGGAGCTTTGGTTTCCTCTGGGGCCTGATTCTCACTGCCCCCTTAAAGAACTGACGGACAAGCAAATGTTTGGCCCATGAAACACCTGTGAACGCTGCAATAGCCGATACCTGCACCCGGAGCGATCTGAATGATAGGGACAGGTCCAAGCCCGACTGTAAAAAGGTCAGGACATGTTGGGCTTCAGGAGTGACACATGGATTGGCCTTAGTGGACATATGGACCGTAAACCTAGACCATATTCTCTCATAGACCCTATTAGTGGTTTTCCTCCTAGCATTCAAGAGTGTGGGAATGACCTCCTCAGGGCAGCCTAGAGCCTCCAGCCTTCCCCTCTCAAAAAATAGACCTTCAGGTGCAGATGAGCTGGGCATGGATGTAGAGTAGAGCCCTGCGACAACAGCTCCGGCCTGAGGGGCAGAGGAATCAGATGCTGGACGCTGAGTAACATCAGAAGAGGGAACCAGGTCCTGTTGGGCCAGAATGGAATTATCGCCACTATCTCTGCTACTTCCATCCTGAGTCTCGGCAAGAACTGAAGAACCACCCAAACCGGAGGGAAGGCATAGGCTCTGTGGAACCTCCATTGGTCCATGAGGGCATTCACCTCAAATGCTTGGGGATCTCGGAACCTTGAGTAATACTTTGACAGCTTGTTGTTGCAAGCGGATGCAAAAAGGTCGACCTTTGTTGAGATCCCCAGGGTCAGAACCCACTCAAAGACTTCCTTGTGAATGGCCCACTCATTGTTTTCTAGCCGGACTCGAGAGAGGAAGTCCGCCTGCACATTCTGGACTCCGGGAACTTAGATAGCCGAAAAGTTGGACAGATACTTCTGCGCCCAGGTCATAATCGGCTCTACTTCTCACAGCAGAGAGAGACTGCGAATTCTCCCTTGTTTCCTTATGTAGGCCACCGTCGTCATGTTGTCCAACCTGAGCATCATTGAGGATCCCGTCGTTAGATGACGGAAGGCCTGCAGTGCCTGAAACGCTGCCCAGAGTTCCAGGATGTTCGAGACTATCCCACGTGGGGGAAAAGTCCCACCTGTCCCACCTGCCCATTTATGAAAGACAGTGGGCACCCCAACCTGTATTGCTGGCATCTGAGGTCATGGCAACCCTTGAGACAGAGGCTATGGAGTAGCAGTTGAGAAGATTCTCCCATCGGAGCCACCAGGGAAGACCCTGACCTTTAGACACTGCCAGGCACGAAGATGAGAGGAATAGAGAGCGAGAAGTATCCTGTCTCAGATCACTGGAATTTTCTCCTCGGGCAGAGAAATGGTGCCTTTCTCTGTATTGAACTGGGCCCCGAGAAAAATTTGGCACTGTATGGGATCCAAATGACTCTTTTCCGTGTTTAAGAGCCACCCGAACTACTGGAAAGTGGTGATGACTTGACCGAGATGCTTCACAAGTTGACCCTTGTCTTGAGACAGGAGGAGAAGGTTGTCTAAGTAATGATGGAGCCGAATACCTCTTATTCTCAACAAGGCTACAACTGCCAACAAGGTTTCTGAAAACATCTGAGGCGATGTGGAAAGCCTGAAGATGAGACAGGTGAATTGTAAGTGAGACTTACCGATGACAAACTTGAGATACTGCTGGAAGTTCCTTGCAACGGGAACATGGAAATAAGCGTATTTTGGATCTTTTGACGCAAGCCAATCTCAGACTGGACTGACTACTGCATTGTTAGCAATGTCTCCATCTTGAACCTCTACCTCCTGATAAACTGGTTTAGATGTACCATTCTTTTTCTGTACCATGAAGAGAGGAGAATAGATTCCTTGCCCCCACTCGTCCTCCCGGATGGGAATGGCGGCACCCAGAGATACCAGTGATTCGACGTAGGATAGAAGCATCTGCCTTTTTTCTGCTGAAAGGAGTAGGGAAGTGGGGACGAACCTGAGCCTGGGAATGCTGCTGCAAGGTCCAGGATTTGTGGGAACAGTTTAGGGATGGCTCTTTCCTGTTCCAACATGACTGCGCACCAGTGCACAAAGCAAGGCACAGAATCCTGACCTCAACCAGATAGAAACACTGGTCCAACATCAGTGTCTGACCTCACAAATTCGCTTCTAGTAGAATGGTAAAACATTCCCAAAGACACACTCCTAACCTTGTGGACAGCCTTCCCAGAAGAGCTGAAGCTGTTATAATTGCAAAGGGTGGGCCAACTCAATATTGAACCATACAGACTAAAACTGGGATGCCATTAAACTTCATGTGCATGTAAAGGCAGGTGTCCAATACTTTTGACAATATAGTGCATGTTCTCTAATTAAGCAGTGCCCCAAGTTCTTTCATGGGCTCCACTCAATACTTTTGTGAGGAAGAAGATGGAAAGCAACAAAACACAGTTTGGAGCAAATGATATTGATAGCTGCCCTGAGACACATAATAAAATGTACCATACAGTATGTGATCCTGCGTTCTGGAATTCATATATAGAAAATGTTAGTGGCAAACCAAACTGATGACCCTGAACAGAAACAGGCAGTACTGCTGACACACTATGGTGCTAAAACATTTGCAATTATTCCTCACTGCTCCAGCTGGTTCCAAAACCAAGAGTTATCAGGTGTTACTAGATATGTTAAAGGCACATTTTCTGTAACACCTTTAGCTGTTATACAGTGATTTCAATTCCTCAAAAGAAAGCAATGCATAAATGAGTCAATATCTACCTGTATGGCAGGAGTGAGGCATTTAGAAGTGCAGAAAGTACAGAAGTTTAGAGAATTCTCAAATAAAATGTTGGCAGACCAAGTCATCTGTGTGGTTATACAAGGCTAGCTTGCTGAGCCTATTCTTAATATAATGGCGCAGGAAAAGGCCTTAGCACTAACAACAGCACTGTTATGTGCTAAATAAATTCATGCACCTGACACCAATGTACCCACACTATTTAAAGTGATGACAGCACAGGTAGCTTGAGTGTCCCTTAAAGTCAGAGGTTATACATACAGTATGCTTTGAGCCAGGCATGCTTAAAGAGGAAGTAAACCCTCCTCTGCAACTTTTACCTATAGGTAAGCCTATGATAAGACTTACCTATAGGTACTGTAAATATCTCCTAAATTCAAGTGATGGCTGCGAAGACGCTGATACAGTATAGTGAAGGTTGCAACACTGGTTTGGACCTTTTTTGGCTGGTCACACCTGAGCATGAGAGAGGGATAAATGGTGATCTGGTTAATAAAAAAATAGATTTTTGTAATTGTGATTAAATGGTGGGTAAACATCCAGCAAAGAATGGTCCCACAAAAAAATGATGACCCTGATTGTTTTTTAAAATCTTCATTATGCTATTCAAAATAAAAACAAAAGGACATTTTAAACCATTTCATTGTGGCCCATGACCAGTTACCAAATTACTTAAGTGGCCCATGCTCTTCAAAAGCTGGATCACCCCAGCTGTAAGCAATGCTCTCAGACAGCACCCTAGGGCTAATGTCACACACCAGGAGGTAATTTTCAAGCTAATTTAGCCAGGTTTCAATTTCAAAATCAACCAAATGGATCAAGGCAGCCTATTACCAACAATTAACATCACTGTATTAAATCAATTGCATTGCTTGGTGGTAGGTTGCATTCATCCATTTGGTCATTTATGCGATTGAAAGCTGGTAATAATTTGTTGTTGCCCATCATAGCAGCAACTGATTCCAAATTATGGTGCTGTAGAAGCTTAGATCATCACTCATCGGGGCGCATTTCAATTCAAATGCCCTCAGGTGGCATATTTCAGCAATGCATGAAAACTCTGATTTCTGGTGTTGTAGCATAGTTTGAGAACATCATAATTATGGGCTAATGTGAGAATATACTTGCTGAACACTTGGCAGGCATTCAGATGAATTGAAAAAGTGTGAGTTGAGATCTCCCGATACACCTTTCTTAGGATATCTTATTGGTGCCAAGTATTGTCTAAGCGAAAGCAGAGTGAAAAAATATTCACTGTGCTCCTGAGCCCAAGTCCCAACAGGATATCTGAAAATGTCTTATCTTGATCAGTTTTAGCACTTCTTGCTCACAAGACAAAAAGTTCAGAAACTCTTCATTGCCTGCAACAGGGTTCAATGGATAGAATTTCAAAACATTCTCAGATTATCCAAAAAGTTAAGCAGCTACTGACAACACCTAATAATTGTTTATTATGATGAAAAGTTACCATTAAAATAGAAGGCATTGTCACACTTAGTAAATGCCAAAATGCCACCTCCTAGATTGCGCTGCCAGGTTCTGCTTGAATCTTAAAAATATACCACGTAAATACACTTATTTAGATTATTTATATGCAATCATATGACTAAAAAGCATCCCATTCATCCCCATCTCTGCAACATGTGGACATGTACTAGCTGTGAGGAGGATCAGAGGTGCATTAGTAGTAGCGTTATCGGACTTGGCTTAGAGGAACTTTTGAATGATCTCAACAGTGGCCAGAAAGTGTTGTGGGTGCTACTCACTGAGGAACTTGCAGGATTAACATAATAATTTAAAGGGATAACAGTTGAGGAAAACTTTGGCAATGGTATGAGTTTATTACATGGTTAAACAATAAGCACAATCATTTTTGTTTTTGCCTGGAGAAACACTTTAATACTTGCCCCCATATGAATCTCCTTATTATCTTGGTGCTGACCATTGCCAAAGTCTTCCAGATGGCAAAGAAGAACCAATAATTTGCTTCTTCACATCTATGACATCACAAAGAAGCATAAGGTATCATTACTTCTGTCAGAAAAGTTTAACAGTTTAATATATGGATGCATATTTGAAATTCATACAAATCATAAGCCACTTTTATATATAATAGACTGCTGTCTTTTTTAAATGGTTTGTAGAACTGCTATGTCTTTTTTAAATGGTTTGTAGAAGTGTCACGTTGAGTACCTATGATTACACCCTTCTATATAAACCAGGGTGCTCTGAGCCTTGTGACATGGCAAGTTCCAGACTGCCAAGTATCACCCTCATTTAAAGGGGTTGTATACTGCCAAAAAACAAAAAAAACAAAAAACAAACCCTGCAAGACAAAGGCATAATGAGCTAGTATGCATCGCATACTAGCTCATTATTAAATAATTACCTTAAAACGAAGCCCCGACACGGACGCCCGGACACCGATGTGGGAGCTGTCATGCTCCCTCGGCTTCTCTTCCGGGTTTCAGGGGCTCCCGTGCATGACGTCACTCCCGAGCATGCACGCGGGAGTCACTTTCCGGCAAGTAGCTGGCAAGGAACTCTGAAGGTCCGCCAGACCTTTCTTTAGAGCGCATGCACCGCTAGCATCAGCGGCTGCATGCAGGGCAAATATCTCCTAAACCGTGCAGGTTTAGGAGATATTAATTGTACCTACAGGTAAGCCTTATTATAGGCTTACCTGTAGGCAAAAGTAAAAAAAAGTATACTACCGCTTTAAAGCTTAAATGTTAGTGTACCTTCATAATCCATCACTAGCTGCTTGTTAAAATTCCTGCAAAAGATTCAATATTGTCATGTGATCCCAACTGGATGTGGAGGGGATAACCAAGTGCAGGATTGGAGGGAATGGCCAACTGGAAAATTATAAGAAAATGTTGACCATTTGCTGATCACCAACAAGCTCTCAAAGATTGTTTGGCAATGGGACAGCAAGTTGTTAATTCTGAAATTGTTGGTAATTCTGAAGTTGTACAAGGCATATTACATACACTTAGGTGACAAGAAGTAGAGTTTTTCCTGGTGGTCCAAAAGTTTTGCAAGCATAAAGAAAGTTGTAAACAATAGAAATCTCGGACAGCCGCACTCCAACAGATCCGCTTTATTGATATGATAAAATTCCAACAGGCAGAATCACATGTAGTGGGGGAACAAAAGCAAGCCAACATGTTTTGTGCGTTAGCGTCAGGTTATGGATAAGCGCTAACAAATGAAACATGTCAATAAAGCAGATCTGTTGGAGTGTGGCCATCTGGCATCTCTATTGTTTACTGTGCACTTTACTGTGAGGGTTTTCAGCGATCGTCTAAAAGCTAATAGAGTAGGAGATAATTGGACAGATTGAGGTAAGGAGTTCCATAGGGTTGGAGAGGCTCTGGACAAGTCCTGGAAGCGAGCATGGGAGGAGGTGACGAGGAAGCTAGAGAGCAGGAGGTTTTGAGAGGAACGAACAGAGCGATTAGGTTGGTATTTTGAGACTAGGTTAGTGATGTAGCTGGGGCTAAATTGTGGATGGCTTTGTAAGATGTTAGCATTTTGAATTTAATTTGTTGGGTGAGCGGAAGCCAGTAGAGTGATTGACAGAGAAGAGTAGCAGACACTGAGTGATTGGTAAGGTGGATGAGTCTGGCAGCAGCATTCATGATGGATTTAAGGGGGTGTAGCCTATGTAGAGGTAAGCCAATGAGGAGGGAATTGCAGTAATCAAGGAGTGAGATGACCAGGGAGTGAACTAGGAGCTTTGTTGTGTCATTGGTTAGAAAGGGACGTATTTTGGAGATGTTGCGAAGGTTGAGGCGGCAAGATTTGGACAGTGATTGGATGTGGGGCTTGAAGGAGAGTTCAGAGTCCAGGACTACACCTAGGACCTTGGCATGTGGGGATGGGCTGATACTGTAGTTTTGCCATCAATCTTGACAGAGAGATCAGGGAAGGGGCATGTGGTGGAGGAAAAATTGTAAGTTTGGTTTTGGAAAGATTGAGTTTGAGGAAGTGGTGTGACATCCAGACTGATATATCAGTTAGTAAATTAGTAATACGTGAGGAGACTGAGGGAGTGAGTTGAGGGGTGGATAAATATACTTGGGTATCATCAGCGTAGAGATGGTATTGGAAGCCATGGGAGGGTATCAGCTAACCCAGAGAGGAGGTGTAGATTGAAAATAGGAGAGGTCCAAGAACAGAACCTTGGGGGACCCCAGCAGAGAAAGGAAGAGGAGAGAAGGAAGTAGAACTATAAGTAATGCTAAAGGTGGTGTTGGATAAGTAGGAAGAGAACCAGTGAAGAGTAAAGTCACGAAAACAAAAGGTGTGGAATTTCTTTAGGAGGAGGGGGTGGTCAAAGGCAGCAGAAAGGTCCAGGAGTAGGAGTAGGAGTACAGAATAGTGTACATTGGTTTTGGCCGTTAGTAGATCGTTTGTTAGTTTTAGGAGAGCAGTTTCTGTGGAACGTTGAGGCCGAAATCCAGACTGAAGGGGATCAAGAAGGCTATTCTCAGCAAGGTGGTCGCTCAGTCGGTTCTAGACCAGACGTTCAAGGAGTTTGGATAAAAACGGGAGCAAGGAGATAGGACATAGGTTGTTAGGATTGGTTGGGTCCAGTGAGGGATTTTTAAGTATGGGGCTGGCTAGTGCATGTTTTAGAGAGTTGGGGAAGATGACAGAAGAGAGGGAGAGATTGAAGATGTGGGTTAGAGAGTGTAGAATAGAGCCAGAGGTTGAACGTAGCATGTGCGAGGGAACAGGATCCAGAGGGCAAGTGGATAGCTGGACGTTAGCAAGTAGTTTAGTAACATCATCTGTAGTGGTGGGGTTAAATGAGTGATCACCCTATCCGCAGGTGTGTGAGGTGTGGATAGCATGGACTGACCTGGAGCAGTGGTTCTTCAATGTTGTATAAATAAAGTTGTACTATCATACCTAAGAAGCCTTGTGTCTCAAACACACAGCTTAGAGACTCCAGATTGTTATTGATTGATATGCTCCTAGAAGGAGGAATTTTAGTGGGCCAAGTATGGATTCTTTCAATAAAGTTTTGGTTGTGTGATATTGAAGGACTGTGATCTCCACTGACTGCCAATGTAAAGTTATCTTTAGGGAAATATAGTAATACATTTGCCCTCTACTCCCTCCCATGTGTGAGTGGCGATCTGTGGCCGACCCTCTTTCCACCCTCCTAGCTTCACCCCCTCACTCCCAGGGGTTCGAGTTGCTGACCTACCTTTTCCAGGCTTGACAGCCAGGGGAAACCAGTACACCAGTAGCACTCTGTCCCTCTCTTCAGAGCAGTATGACATGCAAATAAAGGCATCATGATGCTGGATGTGGGTACTGTTCTTTTACTGAAAAGCCCCAATCAATACATTGCTCTTCCTGGGTCACAGTCCCCAACACAGTTCTATAGGAAAAATGTGGGGAACAGTTGATACACGACCTTGCCAGGGGCTGCTTGCATCTTTTGCAAAAGAGCACTCACTACCTGTAGCTCGGCTACTCTTCTCCACATGGGCTGGGAGGGAAGGAACCAAAGGGTGGATCAACTTCCAAAGTCATCCTCTGGACCTGAACTGACCCACTGGAGCTCTCTTTCTCTCTCAGGGTTACATACATACATAGTTACATAGTTGTTGAGATTGAATAAAGACAATAGTCCATCCAGTTCAACCTGTGTAGGTGTGTGTGGCCGTAATCATTTCTCATACCCCTGCATGTTCTGATCCTTGAGATGTACGTCCAAGAGTCTTTTGAAAGTAGCCATACTTCCCACAGAAACCACCTCTTGTGGTAGACAATTCCACAATCGTGTAGCCCTAACAGTAAAGAACCCCCTGCGTTGCTTGAGGTTAAAACGCTTCTCCTCTAATCGCATTGTATGCGCTCGAGTCCTCATGCAATCCTTTCGACTGAATAGCTTTTTTTCTATGCTGAGATCACCATTGAGATCACCATTGAGGTATTTATAAATTGCTATCAAGTCCCCTCTCAGGCGTCTCTTCTCCAGGGAGAATAAATAAAGCGATTGCAGACGCTCTTCGTAATTAAGGTCCTCCAATCCCCTAATTAGTTTAGTTGCCCCTCTCTGGACTCTCTCCAGCTCCAACACATCCCTCCTGAGGGCTGGCGACCAGAACTGGACAGAATACTCCAGATGCGGTCGGACCAGAGTTTTATAAAGTGGTAGGATTATAGTTTTATCTCTGGAACACATCCCTTTCATTATGCATGCTAATATTCCCCCTGCTTGGGCAGCTGCCACTTGACATTGCATGCTATTGCCTAGTCTATCTTCTACTAAGGCTCCCAGATCTTTCTCCATTTTTGATTCCCCCAAAGGTCCCCCCCCCCCTAAAGTGTATTGTGCTTTTATGTTTTTAGTCCCCAAGTGCAAAACCTTACACTTCTCCACATTAAACCTCATTTGCCATGTGGTTGCCCACTCCGTTAGTTTGTCCAGGTGTGTAGGATATCTGCTTCATGCTGTGCAGTTATTGCCCTGCCCAATTTTGTGTCATCTGCAAAAACTGATATAGAACTACTGATCCCGTCCTCAATGCTGTTTATGAATAAATTGAACAAGGTTGGTCCCAGGACTGAGCCTTGGGGGACCCCACTAGCCACCCCAGACCAGTCTAAGTATTTATTACCACCCTTTGGACACGCCCTTTTAGCCAGCTCCGTATCCAAAAGCAAACCTTGCGGTCGATGCCTGCAAACCTTATTTTAGAAATTAAGCGCTTGTGGGGAACTGTATCAAACGCCTTAGCGAAATCCAGGTACACCACATCCCCTGGTCTCCCCCTATCTAGCTCACAGCTCACCCCCACGTAGAATGTTAAGAGATTGGTTTGACAAGAACGCCCATTTGTAAACCCGTGCTGATTACTGCTGATGATGTTGTTGTCTTTAGCAAACTCTACAATATAGTCCCTTATCATCCCCTCCAGAAGTTTACATACTATCGATGTCAGACTGACAGGCCTATAATTTCCCGGGACATGCCTCAGGCCTTTTTTGAATATCGGTATCACGTCAGCTTTCCTCCAATCCCCTGGTACATTTCCTGTCATAATACTGATACTGGTTATGGTGGGGAATCCAGGGGCTAGATGTTGCCTCTTCTCCTTCCTCTCCAGTCTGATTCACCTCTCTCCCTGGTTCTTCTTAAACTCCTAACCTCTCCCAGGGGGGAGGAGGCACCTTGAAGGAGACATGCTCTACACATAGGTTATTTGACTTAATTCATTTAGATAATGTTGATCCACTTCAAGGAAAGACTAACGGCCATAGTGGAGGACTCTTGCACAAAATAGGAAGAGGTATTAATTGTCTCATCTCAGACATCTATTATGACTATTGCAGCCCTTTGACAACTGTTTGCATCATCAGGAATTTCAGGTGTTATTGTATCTGACAATGAGGTTACTATTACTTCTGCGAAAATCCAAGAGTTTTAATAACTTAATCAAACCATTTGGACACGTCACCCCTGAGGTAACAGATAAGCAGATAGGCTCAGACAGCTAAAGATACACAGAGAAGAATTCCGTGTTTTATTTTATATCAGTGTGTTACCCTTAGCCTAATGCCAGCTATGCTGAGCTCCCTATGGGACATCAACCTAAAACTTCTCTTGTTAGCCTTTATCCAGGATTTGGGAAAGAAAAGCAAAAACAAACCCTGGATTCAGGCTTGATCCTCCAAAACCTTCCATTTATTTATTATAGATGATCCTATATATGCCAGGAATTACAGGACCTTCTCAAAATGGATCCCAGCTGTAAAAGTTGAACTTACTGTTCCGGTGTTTCATAATGTTGAAGCTGAATATGGGGTGGTACTGCCATATTGATGAACTGCAGAAACAAACTCAGAAAAATGACAGCAATATAAGACACTGTAATGACTGTTCCAACTGTGTCCCAAATTACTTTTTGCAAAATAAAGTCAGTATTCATTGTAACCAAGGAACAAATTAACCCTATCCATCAGATAATGATGCTGCTCCTTGTCTCAAAGACTCTGCACAGACTCTGTATCTTTCCAGTGGAGAAACATCCAGTTGCAAACAGTTTGCACGAACAGCAGTGGTGAGCCACCTGTACCAATCAATGCCAGGTACCAATGTTATTAGAGACTCTGGCCACAGCTAATTGGCCAGTTTTATGTCTCCATAGCACAGATTGTTGCTGGGCAGTTGCAGCGTTTTGCCACCTCCTAACACAACAGCATATGCACCCTAGATCATCTATGTAAATCAGCCCTTATATTCACTCATCTGCATGTGTAGGTTCTGAATTATCACAGTTGGCCAGCTTGAGCATGTTTTGCAATACATGCAAACTAAGAAACCCTGTTTCTAATGTAAAGTTTGCTAGAAATTTGTAAGCACCTCACGTGTTATATACAGTATTGATACAGCATGTAAAATATATACGGTACTTCCTGGTCACTTTATTAGGTACACCTTGCTAGTACCGGGTTGGACCCTCTTTTGCCTTCAGAACTGCCTTCATTTTTCGTGGCATAGATTCAACCAGTGGCGGCCGGTTGAAAAGAAAAAGATTAAATAAATAAAAAAAAAGTGACTATTTTTCACCCACTAGGGGCGCTGGACTTAGTGCTGGGTATGGGGGGGTGGGTTTTTTTACCCCACCCTCGGCTGGCAGAGGCGCCGATTGGCGCTCTCCTGGGGGTCATCGGGGCGCAGAGCAATGCGCCCCGACACTCCCCACTTTTCTGATGTCCGGGCTGTGATTGGTCCAGACTCCAGCCTGGACCAATCACAGGAGGACATGGACCTGGTGACGTGACGCATGGGGGCGGTGCACCGCCCCGGCGTCACGATCACCTTGCGGCTTCCGTTCCCGGCGCAGAGAGGCAGAGAGAGGAGTCGTCGGACAGGAGTCCAGGAGTCGCCTTCCACGGCCCAGCCCGGTAACCTAGCGAGTCGACTCACCGCAGCAGCCCCATACTCACGACTCAGTCCACAAGCAGGAAGACACCCGCAGCTGCAGCCATCTGGTCCAGACTCTGAAGCCGACAGCCCGACACACACTGCCACTCAAGATGTCGCCGACGAGCTCAATCATCCCTCCACACCGCAGCTCAGCACCGGACTCCCCCACTAACACCACGCACGGAGAGAGGTAAGAGGGCTGCAGCTTCCCCAGCAACTTCTCTGCATTGGGGGCATATATACTGGTCAGTGTCACTGCATTGGGGGCATATATACTGGTCAGTGTCACTGCATTGGGGGCATATATACTGGTCACTGCATTGGGGGCATATATACTGGTCACTGCATTGGGGGCATATATACTGGTCAGTGTCACTGCATTGGGGGCATATATACTGGTCAGTGTCACTGCATTGGGGGCATATATACTGGTCACTGCATTGGGGGCATATATACTGGTCACTGCATTGGGGGCATATATACTGGTCACTGCATTGGGGGCATATATACTGGTCACTGCATTGGGGGCATATATACTGGTCAGTGTCACTGCATTGGGGGCATATATACTTGTCACTGCATTGGGGGCATATATACTGGTCAGTGTCACTGCATTGGGGGCATATATACTGGTCACTGCATTGGGGGCATATATACTGGTCAGTGTCACTGCACTGGGGGCATATATACTAGTCACTGCATTGGGGGCATATATACTGGTCAGTGTCACTGCATTGGGGACATATATACTGGTCACTGCATTGGGGGCATGTATACTGGTCACTGCATTGAAAGGGGGCATTTATACTGGTCACTACATTGAAAGGGGGTCTGTACTGTGGGGTTTGTGCTAGGGGGTCTGTAATGTGGGATTAGTGCTAGGGGGCCTTAGCTGACAGGAGTGGCACCCAATGTGGTCTTCTGCTGCTGAAGCCCATCTGCTTCAAGGTTCGATGTGTTGTGCATTCAGAGATGGTATTCTGCATACTTGCATACCATACTCTGCATGGTTGTAACAGGTGGTTATTTGAGTTACTGTTGTCTTTCTATCATATTTAACAAGTGTGCCCATTCTCCTCTGACCTCAACAAGGCATTTTCGTCCGCACAACTGCCGACTATTCTCTGTAAACCCTAGAGATAGTTGTGCATGAAAATCCCAGTAGATCAGCAGTTTTTTAAATACTCAGACCAGCCTGTCTGGCACCAAAAACCATGCCACATTCAAAGTCACTTAAACCCCCTTTCTTCCCCATTCTGATGCTCAGTTTGAACTTTAGCAAGTAGTCTTCACCACATCTAGATGCCTAAATTCATTGAGTTGCTGTCATGTGATGTACATTATATATATATATATATATATATATATATATATATATATATATATATATATATATATATAAATATACACAGTATCTCACAAAAGTGAGTACACACCTCACATTTCTGTAAATATTTTATTATATCTTTTACTCTGACACTTTGCTACACTGTAAAGTAGTGAGTGTACAGCTTGTATAACAGTGTAAATTTGCTGTCCCCAAAGTGTCAATACTTTGTGTGGCCACCATTATTTTGCAGCACTGCCTTAACCCTCTTGGGCATGGAGTTCCCCAGAGCTTCACAGATTGCCACTGGTAGATGTCAGAGGATGCCCCACAGATGCTCAATAGGTTTTAGGTTTGTAGACCTGCTATGCCAGTCCATCCCCTTTACCCTCAGCTTCTTAAGCAAGGCAGTGGTCATCTTGGAGGTGTGTTTGGAGTCGTTATCATGTTGGAATACTGCTTGTGCCCAAGTCTCCGAAGGAAGGGGAATCATGCTCTGCTTCAGTATGTCACAGTTCATATTCTGCAGGAAATCTACACAAACCCCACTTCAGACTTGAGTCATCCAAGGAAGAAATTAGTTGGCTTCCAGGGACATACTCCAACTCCAACTAGAATCAGTTTCCCCTTCTTTTCCTTCCAAAACAATTTCTGTTACCATCTGACATCCCTAAAATGATACTTCACCTTAATCTGACATCCTTAAAGTGACTCTTCACCTTATTGGTGCTTATTAAAGGAGAACTTTGTTTGCCATTTTACCATCCTATGGGCAACTCAGTTTTCTTCAAAAGACTGCATCTCTATTGTGCACCAATGTAAGAGCTCCAACTAGCCGTAAGAAGAGTTTGTCATGTGCTTGGGGTATCTGCTAAAACGTTACTTGCCTAAATTCCTGAGAGTTAAACCCTGACTCTTCTCACTAACAGCCAGCACGTGAGCTAGCCCAGTGTTTGTTCTTCTTTCTCATCTCTTTTGCTCACTTGGGGAAAATCTCGTGGTTTGGGAGCTAAGGTATGAATCGTCACTCCTGCAGATGGGATTGGGTGGGATTGGATTAAAGTGGTACTGTTGTGTTGTATTGCTTTTTTCTGTTGGTGTTTAGCCATTTAAAAGACTCAGTGCCGGTTCACACTACCGCGACTTGTCAGGCGACTTGGTTGCCTGACAAGTCACTGTCCATTCTGTGCTACGGGAACCGTTCTAATAGGAGCCACTCAAGTCGCTCCGACTTAGAAAAAGGTTCCTGTAATACTTTTGACAGAAGTCGGAGCGACTTGCATTGACTTCCATTATGTGAAGTCCGTGCAAGTCGCGTTGAAGTCGCGGTGCACGGCGACTTCACAGGTCGCCCCCGAAGTCGTGTCGCCATAGTGTGAACCGACTCTCAGCCAATTGTTTATTTTGGTTGTTTTGCCAATTCTGTGGCTATGGGACATTGGCATACAAAAACAACACCTATATAGCAGACGCTAAACAGACTTAGCGCAGCATAATATTTTCCCTGTTCGGGGGTTCCCTTCGATTCATAATCCTGACTTCATCCCAGAATAATAAAAAAAAGCCAAGCTAATTTCTCATAAAAGAAACATAGTTTTCAGTGTTCTTTTTTTTATTTCTAAAAACTCAACCAACGGGAGTAAAATAACCTCACAATTACTTTTGTTTACACGGTAAGAGCTGAGTGCAAAAACAATCCCTGAGAACCGGTACATGGGAAATTGTTGGATACATTGTTAGTCTGCATTTTAAGTAGAAAGTGAATTGGTTTCTACAGAATTAACCATTTAATTATTAATACCATTAATTAAAATCACTGTCCTCGCAAGCTTTCTGTGAAAGAACACTAGTCTGCCAGATGGAGTTTCCTAAGCCATTACATCTCTCATTTAGATAGTAATTAGAAATGTGCCCAAATGAATGGCAGAAATTCTGGGCTGATCAGGAGACAGAATGTGATGTGATGCTGGAGGGCATTTGAGGTCATTAGGTAGGTCCGCATAAAGTGAGTGTCTGTCTTCTGTACACAATGGTTGCGGGTATTTTATATATTAGTTATCTTAGGGATAAAGTCTACTGTGTCCCTATGAACTTGTGACATCACTGACGCATAAGGTAATACCTAATGATTATTTATTGCATGGCTCCAACCTGTTCCTGGTATTTTATAGATTGGTGGGGAAATGATTGTAACATAATAAATAATACTGAAAAATTACAGAATGTGAAGGGTAACCTATCCTTGTTGTAATTCTATTTAGACTGTAAATGGCAGAATTATTCTGACAGTGAAGGAAAAAACTCTACCAGGGTCCAAACTTGGGGTCTCTTTTGTGCCTGGCAGACACTCTTCCAATTGAGTTATCTGAAACTCTGCATAGCTCCTTGCCTGATCTCTTGGTCAGTCTTCATTGATACCCAGTTTCTTGCTGAAGTCCTTGCACCTCCCCTGAATTTCCTACTTAAACCATTCCTTTGCACTTCCTGTTTGCCAGATTATTTTGCTTTTGCCAATATCTTGCTCTTATTGCTTTTGCTTCAATGTGTCCTTATTTACTACTACTTGTGTACCGACCCTTGGCTGCTGAGTTACTGATCATTCTTCATCACTTTCTACTTCAAACCTTATACCCGTGGCTACTGACTCCATCCCTGATTAATCGCTTGCCGCCCGCCCGCCGTCATATGACGGCGGAGCGGTGCGACCATTATCCTGGGCCGCCGTCATATGACGGCGGCACTTTAAGCAGGGCAGGCACGCGATCGCGTGCGCGCCGCCCTGCACTGCCGGTGTCGGGGTGTCCCCGGGACACCCCCCGTCACCGGCAGGGGGGAAACAGCCAATGGGCGTGGCTGTTTCCCACGTGATCTGCTGTGTTCCAATGACACAGCCGATGACCGCGCATGCGCGATCGGGAGCACGCAGAGCGGTCATGTCGGTGGCACTGTGTTCCGTAGGAACACAGCTGTCACCGGCGGTAGTAAGCAGTCACTGACAGTGACTGTTTACTATGTGATCGGCCGTGAATCCATTCACAGCCGATCACAAAATGTAAACAAAGAGCAGTAACTGACTGTTACTAGCTCTTCTCTCCTAATAATAATAATAATTTGCAAAATTTTATGACAGAAACAAGGATAAATGCGTTTTTTCATGATATTTTCAGTATTTTTTTATTTATAGCACAAAAAATAAAAAACCCAGTATTGATCAAATACCATCAAAAGAAAGCTCTATTTGTGTGAAAAAAAGGACACAATTTTTGTATGGGTACAGTGTTGCGTGACTGAGTAATTCTCAGTCAAAGTGTGAGAGCGCTGAAAGCTGAAAATCGGTCTGGGCAGGAAGGGGGTGAAAGTGCACTGTAGGCAAGTGGTTAAGCTATTCCCTCACTCCCAATTTTAGCAAGAAAATCTTAAAGTGGTTCTAAAGCCTAAACATTTTTAACCTTAAAGCATTCTTTGCATTAGGTTAATAAATGTTTGGGTATTGATTTTGCCCTTCACCCCCCTCCCCAACACTTCCTGAGCCCCCGTTTAATCCAGTGCTCAGAATCTCTGCATCTGTGTCTGCATCTCTTCTCTCCCCTCACTTCTGGGTCTCACTGGCTTTGCTGTGGCACTAGGAGCCATTGGTTCCCAGTGCTGTCAAACAAAACCAGTGAAGAGGAAGTGGGGGCGGGGCCGAGTCCCAATGTCTGTATCAATGGACGCAGCAGTGGGGGCTCCGGGAGCAAGCACGCACGAGTGCCCCCCATGGGAAGGGGCTTTCTGTGGGGACACTGGATGGAGAGGAGGAGCCAGCAGTGCCAGAGGGAGACCCAAGAAGAGGAGGTTATGGGGCGCTCTGTGCAATTTGATTGCACAGAGCGCGTAATTATAGAGATGTTTGTTATTTAAAAAAAAGCAAAACATCTATTACAATTACTTTAACTCTGAGGTTCAAAGATGTGATGAGAAGCCAGTGGATGCTTCAACCCAGGAAGTTTCTGGTAATACTGTCCAAAGCTCCACCAAAAACAGCAAAGAGATTACTCCAAAAATCTTCTGAGATCTAGCAAAAATGAATGCACCCAATTCAAAATGTGTTTTTTTTTAAAAAAGCATGTAAATGCCATACGAGGACTATAATTATTTGAGAATGATGCATGTCCAGTGATCCTCTTTGTCTTAGTTTATCAGACTCTCAATCACCCATGCAAGCTGTCATCTAATACAATATATAATTAAAAGTCTCTTTTTTAACTGCTGTAAATGACTGACACATGCTGACTACAAAACTTCAAGGACCCATAATTCAGGTCCTTCAAAGACTTAACATTGAATTAACCAGGCTAATTCCCACATAAGTCTTTAAATGTTAGTCTGCTGTAAAAGGCTATATGGCCCAAAAGTTCAGAGGTTTTGGACTAGGGTATATACCTTGATCTACAATGCAACTTTGATTAATCAATACAATTCTTCTAAAGGAGCCCTACTGGGGTTTACTCCTCCCAACCTCACAAGGATATCAAAAAAATGTTGTTGTATGTGTTCTAGCTGCTAGAATAGCTGTAGCTGGGTGCCGGCAAAAGTTGATTGTTACTGGATTTGTTACCTTTAATTACTATGACCCTTGCAAAGTCTCTACTATACTAGCCTCTTCTTCCTCCCTTCCCATACTAGAATCTCTTTCATAAGTTGTTTGTTGAAATGTATATTTATGTGATACATATATCCAGTGGTGTATTTTGGTTTTGTGCTGCCCTAGGTAGGACTAATATTGGGCGCCCCCTCCTCCCCCTCCTAAGTAAATTTGCCCCACTCTTTCCTTTTTAATGGATGTGACTCCCTCAAAAATTGAAGAACTACAAGTCCTAGCATGAACCCCTGAGATCTCAGGAGAGAGGGGGTGAGAGGTGAAGGGAGAGAGAGAGGGGGGTCGGCCAATAGAGTCTCAGGTGGAGGGGGGGGCGGCTTTTTTGCTGCCCCCCTGCAAAGTGCTGCCCTAGGCCTGGGCCTTGTAGGCCTAGGCCAAAATACAGCACTGCATATATCGCTATGGAAGAGATAAGTTGATCTTGTTGTCTTCAATATTTTTTTAATACAAAACATGTACACTTTTCCTAGTACTGGATGTCACCTCCTGCACTAACGAAGCTGAGGGCAAGGTACGTTTATAAACTTATTTTGCCCAGTTTTTTCTTACATTTTAGTTAATAGTTTTGGCTGGTGGAAGGGAGTCCCCAATATAGGTTGACTTAACTGCAAATGCTGTAAGCTTTCCCTGCATTGACAAAGAAAAGGGTTCAGGTTACTGATTTCCTTGGATTCCGGATCAATATTAATGACATGGTGCAGTGGATACTGGGTGGACAGACAGAGCACTGTTAGAGGCTTTGTATGTGGGTGTGTTTTAAATGCATTTCAAATGGAACTATTCCATTTACCTCAATTGTACAGCATGGATGAGAATCCTGAGGCTGTCTTCTGTTGGTTTCATTGAACGCAGCAAGTCCATTTGGAGATGTTTTTGCAACGCCAGCAAAGCAGATCAGTTGCATTTTACATTCAAATTTGCGTGTTTGAGCTGCATTGCCCTCCAATGTAAAAGCCAGTGGTTGCCAGCAAAGTCTGTCTTCAAAATCCCTTTCTTCGGCATGGCAATTAGTGATAAGGATGTATGGCAGTGATTATATCAAAAGCTTTAATGCCACTCCAACTGCCATCTACAACTGTGACCACTATTGCTAAGCCACTAGCAATAAGGTCAATGTATGTGTTTCTCAAAATGCCAATCTCTATACATCTACAATATTCTTGTATGTAAAACTGCTTCTGACATGAAGAATATGGGTCGCAACCAAGATAATGAGGAAATGATTGATAACAATTCAAACAGCATGTTTCCTGTCAGGTGGGTGGTATTGGAAATCTCTTTGCCCTAAATACAGATGAATCCTAGTTACAGTTCTGAGCCATGCAATCATTCCATTTGTACTGTCCTGTATTATAAAATTATCTGGATTATCTATTTAAACTTTTTATAACAAGATAGTTCATGTCATCCAAAAATCTTTCATAGTTTTGGATATTGTTGCCCCAGTGACTATAAAGTAAGTAAGAGGAAATCCTTCAAGCACAGACACAGACAGTAATATGGACCTGGCAGAAGTTCTGACCCTTCTTCACTCCAACATATAATAGCTTTGCCTTGTATATCTGCTCTGTAAGGCCCTCTTGGAGAGATTTCCCTTCATATCCTGTCCCAGTGACCAAACAAGAAATGAGAGGAAATCTTGCAAACTGGACATAGAAGTAAATCCTGGTAGAGGTTTTACTCTTACTGTGGTCTATCCAAAATGAAAAAAACAGATATGAAGAAACAATAGGGGCTGGGACTTCCTAGGGTAAAATAACTACTTGACCAAAAAGTTATAAGATAATTTTTCACATATCTTAATTCAAAATATTCTACAAAGCCTCAAATCTTGTTATATACTGTAACAATATACAAATGACCATTTTATATATAAAACAATCGGTGTCTAAATATTTAACAATAGAACACATTCACACAATATTCAATCACAAAAAACAAAAAAATATTTTTACCGAGGGTTTGCAAATTCTATCCATGGTGACAACTCATGAAGGAAAGGTGAGTGACATTCTATGATGTAATACCTTTTAAACCTTTTAAATATATATATATATATATGTATATATATATATATATATATATATATATATATATATATATATATATATATATATATATACTGTATAAATCACCTGTGTAATTTTACATCAAAGCTGGTGACAGGTAGCCTGGGGAGCTCATGGGGAATGTCTCCAAACCCCAAAAGAGTGACGCCAACATCCCAGCATGGACAATAACATCAATCTGAATATTAAAAATATTCACTGTGATTTACCTATGTACAGTATCTCACAAAAGTGAGTACACCCCTCACATTTTTGTAAATAATTGATTATAGCTTTTCATGTGACAACACTGAAGAAATGACACTTTGCTAAAATGTAAAGTAGTGAGTGTACAGTTTGTATAACAGTGTAAATTTGCTGTCCCCGCAAAATAACTCAACACACAGCCATTAATGTCTAAATTGCTGGCAATAAAAAGTGAATAAACCCCTAGGTGAAAATATTCAAATTAGGCCCAAAGTGTCAATATTTTGTGTGGCCACCATTATTTTCCAGCACTGCCTTAACCCTCTTGGGCATGGAGTTCACCAGAGCTTCACAGGTTGCCACTGGAGTCCTCTTCCACTCCTCCATGGCGACATCACGGAGCTGGTGGATGTTAGAGACCTTGCACTCCTCAACCTTCCATTTGAGGATGCCCAACAGATGATCAATAGGGTTTAGGTCTGGAGACATGCTTAGCCAGTCCATCACCTTTACTCTCAACTTCTTTAGCAAGACAGTGGTCATCTTGGAGGTGTGTTGGAGTTGTTATCATGTTGCTGCGGGCCAGTCTCCGAAGAGAGGGGATCATGCACTGCTTTAGTATAACACAGTACATGTTGGCATTCATGGTTCCCTCAATGAACTGTAGCTCCCCAGCACTCATGCAGCCCCAGACCATGACACTCCCACCACCATGCTTAACTGTAGGCAAGACACACTTGTCTTTGTACTCCTCACCTAGTTTCCACCATACACGCTTGACGCCATCTGAAGTTTATCTTGGCCTCATCAGACCACAGGACATGGTTCCAATAATCCATGTTCTTAGTCTGCTTGTCTTCAGCAAACTGTTTGCGGGCTTTCTTGCGCATCATCTTTAGAAGAGGCTTCCTTCTGGGACGACAGCAATGCAGACAAATTTTATGCAGTGTGCGGCGTATGGTCTGAGCCTTAGGTTGACTAACCCACCCCTTCAACTTCTGCAGCAATACTGACAGCACCCATACGTCTATTTCCCAAAGACAACCTCTGGATATGACGCTGAGCATGTGTACTCAACTCCTTTGGTCGACCATGGCGAGGCCTGTTCTGAGTGGAACCTGTCCTGTTAAACCGCTGTATAGTCTTGGCCACCGTGCTGCAGCTCAGTTTCAGGGTCTTGGCAATCTTCTTATAGCCTAGGCCATCCTTATGTAGAGCAACAATTCTTTTTTTCAAATACTAAGAGAGTTCTTTGCCATGAGGTGCCATGTTGAACTTCCAGTGACCAGTATGAGAGAGTGAGAGAGATAATACCAAATTTACCACACCTGCTCCCCATTAACACCTGAGACCTTGTAACAGTAGCGAGTTACATGACACGGAGGAAGGAAAATGTCTAATTGGGCCCAATTTGGACATTTTCATTGTGGGATGTACTCACTTTTGTTGCCAGCGGTTTAGACATTAATGGCTGTGTGTTGAGTTATTTTGAGGGGACAAATTTACACTGTTATACAAGCTGTACACTCACTACTTTACATTGTAGCAAAGTGTCATTTCTTCAGTGTTGTCACATGAAAAGATATAAAAATATTTACAAACATGTGAGGGGTGTACTCCCTTTTGTGAGATACTGTATGTCCAGCATTATAAATGACCAAAGGAGGGGGGAGGGGAGAAGAGAGGAAAAGGGGAGGGGGGCAGAGGGTGGTTCGGGAGGAGGATTAGGAGTTAAAGAACGGGGAACAAAAAATAGGGAAAAGAAGGAGGGGAGGAGAGGGGAAAGGGGTGGAAAGGTGAGTGGTTAGGTTAGGGAGGGAAGGAAAGGAGGGAGAGGGGGAAGGGTGGTAGGGGAAAGAGAGAAGGAGGAAGGTAGAGAGAACAAGAGGAAGGGGGGGGAGGGAGGGGGAAGCTAGAGGGGAGTTGTTGGAGAGGGTAGGGAGAGAAAAGGGGAAATTGGGGAAAGTCTCGCCTTACCCCCCTCCAACAACACCCCCCTCCCTTCTCTCTGAACTCCTCTCTCTTGTTCCCCCCCCCCCCCCCCCCCCCACGTCCTTTTGTTCCCTCTCCCTTCCTACATACTTAGGTAAACCACAACAAATATATTTAATATTCAGATTAATGTTATCGACCATGCTTGGATGTTGGCGTCTCTCTTTGGGGGTTTGGAGACATTCCCCACGGGCTCCCCAGGCTATCTGTCGCCAGCTTTGATGTAATATTACACAGGTAATTATTTTATATATATATATATATATATATATATATATATATATATATATATATATATATATATATATATATGTCACTCACCCTCTCTTTATGAATTGTCACAATGGATAGAATTCGCAAACCTTTGGTAAGAAATGTTTTTTTGTTTTTTGTGATTGTGATTTGTGATATTGTTAACCACTTAAGCCCCGGAGGATTTGGCTGCTAAACGACCAGAGGGCATTTTGCGATTCGGCACTGCGTGACTTTAACGGACAATTGCGCGGTCGTGCGACGCTGTACCGAAACGAATTTGGCGTCCTTTTTTTCCCACAAACAGAGCTTTCTTTTGGTGGTATTTGATCACCTGTGCGATTTTTTGATCACGCGCTATAAACAAAAAAAGAGCGTAAATTTTGCAAAAATAGCAATATTTTTCCCTTTTTTTTATATGAAATTCCCCCAAAAAAAAATGTAAAAATCAAAATTTTTTAATATTTTCGGCCAATTTGTTTTATGCTACCTATGTTTGGTAAAAAAAATCGCAAAAAGCGTATTTTGATTGGTTTGCGCAAAAGTTATTGCGTTTACTAACAAAGGGAAAGATTTTTGTCATTTTTGTTGTTTTTTTTTTTAACGCGTAATGGCGGCGATCTGCGATTTTTTTTGCGGTACTGCGACATTGCGGCGGACAGATCGGACCCTTGACTGACATTTTTGACACTTTTGGGGTTACCAGTGACATTTCTACAGTAATCAGTGCTATACATATGCACTGTTACTGTAAAAATGCACTGGTAGTGAAGGGGTTAACTTTATTTGAGAGGGAGGGGCTGTGTGTGTCCCTAGGGGCGTGATTCTAACTGTGATTGGCTGTGGCTTCAACTGTATGCAGAGTGATCAATGGATCTACATAGTAGATCCATGTGATCAGCTCTCATACAGAGAGGAGAATGACAGGCAGCTTGTTTACACAAGCTGCCTGACTATCTCCCTCTCCCCCGCCGATCGCAGAGTGGCCGGCGGCGATCGGGTCCGCCGGTCACGCGCGCGGGGGGGTCCGTGACCACGCGGGAGCGGGAGCGCGCCTCCGGCGGCGCGCGCTCGCTCCCTAAACCCTCACAGGCGAGCGACGTAGACCTACGTCACTTTGCCTGTGAGGGGCTGACCGCCCACGTAGATAGTCGTGCGGCGGTCGGCAAGTGGTTAAATATTTAGACACCGATTGTTTTATATGTAAAATGTTATTTTGTATATTGTTACGGTATATAACAAGATCTGAGGCCCTGATGAAGTGGGTCAGCCTGTGAAACGTACTGGCCACAAAAAAATCAGATCTCAAGTCCAGGACAACAACACCCTGGACAACCAGTATGTTAATTTGCTTTTAAACAAACCTCGTTTTTTTTTTTAAAAAAAACCTGTAGAATATTTTGAATAAAGAAAGAATAAAATATGTGAAAAATTATTTTATAACTTTTTGGTCAAGTAGTTATTTAACCCTAGGAGGCACAGAGGGTACCTCAAACCCTGCTGTTTCTTCATATCTGTCTCTTAAGGGCACCTCCTAAGGGTCTTAATCAATTCACACTGTGCCCCCCACACACAAAAACCAAAATGAAAAAAGAAAATTTTTGGACATTAGTTAGCTTTTAAACATTATCATGATCATCTTTACTATCATCAAGATCGAAAGCTTTGGATAATACGTAAGGTACCCGGAAGCAGATAGCGACCATTGGATATTATAAGAGGGTACAAAATATAAACACTGAAGTACAGTATTATATCAATGCCTTGCTATCTACACCATGGCTGCTGTATAACCTTTTATCTCTGTATAGTTCTATATCGTTACATCTTATGATGTGTGATTTATGCTAGGAAATGCCTTAACCCTTCTACAAAGAGGCCCTGTAACGTCACCAGACCAGATAAAAGATTGCTACAAAAAAAAAAGGTATGAATAGAGATGTTTATCTTAATGCTGCAGGAGAGCTCCAAAGGGAGGAAAGGGCAATTGGGAAGGGGTAAACTGGCGAATCCAGAGCTGTGCTTTGTGCTTGAATTTGACAAGGTCCATAAAGACATAGATAAGCAAGTTTGGGATAGAGGAACTTGACTGGCCTGCACAGAGTCTTGACCTGAACCCGATAGAACATCTTTGAGTTTAATTAGAGTGCAGACTACAAGCCAGGCCCTCTCTCCAACATCACTGCCTAACCTCACAAATCAATGGTCATAGGTTGAACTGGATGGGCTGATGTCTTTTTTCAACCTCACTAACTATGTAATGGTCAAACATTCCCATAGACATGCTCCTAAACCTTGTGAACAGCCTTCCCAAAAGAGTTGAAGCTGCTATAGCTGCAAAGGGTGGGCCAACTCAATATTGAACCCTACGGACCAAGACTGGGATGCCATTAAAGTTCAGGTGCGTGTACCTTTTGTAATATAGTGTATATTGTTCCTCCAAGATAGAAAGGGGGTCAGATGTGAAGTTTGGTGACCTGGCACTAGCAGTATGTGAGGCAACGAAAACTTGGGTAGACATCCCCTCTTTGATTGGCCTCAGGGCACCTATAAGGGTCTGAACTATGGACAAATCTTTGGTACTGAATCTGAAAGGCTGATTAATTTCCCCTGGCTGATTCCAAAAGTTACCAAAGTTTATAAAGAGGAGGAAGGAAAAAGTATTGAACATGATTTGTACCCTTGTTACACCCTTTGGTTTTCTAGTAAGGCATCTGAAAAGGCTGACCATGTGGACAATTGTTTATTAACAGGATGCTAATGGCCCTTTTCCACTGCAAGTACCGGCTCAGCTCTACTTGGCCCTGCTTGGCCCGGTTTCCACTGCTGGTACCGCATGGTACGGTGTTGGAACGGTTCGGTACGGTACGGTATGGTTTGCTTTTCCACTAAAGTAGTACTAAAGTTAAGTGGGTAGGATAACAACGGGGTGGGTGGGATTCTCTGACCAATCAGTGGCTAGTAGTGACTGCATGCAAAGGATTGTGGTATATGGTACCGGGTACAGTGGCGTAGCGTGGGTTGTCAGCACCCGGGGCAAAGCAAGTAATTTGCGCCCCCTACACAAACCTACTAGACCACTATACAGACCTACCCCCCCCCCATACACTGACACCTACACTGACCCCCCTTCACTTACCCCCACTACACTGACCCCTACACTGACTCCCCCTTACATTTCTATACACTAACACCCCCTACACTGACACCTATACAGACCCCCCCATACACTGACCCCTACAATAACACCTATACTGACACCCCCTACACTGACCCCCCCCCCCATACACTGACAGCTACACTGACACCTATACTGACCCCCTTACATTCCCACATACACTGACCCCCAATACACTGACCCCTACACTGACTCCCACCTACATTTCCACATACACTGACCCCCTACACTGACCCCTACACTAATAGCTATACTGACCCCCCCTACACTGACCTCCCCCATACACTGACACCTATACTGACCCCCCTACACTGACCGCCACATACACTGACACCTATACTGACCCCCCTACATATCCACATACACTGACCCCCCCTACACTGACACCTATACTGACCCCCTTACATTCCCACATACACTGACCCCCCCATACACTGACCCCCCCATACACTGACCCCTACACTGACTCTCCCCTACATTTCCACATACACTGACCCCCACTACACTGACCCCTACACTAATAGCTATACTGACCCCCCCATACACTGACACCTATACTGACCCACCTATACTGACCTCCCCCATACACTGACACCTATACTGACCCCCCTACACTGACCGCCACATACACTGACACCCCTACATTTCCACATACACTGACCCCCCCTACACTGATCCCCCCCATACACTGACACCTACACTGACACCTATGCTGACCCCCCTACACTGACACACCCTCCTCTACACTGACCCCCCCCATACACTGACACCTACACTGCCCCCCCCCGTACACTGACAGCTACACTGACACCTATACTGACCCCCTTACATTCCCAAATACACTGACCCCCCCCCCATACACTGACCCCTACACTGACTCCCCCCTACATTTCCACATACACTGACCCCCACTACACTGACCCCTACACTAATAGCTATACTGACCCCCCCATACACTGACACCTATACTGATCCCCCTACACTGACCTCCCCCATACACTGACCCCTATACTGACCCCCCTACATTGACCCCTATACTGACCCCCCTACATTTCCACATTCACTGACCCCCCCCCCCCTACACTGACACCTACACTGACCCCTACACTGACACACCCTCCTCTACACTGCCTCCCCCCCATACACTGACACCTACACTGACACTTATGCTGACCCCCCTACACTGACACCCCCCCCCCACTTCCCTTAACCCTGGGGGCAGGCAAGTCATCACTTACCTTGTTCTGTGCCAATACACTGGCGACTCGAGGAGGGGAGAGACAGCATGTCGGTGGCCGGCCGGACAGCAGGGGGAGACTCCGGAAGCGGTGCGGCACATGCACCGAGCCACAGACTGGCATCTTCATCCACGACCAGCCCCGCCCCCTGGCCGCATGACACTTTCAGCGGTCCGCCGCTCGTCTTGCACAAAGCGGCGGCCACTGAGCCAAGAGGTGGAGTGCGGGCGGGCGCCGGGCGGGCAACTTCAGAATAAAGGGACACTTTGATCCCGCCGATTGCGGGCGTGGGATGCGCCCCCCTAAATGTTGCGCCCGGTGCCAGTGGCCCCCCCTGCACCCCCCACGCTACGCCACTGACCGGGTATGGCACCTCTTGGAACCACAATCGAGGTGGTACTGTTTTTGAGAGCCGTACCATTCCCTTCCATGCAGTGGAAAAGCGCCGCCCTACCGTACCGAACCGTTCCTACACCGTACCATGTGGTACCAGCAGTGGAAAAGCTCAAAAGCGAGCCGAACCGTTCGGTTCCATGCAGTGGAAAAGCGCCATAAAAGTATTGGAAGCGTGCCTCAGACTAGGAGTATGTGAGCAACCAAGATGGCAGAATTCCCCCATAATTCAGGTGTTTGGTGCCCCATCTTGTTCCTGTTTCAGGAAGATGAAGGGAGGTGCCCATGGCCAACCAGGGGCCTCCTTACAAGCAGCACTCAGACTGGGGGAGAGAGAAGAAGCACAAGGAGCCAATGAGCTGTTCTGAGGTGCAAGGAACATGCTAGTAAGAGAGAGCAGAGTGAGAGAGAGATGAAATCAATTTACTTTTCTCTTACTATTCTCTTTTCACAGTCCAGCAAAAGCCAAAGACCTATAAATGTTAATTAACTGCAGCAGAAAAAATTCAGATCTCCTGCCTTGTCTAATAGGGCAGTGCTGCGTGATAAATCTCAGAACTGAATGGAAAGAAATGCAAAATTCTTTGATAGGTAAAACAGCTCAAACGTATGTATTTATTATGTATATTTAGCTGTTGCCAGGAGTTCAGCTTTAACATTATTATTGTTATTATTTTATTTTTATTATTATTTTCCAAAGTAGGGTTTCATTTTAATGCTGCAAAAATAACAAAACCATGCAAGCCAAGAATTTCGAAATTTGCCAGTTATCTAGAATTCACCAAGCTTCCCCGCAAATTAATAATTTACAGAGAAAACATCGTGCTTTTACTGGAACACACAAACTGATTTAGCCACCGCCGCAGAAAGGAAACACCTGCCCTGGTCCGCCGTCAAATTAATAACTTGGACTGTAGCGTCAGGAGCGTTTTTTTATAATGCGGCCTTCCTAGCAAGGTATATCCAAACACGCCAGATAGTCGCTGCCCGCCTCTAAACCGATCACTTTTAAATAAATTAACCATGGCACTGCCTAATGCCGTCCACCTGCCTTCCCGCGAGTCGTGCTGGCGACCCCACCTGACCCCCCCTTTGATTAAATGTCAGGAGCTTGGTGCTCGCCTGCAAATTTCCACTGAAGGCAGATAACAGAAAGGTTCCTCTTGTGACTCCATAAAACCGAAATAAATTTCAGTGACATCTTGTAAATTTTTATTTTCTACAATGACTGCGGGCCCCATCTGTGGCCCAGCTGTTATTAGAAGCGAAAGCCTAGGCCCTTCTGCATTACAAAACAGCATAGAACAGTAATTGCCAGTGGAAGAGATTAAGTGTAGACACTAAAACTGTTTACTTGCAATGAATATGTATAACGATGGGTAAGACGCAGCACTGGAAGATTAAAAAGAGAGAAGGGTTTGTTTACAAGGCCTAGGAAAAAAAAAGAGAGAGAGAGAGAGGAATGTCAGTTGGCCGGGAGCCCAAAATAGGAACGGAAAACCTTTGGGCAAGGCATTAGGGAGAAAAACAGATGGTTTGTGAACCTTTTATTAGACAGAAAAATCATTAATCAAGCCCAGGATGGAAATGGCAAGGTTTTTTTTTTCTAATTCATATTTAAGGTTTTTTTTCTTTTTTTTTTTTAAAGCGACAGTATAGCCTTCCTGCACTGTTGGATGTTTTGGTTTAAGCTGTTCCTTTTTTTTTCCTAAACGAAAAAGGAAGTTGAATTCTAGAAGAGTAGCATTAAGCTCGCACTGTGCACAAATTCCTTGGTGTACAGTTACTCCCACCACCTGCTCAGAGGCTTCTATGCACAATTAAAATTGTGTCCGTGGAATTTAAATTTTATTTACTATTTTTTATGAGTTATTTAGACATATTATATTACGCTTTTATTCATTTAGTGATTTTGCAATCTGTGAGCATTACTTGTCTGTGTTTACATATATGCAGTATATATTTATGTACATATTGTGTGCCTGTTTTTAATAAAAAAAAAGAAAAAAATGTATACAGTACATTTGTAAAATATCTATATAAAAAAATGTAACTAAATATATACAATTACAATATATACAGTATACTATATAGCATATAGTAGTGGTGGCACTCACGGGTCTTAAAGCAGGTGAACATGTCCATACAAGAGGTGTTTGTTATATCCAATATATTAATGGTGCGCAATATTGTTTAATATTAATTATTATACAAAAATAAATCTAGAGACAATAAATATTTACAAATACTTACACATATAAAGGTTGTCTATTTTTTAATTATTTTTTGGCTTTCTGAAAATGTCTTGGTTGATTTTTTAGCGATGTAACTTTTGTGCTAGAAATTTCAGAACCAAAATCTTTTTGCACAAATAAAATGTAACACACTGCAGTTAATAATAATCCTAAAAAAGAAACAGTACCTTACTATTCCTTAACTTCAACTCGACCCTTAAAGCATAATTAACCACATTAAAGCGGAGTTCCAGCCTAACACACTCACCTGTCCAACGGTCCAGCGATGCGGCCGCCCGAAGCCTCGCTCTTCTCCCTCTCTGCTCTCCGGCGCCGGCATCACTGGTGTGGGCACCCGGCTGTGACAGTTTGCGGCTTCACAGCCGGGTACGCACTGCGCATGCGCGAGTTGCGCTACGCATCGTGATTGGCCGGGAATCTTCTGGGACCTCTGACATGTCCCAGAAGATTGCAGGGAGGGAGGGGGAGAGGAGAACTTCCGCTCAGGGCGCCGCGGCGCTCCGAGCGGAAGTGGGAGCGGGTACCTGTCAAAACTAGGTAAGCGCTCCCCCCCCCCAAAAAAATGACATGCCAAATGTGGCATGTCAGGGGGTTAGCACTACCTAAAGCGGAAGTTCCACTTTTGGGTGGAACTCCGCTTTAACTTAACAGTTTCAAAAAACAGTTACTGTACATTCACAACTCATGTCGGGAATGTAACTGTCACATCGGTTGTGTTCTCAACTAAACTGTCAAACCATTGAATGGCTGGTGTCATAACTGATTACATGTGCAACATCATGGCAGTTGAATATAAAACAGAGGCCAAGGTGGCAACTTCTTTGGCTGAGGGTCTAGTTCCACTTTGAGCCTAGCCATTAACCTGAATCTTCACCATCCATCATACATCTGAGAGTGACGTATCTAGAGATGACGTATGGGCTGTATACATATATATATATATATATATATATATATACACTGTGGATTATTATCACCGCTATAATTCCATACCCCTGGGTGACGTGCTATTGGACGAAATGTGTCGGGTGTAGCTACAGTGGTGATGTAATCACGCCCACCGGGTTGCTGATCATGCCTATCTGTTTTACATGCAATCTTTTACCTGCCTTATGTGAGTAGTTGTTTTATCTTAATAAATGGTGCAATTTTATACTACTACACAATGAGTCCCTCGTTTGCCTTTGTCCCTTCTTGAGCTTAATCTGTGAACTGCTCTAGTTAATTTGAGTCCTGGATTGTGCCATCCATTCATCACAGTGGGGATTTCTCCCAAAAAAGTGAAGCCAGACCCCCATCTTTGAGGTCTTACCTGTTGGTAAGGGGCACATACATTTATTGATGGACTGTCTGCACTGAGCATTCATTGATGGATTGTTTTGCACTGTGCACTTTTTCCTCTTTAATACATTTTCCTTGGATGTTGATGTTAATCATGCTTATCTAGGCACTGTATCTGTTTTATCACTTGATTGATTTGTATTTTTTGAATCCTTGATGCACTAGCACTTTATCTTAATAGCCCAACACTTTTGAATTTATATACATCTTGGAGTGTCAGATGCTTCGTTCCCCACTCTGTGCTGTGTTTCTATCTGCCAGCATCTACATCACTTGCTAATTGCATATAAGTTAAACAGGTTGTTTAGGTAGGCCTTCACTCTACTTGTACATAGTTGTTGATATATTAAAAAGAGATTGTACAGAAATCCATAAAAAGAATGCCATGGAACTGGAAAGGATAAGGGGAAAGGCAACGAGATGAAAAAAAAAAAAAGGCACGGAGGAATGCTATGTGGAGAGTTTAATCGACTGGATTTATTCACATTTGAAAAGAGGCAATTAAAGTGGAATTAAACCTAAAAAATAAAAAAAACACAGGCAATGTCATCACAGTGTCGTCATTGCGGCCCAGCAGATAAAGCATCAAAAAAGAGTTTGAACTTGGAGATCTGAGAGCGCTAACACTGCAGCACTGGAGGGGATTGCTAGGTTGGTAAGTCTGCCATATACTGCTAATATACTAAGCATAAGTTGTTCACGCTACTGCCCACAGTCCTTTGGGCTGCCTCTGCTCCCTCTCTTGAAGCTGAACTAAAGTTTCACTGTAACTCACTGTGAGCAGGCAGGCTTTTTATTGCAGAAGAGACATGCAATGTTTCTTCTTCAATAAACTGCACCTACCTGCCTGATGACAGCTATGCCCAGAATGTAAGCTGAGCTGTGCATGCGCAGCACAGCCTACAGCTGCCAACCAGATACTGTGTTCTGGGATGACTAGCTCCTTTTCAAGTGCAGCAGTGACGTCCCGGGATGGCCAATGAAAAGGCCTGAAAACCAGGACATAGGAGAAGTAGCCAGTGCCTGGAAGGACCATTGGAGAGATGAGTACTTCTGCCTTTAGTTGTACTTTAAATATCCCTTGACTGATATTTTTTTATACTTACCTTTTTCTTCAATCTTCTGACCCATCATATGATGCCACAGGTACCCTTCCTCCTTGCCTCTTCTCTGAGCTAAGAGGTTCTTACTGATGCAGGTAGTTAAAAAAAATCCCTAAACAATACGAAAAGAGCTTTTAAAAGATATAAAAATGAAGGAACACTATCATCGTTTAAATGTTACAAAGAATATAACAGAATATGTAAAAAGGAAATCAAAGCTGCCAACATTTAAAACGAATGACAGATTGCAAGAGATAGTAGGACAAACCCCCAAAAATTCTTCAAATATATTAAAAGTAAAAAGGTTAGGTCTGAGCATGTAGGCCCTTTACAAAATAATCTAGAGTGGGTGACTGGGGACAAACCGAAGGCAAATGTATTAAATACTTTCTTCAGCTCTGTGTATACAAGAGAGCATGGGGAAGCTTGTGTCCATAATAGGGATGGTATTGACACAGCCCTAAATTTTATTTATTTCAGGTACTTATATAGCGCTGTCAATTTACGTAGCGCTTTACATATACATTGCACATTCACATCAGTCCCTGCCCTCAAGGAGCTTACAATCTAAGGTCCCTAACTCATATACATACACAGTAGGGCCATTTTTTTTTATTTTTTTTATACAGGATCCAATTTACCTACCAGCATGTCTTTGGAGTGTGGGAGTAAACCCGCGCAGGCACAGGGAGAACATGCAAACTCCAGGCAGGTGGTCATGGTTGGGATTTGAACCAGTGACCCTCTTGCTGCTAGGTGAAAGTGCTAACCACTACACCACTGTGCCACAATGGCTCAAAACTAATATGGTCCAGAAGTATTTAGACAGAATAAAGGTGAATAAAGCACCTGCACCAGATGACATCCACCCACAGATCCTAGAATAATTGAGCTCTGTCATTTCAAAGCCTTTGTTTCAAACTTTTATTGACTCTTTAATGACTGGGATAGTACCTTTGGATTGGTGTAAGGCTAACGTGGTGACTACATTTAAAAAGGGATCAAAGTCTTTACCAAGTAACTATAGACCTGCTAGTTTATCTTCTATAGTTGGGAAGATACTGGAGAGTTTAATAAAAGACCACATAGATGAGTTCTTGCTGGAAAAAATATTTTAAGCAACAGACAGCATGGATTCATTAAGGACAAAAGTTGTCAGACAAATCTGATTTCTTTTTATGAGGAGGTAAGTAAAACCTTGGACAGAGGGGTGGCTGTGGACGTAGTATACTTGGATTTTGCAAAAGCGTTTGACACAGTTCTCCACACAAGGCTAATGTGTAAGGTAAAGTCTACAGGCCTGGAAAAATAATTTTGTAAATGGATAGAAAACTGGCTAAAAGACCGAATTCAGAGAGTAGCGGTTATTGCTTTTTACTCTGAATGGTCTAAGGTTATCAGTGGTGTACCCCAAGTTGTTCAGATGATTACTTTTTAATACATTTATAAAGGATATCGGGTCTGGGAGTAAAAGTATAATTTCAGTCATTGTCGATGACACCAAGCTATGCAGTGGAATAACTTTGTTACAGGATGTCTACAATTTACAAGCCAACCTCAATGCACTGTGTAATTGGGCAACTATGTGGCAAAGGAGGTTTAATGTAGATAAATGTAAAGCTATGCATTTGGGGGATAAGAATATGCATGCATCATACATACTAGGGGTAGTACAACTGGGGGAATCAATGGTGGAGAGGGATCTGGGTGTTCTGGTAGACCACAAGCTTAATAATCAGCATGCGATGTCAAGCTGCGGTTTCCAAAGTGAGCAAAGTCCTTTCTTGTATTAAGAGAGGCATGGACTCCAGAGAGAGAGAGAAATCATTTTGCCCCTGTACAAATCATTAGTAAGACCTCATCTGGAATATGGAGTTTTGTTTTGGGCACCAGTTTACAAAGTTAGGGAACTGGAGAAAGCGCAGAGAAGGGCAACCAAAACTGATAAGAGGCATGGAGGAGCTCAGCTATGAGGAAAGATTAGAGGAACTGAATTTATTCTCTCTTGAGAAGAGGAGATGAAGGATATGATCAACATGTACAAATACATAAGGGGTCCATATAGTGAACTCTGTGTCAAGTTATCCACTTTAAGGTCATCACAGAGGACAAGTGTGCACTCTTTACAGCTGGAGGAAAAGAGATTTATTCTCCAGATAAGGAAAGGCTTATTCACAGTTAGAGCTGTGAAAATATGAAATAGACTCCCTCAAGAGCTGGTTCTGTTCAGTTCAGTAGCTTGCTTTAAAAAGGCCTGGATTCTTTCCTAAATGTATATAACATAACTGGATATTAACATTTATAGGTAATGTTGATCTAGGTAATATCCAATTGCCTTTTGGGGGATAAGGAAGGATTTTTTTTCCCCTGCTGGAGAAAATTGGATCATGTTTTGTGTTTCTCAGGGGTTTTTTTTGCCTTCCTCTTGATCCTGTGGGTATAGGATTGTAATTATTTTTCTTTTCTTTTTTTTCCCCCCTTTTATTGGTTGAACTAGATGAACTTGATGTGTCTTTTTTCAACCAGACTAACTATGTAACTATGTAGAGGAGCAGATGTGATGATGTCAGTGCTGCTGTCTACACTAATACGCTTTTAATGAAGGGTGCCGTATAGATAATAATGTGTGCTGGTGCCTTATAATGTCATGCCTCCATCCCCTATTTGCATTTACAAAGAACTAAAAACATTTTCCATGAGTCTTAAAATTTGCATAAAAATATTTATTGAGCAATAGATGAAAATCTTTTAAATAATACATTTTTTTTTAAAACAGCAAGTTGATTTATAAACACTACAGTGTATCGGCATACAGTCAACATAGTATTCATACAATGATACATATACAAATTCCATTCTTCTAAGTTTTTCACAAAACATAATGATGTATACATCCTTTACCTCAACACGTTTTGAGACAATAATCTCACTTCTTCAGGTGCAGATGCCCATTGTAAAATCTGTAAACCAAAGAACAGCTTCATAGAATATGTTCAAAAATTCCCTCAAAATAGGGGGAATGGTGTAGATGATGTGATATTTATATATATATATATAGATGTCCATTAATAGAACAATACTTACAAATCAGCTATGTAGCAATCTAAGATAACACCTCCAGACTGATGTACTTATCTTATGTCACTAGTATGTATGTATGGTTCTTTTACTTGCAATAAAATATTGTTGGAAGAAAAAAACATATAACACCTCCAAATGAAAACCACCAAGTGTCTGATTGGAAGTAGTGTGGGGGGGGGGGGGGGGGGGAGACATGGCACCCCAATGGGAGACCGAGGAGCAGTACCTGAAATTATATACATGGGATTAGAAAGCCTGTTGCCCATCAAGAACAGTTGAAGGAGCCTACTAAGCATAGACAAAGTGACCTGTGTGCTGAAAGTGCAACCCACAGGAAAAAAGAGAGAGTGCCAGAGTATGTGCTCCTAGTGAAAATAGTGCCCGTGTGCATCAGCAAATGGAATTGCTTGCTAAAAATAATTATATTATATCTACCCAGAGAAAAAAAAAAGAAGAAAGGAAAAATTAAAAAGAAAGAGCAGAGGTATAGGGTCTACCATCAGACACATAAGGAAAAAATGTATAGTATTTACTAAAGACACCAACAAACAAACAGACACCATATGTAAACTAACAAAGATAAAATATGAATCGAGAGTCAGAAATTAGCAGAAAATACACCATATACAGTATCTCACAAAAGTGAGTACGCCCCTCACATTTCTGGAAATATTTTATTATATCTTTTCATGTGACAACACTGAAGAAATTACACTTTGCTACAATGTAAAGTAGTGAGTGTACAGCTTGTATAACAGTCTAAATTTGCTCACAGGCTGACCCCCACCCCTTCAACCTCTGCAGCAATGCTGGCAGCACTCATACGTCTATTTTCCAAAGACAACCTCTGGATATGATGCTAAGCACGTGCACTCAACTTCTTTGGTTGACCACGGCGAGGCCTGTTCTGAGTGGAACCTGTCCTGTTAAACCGCTGTATGGTCTTGGCCACCATCCTGCAGCTCAGTTTCAGGGTCTTGGCAATCTTCTTATTGCCTAGGACATCTTTTTGTAGAGCTACAATTCTTTTTTTCAGATCTTCAGAGAGTTCTTTGCCATGAGGTGCCATGTTGAACTACCAGTGACCAGTAGTAAGAGAATGAGATCCATAACACCAAATTTAACACATCTGCTCCCCCATTCACACCTGAGACCTTGTAACACTAACGAGTCACATGACACCGGGGAGGGAAAATGGCTAATTGGGGCCAATTTAGACATTTTCACTTAGGGGTGCACTCACGTTTGTTGCCAGTTGTTTAGACATTAATGGCTGTATGTTGAATTATTTTGAGGGGACAGCAAATTTACAGGGTTATACAAGCTGTACACTCACTACTTTACATTGTTGCAAAGTGTCATTTCTTCAGTGTTGTTACATGAAAAGATATAATAAAATATTTACAAAAAATGTGAGGGGTGTACTCACTTTTTGAGATACTGTATATGCTACCACAGGTAGGGTGTGAAACAAGAATCAGGAATGGGCATAAAGGATCAGTAGTAACCAAGTGCTAACATGTGTGAGTGAGCAATCATCCTACATGACTCCAGGTCCCACAGGGGAAGCGAAAAGCCTTCCTCTACCTGCTCCTTAATTTATCCCATCAGAAGGGCACCACACCCCTCCCAGCACCAAATGGACTGCAGGTGTAAAAAAAAAACAAAAAAAAAAAAAACAACAGCACACCATCTCAGCCCCAAGAGATAAGGGCAAGATAGAGCCTGGATAAAACCATGCCATAGTGATGCCTCCTCAGTGGACAGACCCATGACACTGAACATTTACAGTAGAGTTCCTGGTTTTTAAGGGAAAGTTACCCTGGGTACCATTAAGCCCGAAAGACTAAAGACATCTTGTGGGCTATAAGAGGCACTGTGAGGACAGCTCCAGAATGAAGGTGAATATTTAGGGATGGAAGGCCCCTCTTCAGAGTATGTGACTGGTGGATGTTTAGTGTAGGCCAACGGTGAGCAGAAACTCATCATGGGCTACAATCTAAACAGAAGTCTTTTGGGCATGGGGTCTGACCTATAGGTTGGTATAAGTGTGAGAAAATGTGCAGGCTAGTGTTAGGAAGCAACATGATCTGGCATTCTAAGACAATGAACTTGCTGGCTCAATGAAGCTGAGGCTCAATGCCTCAGAAAATGTATTAGAAGACCATCTGTAGAGTGGAGAACCTTTCATTAAGGAGGTTGGATGTACCTTAAGGCCCGTACACACGTAGCGATTGTCGGCCGTAAATATTCGGCCGCCGAACGATCGGCCGATTGTCGGCTTGTTAGTATGATGCTTCTAACAACCGACAGCGACTTTTTGGCCGAACAGAATCGGGTGTGCAGGCTATAAAATTTTTGTTGGCCGTCACCAGAACGCCCGATTGTTCGCCAGTCAGTACAGAATTCGGCCGACAAACAGCAGATGAGCAAGACTGGGCATGCTCAGAGAAGAAAAAAGACACGGAAAGTTAACCATCACATGACATCACTTCTGCAGTCGGCTGTTGTTGGCAGACAAAATTTGTGTGCAGTCTTTAGCACTTTTCAACCGACAGGACAGCAACGGACAAAAGACAGCCGATCGTTCGGCCGACATTCGGTAAGTGTGTACGGGGCTTAAGTGCAAATAAATATTACTTCCATGGTGGTCTAAATAGCAACAGTGAGGGGCTGAGCAAGGGTAGCCCTTCCTGGGTGGCTTAAGTATGGGAAGACACTCTCTAGAATGTCAACTGTGTCTTAGGATTGTGTTGAGGGAAGCCCTTAGGTGAGCTACAGCCCCATGGCAGAAGTTACTCATGTGTAAAGAGACCTTGCAGCTACCCTACTGTGAGCAAATACCGTGAAGTGCTCATCCAGACAATAAAGTGTCCTACCAGTTGCAATATCATGAGGACTAAGGTCCCGTTCACATCATTGCGACTTGTCATGCGATTTGACAGAACAAAGTTGCATGACAAGTTGCACCCTAGTTCTGCCTATGGAATTGGTCAAATCAGTGCAATTATGACTTGCACTGGTTTTGAAAAGGTTCCTGTGCTATTTTTGGCAGTTGTGTATGAAGTGGCAGAGATGTTGGCAAGCCGCACATGAAATCACACTAAACAGCGGTTTTGAAATCAGGGAGAAGTAGTGCCCTTTCAAAGCCGCATTGGGTGTTAACCAGGGCTCATTGCTGATTGGGTCATATCCATTCTCAAGATTTAAGATTTCATTTCCAACCACTCCAGGATTCATAAAAAGTTTACTTTTGTAGGCTGTGCTGCTTGTCCTGCAAGTTACTACAGCTTTGCCTTTGCTCAACATTGGCCTGTTTAACGCACACTATATAGCCACTTTTGTTTTCTAACTTTTGGCTAATTTGAAGATGCTGGGCTACCAAGCTTGGGCTCAGTTAGGACTCCTATCTCTGCCCTGGGTCAGTAATGGTATTATGTTGGTCACACAATAGCCTATTTATATCTCTCATCACCTGTCTAGCAGTACTACTGCCCCCTAATTATTATACTGTATATCCAAACTTGTTTTATTCTTTTATTCTGGATACAGTGGGGGAGGATTATAAATCCTATCAGTTTTGTTTTGCCATTTGTATCCCATGGGGAGGATTTTCCTTCACTTCCTGTCCCATAGTCAAAACAGGAAGTTGTCTCCAAAGTGAGGAAAATTGATTATAGTTACATAGCTAATCAGGTTGAAAAAAGACATCCAGTTTAACCAAATCCTCTCTTAGACAGTTATTTACAGAATATGTGTTCCCATTGGAAGATTTGGAAGACTTCCCTGCTATTCCTGTGCTGGTGAATGGTAACTCAAAATTTGGGTATTTTCTTTCACATTTACTCTTGGTAATAATGGTTACCAGGACTAATGAAGAAGGTGAGTCTCTCTAAAGGGGACAAACCTGACTGGTGCTTTACTGCCTCTTCACTACATCCAAAAAAAAAAAAAAAGAAAGGTTTTGATTGGAGTTGCACTTTAACCACTTGCTGACTGCTGCATATATACTGCGGCAGCACGAATGGCCATACCTGTACGGCAGTTCACGGGAGTGCTCCTGGGGGGAACCGGCCACCCACTCCCCCACCAGGCAGTGGGGATTGCCGCCTGACACCCACAATCGTTCCCCGCTGAGAGAGAACAATGGTCTTCTGTAGTAAACACAGCAGACCATTGTTCTCTCTGAAATGATTACAGAGCGCCTGTGATCCTTCTATATAGGATCACAGGCCTCTGTGTTGATTTCACAAGCCCATCCCCCATACAGTTAGAAAACACTCCCCTAGGCTCACACTTAACCCTTTGATCACCCCTGGGTTAACCCCTTCCCTGCCAGTGTCATTATTACAGTAACAGTGCATATTTTTAGCACTGATTACTGTAGTAATGTCACTGGTCTCCCAAAAAGTGTAAAAAAATGTCAGTTAGGGGTTCGATCTGTCCGCCGCAATGTCAGAGTCCCGCTAAAAATTACAGATCGCAGCCTATACTAGTAAAAAAATAAAATAAGTAAAAATGACATCAATCTTTCCCCTAGTTTGTAGATGGGATAACTTTTGCACAAACCAATACACCTATTGGGATTTTTTATTTACCAAAAATATGTAGCAGTATACCAATTGGCCTAAAATGTTGAAAAATTTGATTTTTTTCTTTTTTCTTTTTGGGAATGTTATATAGCAGAAAGTGAAAAATATTGTTTTTTTTTTTTTTTCAGAATTGGCGCTCTTTTTTTGTTTATAGATATAAAAAATAAAAATCGCAAAGGTGATCAAATACCACCAAAAGAAAGCTCTATTTGTAGGAAAAAAAGACATAAATTTTGTTTAGGTACAGCATCGTACAAACGCGCAATTGTCAGTTAAAGTAACGCAGTGCCGAATCGCGAAAAATGGCCTGGTCTTTAAGGGGGCAAATCCTTTTGGTCCAGAAGTGGTTAAAAGGTGGTTCAGCAAAAAGAGTGAGTCTAGTAACAGTTTAATTAATAAATATGTATACTTTTTAAACATTCGGTTATAGGTGTATTTGTTTATTTCTCAAATAATCTATACCAAAGTGATATCTTGATGAGTGCACATTGGCCTGGTGTACACATTAGTCATTGCTCCTGCAGTGATGTATTGTTGTTTTATTGTATGGTGTGGTGTGGATTTCACATTCTTTTCCCTACACAAATTAGGCCTTCTTCTCTGTGGCTTCCAGCCTTTAGGACATACAGTATAGTCACATTTTATACATACATTTATGCTCTCCTGCATATGCTGCTGGAAATACATTAAATGACAAAGTCAGAAAAAAACACAAAAGATTTCTGCAGAATGTGCAGCCAGATGGAGCTTAGGCTGCAAGTCAACATGATATGGTAACGCAATTATGTTTGGCTAGACGAGAATATATTGGTTTTGTAGAATACAATATAACAGAATATGCCGTTCTGCACATATATATCCTAGATGTATTCAGCAGTGATGGATGGCTAACATGGACTTATTTTATACAAGCAAAAAAAATCAGAATAAATCTCTAAACTGATGTAAGTACAGGATGCTAAAATCATTACTCTTTGCACTGCCTATTGTAGCCAAGCAAGCTGCGACCTGCCTCTTCCTACATTGCTTCCTCCTGGTCAGATGCTGATGGCTGCCTCATTGGCTGATACATTGGTGTGGTGTCGGTTTCAGGCAGACCAGAGTTTGATTACAGAAGTTGTGGTTGATAATTGCATAACAAAAAATGTGATAACCTAGAAATGTAAGAAGGCACCTGGAGATGGTGGTGGTGATTTCAGGAAGGATCTGACGGCCACATTGCAAAAGTAAGATGAGCCCAAACTTTACAATACATAAAAAGGCTGGTACAAGGGTCTGCACACTGTACCCCATGTGACCCTTTTCTTGCCTTTATCCAGCTCTTGGGGCATTATTAATACCACTGATATGAGGCACTATTCGTCCCATCGACAACAACAATGTGGCACGATTCCTTCCACTGACACCAACGATGGGGCACGATTCCTCCCACTAATACCAATGCAGGGATGCTATTCCACCCACTAATACCAATGATGGGGCACTATTCCGCGCACTGATACAAATGATTGGGCACTATTCATCCCACTAAAACCAATGCTGGGATGCTATTCTGTCCACTAATACCAACAATGGGGCACTATTTCTCCCACTAATACCAATGATGGGGCACTATTCCTCCCACTAATACAAATTATGGGGCACTATTCCTCACACTAATACCAACGATGGGGCACAATTGCTCCACTAATACCAATGCTGGGATGCTATTCCTCCTACTGATACCAATGATGGGGCGCTATTACTCCTACCAATGCTGGTATGCTATTCTGCCCACTGATAAGAACAATAGGGCTCTATTCCTTGCACTAATACAAATGATGGGGCACTATTTCTCCCACTAATACCAATGATGGGGCACTATTCCTCCCACTAATACCAATGCAGGGATGCTATTCCGCCCACTATTACCAACAATGGGGCACTATTCCTCACACTAATACAAATGATGGGGCACTATTCCTCCCACTAATACCAATGCTGGGATGCTGTTCTGCCTACTAATACCAACGATGGAGCACTATTTCTCCCACTAATACCAATGATGGGGCACTATTCCTCACACTAATATGAATTATGGGGCACTATTCCTCACACTAATACCAACGATGGGGCACAATTGCTCCACTAATACCAATGTTGGGATGCTATTATTCCCACTGATACCAATGATGGGGCACTATTCCTTACACTAATACAAATGATGGGCGCTATTCCTCCCACTCATACCAATGCTGGTATGCTATTCTGCCCACTGATATGAATAATAGGGCTCTATTCCTTGAACTAATACAAATGATGGGGCACAATTTCTCCTCCTACTGACCACAGGCATTATGGAATTTTTTTACTCTCACTGACCACCTACTCTTAGGCATTATATACTTCCAGCGATGCCAGGGCATTTTTTTTTTTTACTCCTTCTGACCACAGTTAGGTCCCCCAAAGTCTAAAAAAAAGTAAACTAACTCTTTGTTTAGAAAGTTTGGGGACCCCTGACCTAAAAGAATGACATTTTGTATGCAAAAGCACTGAATATCATAAACAACTGCCATTGTTTTGTAAAATAATAATGTTAGCCTTTATTCATCTATTGTTGAATAGCGGCACTGTGGATTTCCTGCTGCCTCTTTCTGTTTAACGGAGGTGTAAAGTCAGAAGGCTTTTTTTTATCTTAATACATTCTATGCATTTAGATAAACAAACCTTCAGTGTGTAGCAGCCCCCGCCAGCACCCCCTAATACTTACCTGTGCTCCATCTCTCTACAGCGATGTCCACGAGTGTCTCGGCTGTCCGAGGCTCTCCCTACTGATTGGCTGAGACACAGCAGTGGTGCCATTGGATCCCACTGCTGTCAATCAAAGTCAGTCAGCCAATCAGGAGAGAGAGGGGGTGGGGCCGGGCTACAGCTCTGTGTCTGAATCGACACATGGAGCTGTTACTCAGCTTGGGTGCACTCAACAGGAGGGAGGGGCCAAGAGCAGCAAAGAGGGACCCGAGAAGTGGAAGATCGGGCTGCTCTGTGCAAATCCACTTCAAAAGAGCAGGTAAGTATAACATGTTTGTTATTTTTATTGAAAAAAAAAATGAGACTTTATAATCACTTTAAATATTCCCCAGTAAATGCAGGATATCCTATCTCATGGTGTTTTTTTTTTGATGGTGACAACAGTAGAACATGCCTGTGCAATGTGCGTCAGCAGAGCTGTTTTTAGTCTGACTTGGGAGAACATGCGGCAAAACAGAAATATAGGAGAGCAGTTGGGATTTCTTATAAAAGCGAATGCAAACAGTAGAAGTAGAAGTGTCTATGTCTAATAAAGTGATGGCAAACCTTGGCACCCCAGAGGAAGAGGAGGACCAGAGCAGAGCCTTTAGACTTATCTGCTTCACAGCACCTCTCTCTCTTGCTTCCTGCACTCAGCGAGGATAAACCAGCCTGAGAGGTGTGCTGGCACACAGTCTGTGTTTGAGGCCTAGTGCATGTGGCCTAGAGAGACCGTGGAGCCCGTCCTCAGCAGCGCGGATGCTGATGATTGCACAGCGGTGACCGAGCCAGTGAAGCTGAATGGAGAGCGGTGGACTCTGAGCTGAGCTGACTGACTGAGACAGCAGAGCACGTGAGGTTCTGTTCTGTGACAGTGCACAAGTAAGGAGCAGCCTTTCAGGAGGATAAGAAGATTACTACTGGACACTGACGCTGCAGTGAAGTACCTGGTGATCTTGAGAGAACTGCAAGTATACTTAAAGTTATATACTGTTCACATTTAAAACAGCCTTTGGATATATTTATACCCCTTTTCTGTGGATTACAAATGTCACTTACTTAAGTGACCAGAGCTCCAACTGCCGGCGAAGAATCGCAAGGCCTTGCTAGGACAGTGACTCTAGTGGTTCATTGCTAAAGGGGGCCCCTGCAGGTGTCAAAGTGCATTACTTCAGTTGCTAGATTGAATGTTTGAAACACATTTAAATAGGTAAACTGTTATATACAGTCAGATTAGATAGGATTGTCTGACAGTCACTCTCACGAGTCCTTTAATAACAGATACATATATATATATATATATATATATATATATATATATATATATACCGTATTTATCGGTGTATAACATGTACTTTTTCCTCCTAAAAATGGAGGAAAAAGCAATAGTGCGTGTTATACGCCAATATTAAAAAAAAAAGGCCAGGAAGCAGCACCGAGAGCAGAAGGGGCGGGCCGGCCGAGGAGAAGGAAGGACGAGCTGTCATAGGAAGTCCCGTCTCCTCTGCCGATACGTGTGACGTCTATCATAAGCGGAACTTCCGATGACAGCGATCGCTCGTTCTACCTTCTCCTCGGCCCGGCCCGCCCCCTTCTGCTCTCTGCGCTGCTTCCCGGCCTTTTTTAAAACTGATTCGGATAGTGTCAATGGCGCTTGCGAGGCTGCATATATGGACACTGTGCTGGCAAGGCTGCATTGCTGGAGACTGCTGATGAGGCTGCATTGCTGGACACTTCTGATGAGGCTGCATTGCTGGACACTGCTTATGAGGCTGCATTGCTGGACACTGCTGATGAGGCTGCATTGCTGGACACTGCTTATGATGCTGCATTGCTGGACACTGCTGATTAGGCTGCATTGCTGGACACTGTGCTGATGTGGCTGCATTGGTGGACACTGCTTATGAGGCTGCATTGCTGGACACTGTGCTGATGAGCCTGCTTTGCTGGACACTGTGCTGATGAGGCTGCATTGCTGGACACTGCTGATTAGGCTGCATTGCTGGACACTGTGCTGATGAGTCTGCATTCATGGGCACTGGTGAGATGTCATTTGATTAAAAAAATGTTCATGAAAAAGAGTTCAAAGCTATTTATTTTAAATTTAAGCTTTTTTCCAGAAATTTCTCTCCTAATATTGAGGTGCGTGTTATAGGCCGGCGCATGTTATACACTGATAAATATGGGATATATAGATATTCATATATCTAATCATAGCGTTTTGTATTGTTACTGTTGGACTTTGTGTCTCGGGTCCCATACAGTATTCACATTTGGGACACAGCAACCAAAGTACTGTCATAGTCCTTTATTGCATATTTGCTTGTGTTGATTTGTATCTTGTTACACTTTAATTGTTCCAGTAAACAGTTAAACTGGTGCTTCATTGTGTCAAAATGATTTTTAAAGGCACATACACCCAAAAAAAAAAACACCAAGTGTGCCAGTGGGGCGGAGCTTGATCTTGGAGGTTGAAAGGCGGAGCAAGGGACCCGTTTTACTTAAGCGCCTCCTGAGGGGGTAGCCCTACAAGTATATATTCATTGCCATACCTAAACTTCTGCTTTAACGTGCTAATGTTTATATGAAAATGAATAATGACTGGGTTTACATCTATGATAATATAAGGTAGAGAGGCATTTACATCTCCAATCCAAGTAGGTTTTGTTTGGCCCTAAGTTTAGATTGTAGATTTGCGTGGAAAAAATGCCTTGGAAACTTCAGCCTGATGAAAAACAATTATCAGTTTATTCGTGTATGGCATTTGATGTCTTGTAGTACATCAAGAACCAAAAACCAAAAAAAACAGAAAGAGTTTTTTATGGCTACATTATATCTAAAAGTTTTTTTTTTTAGTTTTGCTGTCTGTGCTTCACTAGAGGATTTTCTTACACTTCCTCTCTCGCAAACATTACAGGGAAGTCCCTTCTTAGACAGTTGACACATTACAGGTGTCCCCATTGACAGACACATTCAAATCTGGTGATTTCCTCCTCACTTTTAGTCCCGATGCCAATGGTCTCTATACAGAGGACAAATCACTACAGTTGGAACACAGACAGCACTAAAAACCTGACAGATAGTCTAACAATCACTATTCTATCAAAAACATAAAAAAAAAAAAAATATGGCTTTATCATGATTTATGTGCATCTGCTGCTTGGATTGCTGGACAACATGATTGATGATAGATATGGATCGTGGGACTTTTTGTTATTCGGTGTGTTTTTACAGTTTACTCTTCTGTGAATAAGTGGGGGCATTATGTAACCCTTACTTTGTCACATGGAGGGATGGAATTTGATGTGATCATTCCAGAGAGAAAAATGGTCAGCTGTGTTTACAACAGCTGACCGTTCTTCTCTCTCAGCAGGAAGTGATCGCGGGTGTCAGGCGGCAATCGGAGTCGCCTTCCCCGTGCATCGGAGTACCTGCTGACGAATGGGGGTGGGAATGCGCCGGCGGCGGCACGCGCTCGCCCCTTAGCTGCAGGCGCACTACCGACGTAGACCTATGTCGGTTTGCGCAGGAGGGACTGCCTGCCACAGTAAATCAGCGGCGGACGGTCCGGAACTAGTTAAAGCCCAATTGTTGTTCAAATAAAATTAGGTTGCGTCAAAAAAGTCCCATATGTCTTACCAATACTTTTCTATTTCAATACGTTTTTATCGACTTACCATTGCTTTTTATCTAAAGGCATAAAACCCATTCAGACCGGCATATTGTGGTAGCATGTTGAACACCACAAGTTTTACCACAATGCAAGAAACTATGTGTGGTGTGTTGTAGTATGCTTGATAAGTGCTTGTCAATTGAACAGGCTGTATTATACAGTGCCTTGAAAAAGTTTTAATACCCCTTGAAATTTTCCAAATTTTTGTCATGTTTCAACCAAAAATGTAAATTTTTTGGGGGGGATTTTATGTGATAGACTAACACAAAGTGAAGTGGAAGGAAAATGATAAATGGTTTTCAAACTTTTTTACAAATAAATAAGTGAAGAGTGTGGCGTGCATTTGAATTCAGCCCCCCTACAAAGTCAATACTTTGTAGAACCACCTTTTGCTGCAATTACAGCTGCAAGTCTTTTTGGGGATGTCTCTACCAGCTTTGCACATCTAGAGCAGTCTAGGCACCCCATTCTAAAATATAAAAAAACTATACTGATAGTTTTACGCAATGCAGCAACATCCACACGTAGGACACCCAACGTTAGAGGTAATTTTTGTTCCCAAAACAAATACACTTTTGCACACTGGAACTTACTAGTATTCCAATGTTTCTTTTCTCCCTCAATTTCTCTCCATTAGTTAGCTAATGTAATTCCAGTGCTGAAAAAAGGGGGCAGAGGAGGGTCAAACAAGAACCCTATGGAGGCAATAGACATCCTCCTTATCAACTGATGATATAATTGAGTGTGAGGATGCCAGTGTCTGGAAAGTCGTAATGGTGCATAATGAAAACCTGTGTCTTTGTGTAACTAAAAGGCAAGCTTCATCCACCGCTGGCTTGTTTACAATTTTTGATACATTTTTAGGCATTTTGCCAAGGCACCCCTGGAGAAGCCTCAAAGCACCCCTGATCTAGAGAGTGAAGCTGCTGAAAAAGTACAAACGCACTATTAGCCCCCACCTGCTTAATTCAGCAAACGCCCTTATCCCTATCTTTTGGGGTACGGCCACTGTTCCTACGATTGAGCTATGGCTGCAGAAAGTCGAAGACACATGCCGAATGAAAGAACTCTCTTTCTTGACCAAAGACAAACTAGATCTACACACGTTGACTTGGTGGCCCTGGACCTCTTTTAAGACCGACTCCCAATACATTCACATCCTTTCAGGCACACCCTCAGACTGCTCCAACTCTAACGTTGCCCCTGCTGCCCCCACTGGGTAGCTTATGATATTATCCTGTGTTCTGATATTAGGTGACTGCCTACTGTTTTACTTATGTTGCTTGTCATTCCATGACCCCTCCTTCTGGTGTATTTAATGTGTCCTTTTGGATTCTCATTTACTGATACACCCGTGGCCTGCTCCCCCATCCCCCCTCCCCACCTTCCCCCCTCCTCTCCCTTCTTCTTCTTTCTGACCTCTCTGGGTCTTCCCCTCTCTCTAAACTTATTTTCTACTTTATATCTACGTTTATTTCGTTCTTCTCTCTTTTCCTTGCTCTTTCTCTCGCTTAGCCTCTTTCTGAAAAGTGCCAAGTTTGACCAACTCCTTTCACATGTAGCACTAGCCTGCTCAGCAGACCTATTGTCGTTGTATGTTTTATGACCAGCTTCTTGTTGCTGTATACTGCTTTCTACCTGGTTAGAAATGGCTGGTTTTGATGTATACCTACTTATTGTTCTTGTGTTATACAATCTGCTGTTCTTGTCCTCTATTAAGGACCATCTCTGTGTGTACCTGTCTCTCTTGGTTTTAATAAACATTTATTGACACAGACAGCACGGCTTGGCCCCACCCTCTCCTCCCTCGTTACAGGATTTGCTTGACAGCAGCAGAAGCTAATAGCTCCCACTGCTGCCTCTCTGTCCAGTGAGAGGAGAGCTGCTGCTCTTGGGCATAGCACTGGTTCGAGATCGGGCTCAAGTAAGTATTTGAGGGGGCTAGGGGAGGGGAATCTGTTCACAGAAGTTTTTTTACCTTATTGCAGAAAATGCATGAAGGTAAAAACCCTTAAGCCTTTAGAATCACTTTAATGAAACCAGGAGGATGTGATTGATTATCATACAGCCATAATTAGTTTGCCCTTTTGTATTTGTTGCTGTAGCATTTACTCTATATATTTAATCTTTTTTTAAAACAAAAGTGGAGTTTTCCTTTAAGTGCCGACAGAACAGCGCCCGCAGTACAGGATCATGTAAGAGGACATCTGTTGTCTTTCTGGCACCCTAGGAAACATATGATGTTATTTCAGAAAACATAAGAGCCATCTTGGTAGGAGTGTACTGAAAATCTTCTATTGGAACAGGTCCACCCATTGACCCATTTATTAATATCACTTTGTAATTAAGAGTTGGGCTGGGGTGATTGTAAACAGCATCTATCACGTATTTCAGTCCTAGCAATACAATGGAATTAATCGTGGATGCAGTAATTAAAACTCTTATTATTGGTGGCATAAAACAAAACTGACACCGTACTTTGCATTAATTTTCACACATATGGATATTAGTATGTATATTGGGAAAATAGGAAACTTCACAGGGATTAGACCTTGATGAATTGCTGATGTAGGAATAAGTGACCTTATTAAAATTACCCTCTTTTTTTTTTTTTTTTCGTTCTCATAGCTGATAGCGGGAGCTTATGATACATTTGTTTTAGGGTGGGATTTTTTTAGGCTTGACATTTTAGATATATTCTATGGTAGTCGTTTGCTGCTATGCTTTTCCCCTTAGGTAGCACACGCATTTACCAGCTCTAGCCCGCACTGACCCCCCCCCCCCCCGTCGCCAGCTCACTCACCCAGGGCAGGCAGCGGCGGCAGCGGCTTCCCCCTCAGTCTCCTCCCTCCACCTCTGCTCCTTGGCCAATAGCATGGCTTTTCCTTTCAGCCAAATGGGAAATGGGTCTCAGGACCCGCTTCCTGATTGGCCAGGAGGAGAATCAGTGTTCATATTCATTCGCTATTGTCACACAACTGGGTGGGCTCGGGGCGCAGTGCTCTGCGCCCCAAGCCCATCCTTTTTTGAAGCCTATTAGAGCCACTGGCTCTAATCACATGCTTAAAAAAAAAACCCATTGGAATCCATGCGTCCGGCACCCTGCATGTAGATTAGGGCGCCGGACGCATGGATAGGGGGGGGGCAGCACCCCTGCGCCCCAATGCACCAGTCGCCACTGATCCAAACCTAACACTAACTTTCACAGTAATCCAAACCTAACACTAACTCTCACTGTAATCCAAACCTAACACTAACTCTCACTGTAATCCAAACCTAACACGAACTCTCACTGTAATCCAAACCTAGCACTAACTCTCACTGAAATCCAAACCTAACACTAACATTCACTGTAATCCAAACCTAACATTAACTCTCACAGTTATCCAAACCTAGCACTAACTCTCACTGTAATCCAAACCTAGCACTAACTCTCACTGTAATACAAACCTAACACTAACTTTCACAATAATCCAAACCTAACACTAAATCTCACTGTAATCCAAATCTAACACTAACTCTCACTGTAATCCAAACCTAACACTAACTCTCATTGTAATACATACCCTAACATTAATCCTTCCCTGTAATCCAAACTCTAACACTAGCCCTCCCTGTGATTCAAACCTAACACTAACCTTCCCTTTATTCTAAGCCCTAACATTGTTGCTTCCTGTATTCCTAACCCTAACAATAAAGTGGGGTACACACTATAAAAAAATCGGGCAAACTATTGTCCGATTTTTCTTGTTGTTTCACAGCAAATCGAACCAATGAATGAAAATTCGTATGAACATTCTCGTACAGCACTGGCTTTTTTTGTTGTTTATTGTTTCTGATCATGCGCAGTCTTTCTTTTCTGATTTTTCTTGTACAAAAATCGTACAAAAACGTTATACATTAAACTAAAATGATTCGTTTTTTTCCCGTACGAGAAACATTTTGGAGTTTGTCCCTTCGAGAATTTTCGTATGAAAATTCTGAATCGTCTGTAGAAAGTTCTGTACACACTATACGAAAATCGTACAGAAATACTTTGGGCGAAAATGTTCCCCCGATTTTTTTATAGTGTGTACGAGCCTTAACTCTCCCTGTAGTTCAAACAATCAATAAGTTCAAAAAGTTTTGTAAGCCAGAGCTTTGTGTTTACCTGTTGGTCCTTACACCACCCTATGTTAGTTCTTTCCCCGAGCCTCTCACTGCTAATCATAAAGATGCAGATTACTACAGCTGCATTTTCCCATGCATGCAAGTTAAGAGGACTTTGCCTCTTTTCAAAATATTGATTTCTCTACATGATGTGCCTTCAGTGGTGTATCCTGAGGCAAGTACATGCAGAAATGCATTTAGGGTAACATGGAAGATCCCTTGAGCCATCATACAATTAATTCTGAATTGGAAACTTAGAGTTCTGATTTTAAATCTCAGAATTCTGACTTTGAAACTCAGAATTCTGAGTTAGAAAATCAGAATTAATTCTGATTTTTAATTTGCTGAATTTAGACTTTTTAATGCCAGAATTCAGATTTATGCTCTCAGAATTCTGACTTTTAATCTCAGAATTGTGACATTAGAAGAATTCTGTTTAATAAATTTTAGGATGGCCCCAGGGGCTCTTCTGCAAGGGAAAGATATGCAGGCAGTGACTGCAGTTTTTTTTCCTTGTGTGGTGTGCAGTTAAAGCTTGGTGTTAAAGTGATACCAATAAGTGATTACCCAATAGACAGAAAAACAAGCTTTGAAAACATAACCAAGCCTTAAAAGAAAAAAATAGAAAAATGAAAAAAAAATGAAAAAAAAATTTTTTTTCCTATTTTAGTGAGCGTTAACTAAAAATGGTTACTATATTACTATACATGTTGTGCTTTCATTTAACTTTAGTGCCATGTAAAAGAACCCACCCCCCCTCCCCATTAACCCTTTAGATAAGTATGATCCATGTAAATACATGCTTCTCAATAGTGGGATTGCCTTGGCAGTATGCACTTCCAAAGTAATCATGGTGATATCTTCTTCGACATAGCAGAAACCCTGGTATTTGCATCAGCCTCCAGTGAGTTTTATTGGGGAAAATAATGAACACCTCTCTACAGAGTTTAAAAGGATGCAAGAGAAAGCAAAAAGATGACATTTTATATTTGCATACATTTTTGCAAACAATTAAGGGTATGCATCAGCCAGCTTTTGTTAGCTTCAAATAGGTTCACCATGCAGCTCTATGGCCATGCAAAACCTACTTAAATCAAGTCAAATGCAGATCAGAAGGTGATCAACTGCAAGTCATATGCAACTATCGATGAATTCTAAATGACCTCAGAAGCATCTCAAAATGATTTCAAACTGATGCCATCAACACAAGCCCAAACCCCATCAACACAGACCCTAAAAGAACAAAAACTCCATCTGTTTTGAGGAAAAAAGAGCAATTGCCTTTAAATCAGCAGTATACAGTGTTTTAAAGTAATATAGCACACCCTATTGCTAAACTTTATCTCTTATGTGTATATGGATGGCTCACATCAGTCCACTTACTAAAAATTTCAAATCAGTGCTAAAGTGGAACAGCTGTGTTCATTACAACTGTATACTCCCAAAGCTTCCCTGTAGATATGAAGCAACCTATGAAAATGTTGGCTCTTACCAAAGATCAAACTCCCAGTGCAGTAAACCTAAATGTATTGCTGGATTCTACATTCAGTATATTAAGCTTGTTAGCAGGGCCCTGATTCATTGCCAGCAATTCAATTCAATGACTCAGTTATGCTGGCCAGGGGCACCTCCCACCATCCTTCCTCCTGCAACAAGGAGATTGGGTACTACACACCTTTATATTGAGGAACTCCACCATCTTGATCACTCAAATTCTTCTAGCCTGAGTCCCACTACCAGAAATAAAGGAATTCCACAAGTTCAGTCTTTTTAATGTTTTACTGTAACAATAACAGAGTGTACCATTCTTTGCCTTCAAACTACTTCACTTCTGACCCTTTACATCCAACATCAATAACACTGCACAGTTCAATCAATAACAATGATGCCACTAGAGAAAGAGAGAGGGTAAAAAGCAGAAAAAGTTTGAAAGTAGGGAGATAGCCAGAGGAAGGGAGGCAACCCGCGCGGGGAACCAGCACCAAGACTCAAGTGCCTGGAGTATCGCCATGTAGAGCTTGTCCCTCGTCCGAGAAGACAAGCTTGTTCCAGTAGTCCCAGGTCTTAGAGTAACGCTACCCCCTGCCCTGCGAAGATAACACCAAATCCTCAAATTCGTTGATAAGTTTGACCCTAGACAGCCATAATGAGATTGAGGGAGGCATTGTGTCTTTCCATCGAAGGCTGATGCAGGATTTGGCAGTATTTAGTAGATGACGGAGGATGGAATGTTTGTATTGTGCGGGTGGAATAGATGAGCAATGTAATAAAAAGAAAGCAGGATCGTCTGCAATGGTAAAATCCGTCATCCTTTGGGAGACTCTCCGCACTTCTCTCCAGAAGTCCTGGAGCTTAGCGCAGCTCTAGAAGACGTGGAGCAAGGAGCCCTGTTCTTGCAGACACCGCCAGCATCTATCCGATGCCTCGGGGAAGAGTCTTGCGATCCTCATCGGGGAATAATATCAATGTGATAGCAATTTGTAATTAGATTCCTGAATACAGGTACATATCGAGGAGCGGAGCGTAAATCGGAAGGTTCCCTTTTTTATGGGTTTTCCAACAGGGCCTTTGTCCGGCCTACCCCCAAGGCTTCTTCCTGGACCTGTAACTCTACATTCTAGCTTTTGCAGGCCACCTTTCCCCATCAACCTCTGACCTCTATTCTTCTGTCCCTAGAATATAAGAGACTAAACTAGTCCCACCTAGAGTATCCACCCAAGGCAGGGGCTTTCCCATAAGGAGGGCAAACCTATGCTTACAAGCATTTTTTAGTTTAAAGAGACAGGTTCACTTTGCCCAATTATGGAAAAGTGTAAAAATCACTAATGCCTCGTTTCCACTGAGCGGAACGGTTTGGGTCGGTACAGTTTGGAAGGGTTAGAATGGTCCGGTCTATTCAGGTGAGAATTTCCACTGCAAGTCGGGCCACCAGGGACCATGCGGGGTTTACACCAAATGAGGTGTTTGTTTTGCTCTTTGATTTGACGTGAGCATTGAAGTTTTCCTGTCCGCCAATCAGTGAAATCTTTTGTGTGACGCCAGTAGCTCCGCCCTAACCGTACCGTACCATTTCCTATGGCCCTACATCTGAAGCAGGACCAGGAATGGTGCGGTTTGGTTGTATGGGCCACTTTCATAATGGAAACACTGAAATTAGCGTACCGTACCGAACCGACCCGACCCGAACCGATCCGCTAAGTGGAAACGAGGCATAATACTCCCTCAAACTTTCCAACTCAGTTGACATCCCTCCTCCCTCCCTCCAGTCATGTGACAGTACTCAAACCTAGAGACTGACCTAGACCCAAATACTGTCACATGGAAGAAGGTCAAATGCCTCCCTATACCTGGAAGCACTGGGAATTGTGTGCATGAGAGGTGGGGGAGTGCTGGAGAGGTGGGTATGATTGGGTTGAGAGGGGCCATTTTAGATATACTGTCAATGGAGCATTGAATACAAGTTCTGCACAGACTTCCAAGACAGGCAGTGAGGTTTTTTTGCATTTATAGAATAAAATAGCCGCAGGTTTAAATGGAAAACTAAATTTAAATAACATTAAATTACATTAAGGCTAACATAGAAATTACAAATTGTATATCAGTTTTTATCAAAACTGAAATTTTTCTTTGAATAGTAAATTATTGTGGGGAGGAAAATAGAAATGTATAAAGTATTCTAATTCCTATATCATCCAACTTGCTCTACCTGGTTTAATTTAATTTTCAGCTATCCGTCTCCACATTATATCCTCAGATTTAAAAAAAAAAAAAAAGAGAGAGGCAATCCTATCTAAAGCATGTCTATGTCATTATTTTCTACTTGTGTGAAACTCCCAGTAACTCTTCCGCGGGCTAATTAAATATTCTCGTCATGCTTTGGATGCACGCGGGCGACTATGAAATGATCTATCCGCTTGTTTCGAAGAGTCATTGATTTGCAATATTCAAATCGCACACTAGCCTCCAATTAACTGGCCTTCCAATATTTAAACAGAACTCCATTTTATGTAATTATAGTACAAACACATTTTCGGCATCTACATTTTTTGCATAATTAGTTCCCTATTAAACTACTTATGTGTTGCATTTTTTTTTTTTATTTTAATCAGAAAGCAGAAAGCAAAACAATTTTATCCTTTACCGGTCCAGTAATTAACAAGGTAGCGATAACAGCATGTTAATACAAGTATAATTTGTTTACGTTTAAAAATAAATTGTCTTGTATTACCATAGCGCCGGCTACTTTTACTTGCGCTAAGTAATACGGCGTCCTAATAGCTATTTGCCATGTGTTTAAGGATTATTAATGGTAAAACAAACCCGGGTAGCCGTAGTCCCACGTGGCAGCGGTTTACATTAGACTTAATTACACTTAATTCTTCTGAGACTAATTTGAGATGTATTAGTCTTAGTTTTTCAAACATTTTTTCAAACAGATTTTTGTGGGACTTGTGATTTAAATGTTAATGCCGGTTTTGCCAAAATTTCGTCAAGATTGACGGCGAAACAGATAGAGCTGGGAGAAAATGATCACAAGCTGTGTTATTGTACTGTCATTTGATATTTTTCCTTTTGTAATAAAAACCACTTAAAAAATGAAAAATAAAATAACAACTAAACAATTGATATAAAAATCATCTGTTATGGCTGGAAATAATGTTTAGTGTGCATGTACGGTGGACAAAATTGCAACAATTGTGTGCAAAGTGCAGTTCCCCTTAGCAATCTTTGGATTAATAAAGTATTCTGAACCAATCAGAAGCCCCCTCCCTGCACCCACCTGGAGCCTGCCTTGGGCCCAATTGCAAAACCAATATATGTATGTAAACCTTACATCTACTACTCAGTATGTTTAGCATCATATCTCACTGTTTGCAGTTTTCCTAAGGCCCCTTTCATACTTTTGCGACTTGTCCTGTGACTTGGAACTGCAAAGTCTCACGACAAGTCGTACCCCATGATTTCCAAAAAGTTTCATTAATATCTGTGCGACTTCAAGGTGCATCAACTTTAAAGTAGTCCCTGCCCTACTTTGGTTCCTTCCACCTTGATGCATTTTGAGGTCCAGGCATTGCTTAAAGTCGCGTCGAAGTTACATCAAAGTTGCGTCAAAGTTGCGCAACTTTCAGGTTGTACCAGTGTGAAAGGGGCCTAAAGTGTAAGTTCACCTTTTCACAAAAAATTAAAAGGTGAACTAACACTCTACAACAGGGGTCTTCAAACTATGGCCCTCCAGTTGTTCAGGAACTACAATTCCCATCATGCCTAGTCATGTCTGTAAATGTCAGAGTTTTACAATGCCTCATGGTATTTGTAGTTCCACAACAACTGGAGGGCCATAGTTTGAAGATCCCTCCTCTACACCCTCCCAACTTCCCCAGTCCCTGATACCCTTACCTGCATTAATGATTAACTTTCACTGCCCGTGCAAACAGTGCAAGGGTCCTGGGATTCAATAGCAGGGTATTCTTCTGGGATAGATCAGAATGATTCTGATTGGTCATGTACTGGCATGTGATAATTTTGTCTAATCAGATCCTTCCCAGGATCATTAAAGCGGTACTAATCTCACAACAGTAAAATCAGTCTGTATATGCAGTAAAGCATGCCTGTTATACTCACTGTGGAACCTAAGGGGTTAATCCTTTGCATTGTGTAAAAAAAACTGATCCTGTCTTCTCTGATCCTCCTCTTATTCCACAGTCCCCAATTCATCTGCGGATGGTACAGAGCTTTTGGAGTCACTCTGCACATGGTCAGTTTGATGTGTATTGCTTAAGTTTTTTTTTTTTTTTTCTTGGGAGAGTGCATGTGATCAGCACAGGGCAAATCAGAACTGTCCAGACATATGGTCAGGGGTCCTGCAGCCTCACAGGATGGTCAGCGTAGAATGAAATCTCTTCCTACGAGCTTTAACCAGACACTGATAGAAGTCATATGATTGCTATATACTGCTGGTGAGAAAGGGTATTTAGCAGTTTATGTTTACTAAAATAATTGCATTTCCAGTTAGGCCCGGAGTAGAAAGAGAAGCCTAGACACAGGGCTGGCATGACTGGGTAGAAAGGGGTTTTGACATAGAAGGAGTTGGGGGAAGGATAGATAACTAAAGGGGAGACTTACCGGATTGGTGGAAAGTGAGGAGCAGGAGGGGCTTCAGGATTTGGGAGCGTAGGAAGTAGTTGGGAGGAGTTAGTCGGGAGAGAGCCTGGAGGGGAAAACTTCCCACCCTCCCTCCCTTAGAGTAAACAGTTAATGACAATTTTGTCTTTGCTAGTTATCAGTCCTTCGTTTGGCGATTTGTCATGGCAGCTGGGGGGGTGGGGGGGCAGGAGGTCCTTGGATGTGTCATGATTAGGTGCAAAAAGTTACGTTTTGTAGGGACCGTCTTGGGTATGGCTCCCATTATTATGGATGGTGGTACCTGTGATACTGGTTTGTCTCTGAACCGGTGTTTCTGCTGCTGGAGGCCTATAATGGTGTTTCACAGGTACTTGAAGTGTATGCACATGAGGACCTTGGGGCCCCTGGAAATACTATCTGCATGTTAAAATGTTACAATGTTAATATGTTTTAATGTTATTTATATTTGGTTAATAAAAGGCTGCTATGGCCAATAAACTCCCGTTGGTGTCGTCTCTGGTTAATTTAGGAGAGAAGTTAGTGGAGTGGTGGTCATGCAGTTTGGGGAAAAGCATCTTTGGTACCCAGTCATGTGGGAGACGAGATATAGTGAATGCAGGCCCCTGGGTTTAGTAACACTTTAAGGAAAGAAGTGGAAGAAGACCACAGCTTTCAAATCCCGGGACCACTGCACCGGATGAGTGGGCAATGACAGCTAATAATCTACGGAGGTAAGTGCACTGGGGATTGGGTGCACGGCGTTTGTTCACCTTTTCATTTTTTTGTGAGAAGGCGAACTTACATATTAATTACTTTTTTGTAGATCTGTTGCAAAGCTTCTTGCCTGGAAATCCTGCCAGTAACAGCTCTTCCTGTTGTAGGCTGACAAGATAAAGCCACTGCCTCGCAATTGGCAGCAGAGTTGCCAGTGTGTTGTGGCATGCTCAGTAAGTTGGCCATTGGGCTTCCTATCTGATAAACCTGATAAGCAGTCAATGGCCAACTGAAGGCTGACAGTACTGCTGCTAATTGAAGGGAAATCTCCCTAATGGCAAATGGTAAAAAAAAAAATTAAAAAAAACATGCAGGGATTTTAAACATTTACAACTTGAGTTGTTAAAATTGGCACAATTTGATCCAATGGCAGCTAGTCACATAGGTACAGTATAGGCATTTTGCCACATGGTCTCACCTAAAAGGGTTTGGGGACAATATCTCATCTTGGAATCTCCCCTTCAGCTAAAAGTAGAAACCTTATTGGTACAAGGAACCTTAATGGAGGCCTTTGACATGCCCCACATAATATACAGTATATGTAATACTATGGAAGATTGTTATAGATTAGGGGGAGGTTACAGGTGTGGTTGGAGATGGGAGATATACTGCAGAGGACTGAGAACATTTTACATAAGACTTTTTGAGACCCCTGCCATAACAATCACTTTCCATATCAATGTTTCCCCTCCCAATACTGAATGGGGCCCAAAAAGCACACAATAAATACTAAGGGGCACATGAAGACCTTGGGACAGAGGTTGGACACCAGGGAGCTAAGATAAAAAAAACTGGGTACATGACCATGTGACCAGCCACGATGTGAACCCAAGCAGTGCATCCTACAAGACAAGTAAATATTAAAACTTTTATATATTCCAGTTTTGAGCAGACATTGTCACACTGGTAGATTATTTCACAATCAGCTCCTTCAATTCCTCAAGTTTGTTAAGCCATGTGCTATTGACAAGGCCACCCATGGCTTACATTTCAGCCAATTAACAAGAAATATCTGAAGTTCAACGGCCAGCTTAAAGCTGAACTTTACCTATAACAATTTGTATAAGTTGTGGATATTTTTAACCACTTAAGCCCCGGAAGATTTTACCCCCTTCCTGACCAGGGCCTATTTTGCGATTCGGCACTGCGTGACTTTAACGGACAATTGCACGGTCGTGCGACGCTGTACCTAAACGAATTTGACGTCCTTTTTTCCCATAAACAGAGCTTTCTTTTGGTGGTATTTGATCACCTGTGCGATTTTTTGATCATGCACTATAAACAAAAAAAGAGCATCAATTTTGCAAAAATAACAATATTTTTCACATTTTATTTATATGAAATTCCCCCCCAAAAACAAATAAAAATCAAAATTTTTTAACATTTTAGGCCAATTTGTTTTATGCTACATATTTTTGGTAAAAAAAATCGCAAAAAGCATATTTTGATTGGTTTGCGCAAAAGTTATTGCGTTTACTAATAAGGGAAAGATTTTTGTCATTTTTGTTGTTTTTTTTTTTAACGCGTAATGGCGGCGATCTGTGATTTTTTTTTTGCGGGACTGCGACATTGCGGCGGACAGATCGGACCCTTGACTGACATTGTTGACACTTTTGGGGTTACCAGTGACATTACTACAGTAATCAGTGCTATACATATGCACTGTTACTGTAAAAATGACACTGGCAGTGAAGGGGTTAACTTTTTTTTGAGAGGGAGGGGTGAAGTGTGTCCCTAGGGGTGTTATTCTAACTGTGATTGGTTGTGGCTTGAGGTGTAAGAACAGTGATCAATGGTCCTACATAGTAGAACCGTATGATCACTATTCTTACACAGGGGAGAATGCCAGGCGGCTTTGTTTACATTAGCCGCCTGCCTTTTCTCCCGGTGTAACGGACGATCGCGAGTGCCAGGCGGACATCGGGTCCGCCGGGCACACGCGCGGGGGGGGTCCGTGACTGAGCGGGAGCGGGAGCGCGCATCCGGCGGCGCACACTTGCTCCCCAGAGCCTCACAGGCTAGTGACGTACCCATACGTCACTTTGCCTGTGAGGGGCTGACTGCCGCAGTATAAGTACTTGCAGCGGTCGGCAAGTGGTTAACTGAATCATGACAAATGTTCCCATACATGTGTAATAATATAAATATATAATAATATGTAAGATAAAATATCAATCACACATTAGCAGCGCTGCAGCACAGAGTGTGCTGTGTAAAAAATTGTGCTAAAATAATCCACTCTGATTAAACTATATATAAGAGATAATAAAATCAAAACAGCAAATTAAATAAAAATGTGCATAAATTGGAAAAAAGTGTAAAAAAGTCCACCATAAGTCCTTTAAACCACATAAATCCCAGTAGCCGTGGTGTTGAAAGATCAGAGAGATCAGTGTGGCCAAAATAACCTGAATAAGCCTTCACCACACCTCGTGGACGATCACCCCCACAGGTAGAAAACTCACCACAAATAAATGTAAATAGGGCCAATGAAATCAAACTTTACAGCACTGACTCCGATGCCTGTATGGAAGTATCACATCCCCTCCCCTCGGGTTGGATCACATAAGACCAGGGAACCATCAACTGAGAAGGAAGGAACCAGAAGATATAAGGACAGCAGAAAGTCTTGGAAGAATGTGTATACCTTCGTGTAATAATATCTCTCCCCCACAGTTGGTTTCGTGAGCTTTGACTTTGTGTGTAAAGATGGCTGCCGCATATCCAATTGACCATGTGGTTTTGGGGGGAAGTGCAACCATGTCTTGCTGACATCACTCACAAAACAACCTGTGAGTGGTCAAAAGGAATGACCACATCCTGTGGGTGGTCTCTGGTATAAAGGACTTGAAAAGAGAGTCTCTAGCATGGGTGAGGAAGGTTCTCTGTTTGGAGCTGTAGAAAGATGCAGCCAGAACCTTTGTCTTGTTCCAGATATTGAGTGCAAGTTAAGTATTGTTTGACCTTTCTTTGGGATATTGGGAATAGGAGTGTATGTTTGAGTCTTGTTAATGTTTATGGTAACTTTTACAGTATCTCACAAAAGTGAGTACACCCCTCACATTTTTGTTAATATTTTATTATATCTTTTCATGTGACAACACTGAAGAAATGACACTTTGCTACAATGTAAAGTAGTGAGTGTACAGCTGGTATAACAGTGTAAATTTACTGTCCCCTCAAAAAGACTCAACACACAGTCATTAAGGTCTAAACCACTGGACACAAAAGTGAGTACACCCCTGAGTAAAAATGTCCAAATTGGGCCCAATTTGCCATTTTCCCTCCATGGTGTCATGTTGGTAAAGGAAAGAGACTCACTGCTCAAGGTGATCCAGAAACCTGATGACCTACAGTGGTGCACGCCCCGGGTCACCTCCGTGGATAATCAATAATGAAAAGAAATGGCTGCACTCCATATTAGGTCAAAATCCAGGTTTACTACTGGACATCCCAGTGTGACAAACCTTGCCACCTTTTGTCACACTGGGATGTCCAGTAATAAACCTGGATTTTGACCTCATCTGTAGTGCATCCATTTCTTTTCATTAGTGTCATGTTGGTGTTACAAGGTCCCAGGAGTGAATGGGAAGCAGGATGGTTAAATTTGGTGTTATCGCTCTCACTCTTTTATACTGGTCACTGGAAGTTCAACATGGCACCTCATGGCGAAGCACTCAACTCTCTGAGGATCTAAAAAAAAAAAGAATAGTTCCTCTACATAAAGATGGCCTAGGCTATAAGATAATTGCCAAGACCCTGAAACTGAGCTGCAGCATGGTGGCCAGGACCATACAGTGGTTTAACAGGACAGGTTCCACTCAGAACTGACCTCGCCATGGTTGACCAAAGAAGTTAACACATGCTTGGCGTCATATCCAGAGGTTGTCTTTGGAAAATAGACAGTTGAGTGCTTCCAGCATTGCTGCAGAGGTTAAAGGGGTTGGGGGTCAGCCTGTCAGTGCTCAGACCATACGCCGCACAATGCATCAAATTGGTCTGCATGGCTGTCGACTCAGAAGGAAACCTCTTCTAAAGATGATACACAAGAAAGCCTGCAAACAGTTTGCTGAAAACAAGCAGACTAAGGACATGGATTACTGGAACCATGTCCTGTGGTCTGATGAGACCAAGATAAACCCATTTGGTTCAGATGGTGTCAAGCACGTGTGGCAGCAACCAGGTGAGGAATACAAAGACAAGTGTGTCTTGCAGTCTACAGTCAAGCATGGTGGTGGGAGTTTCATGGTCTGGGGCTGCATGAGTGCTGACGGCACTGGGGAGCTACAGTTCATTGAGGGAACCATGAATGCCAGCCTGTACTTTGATATACTGAAGCAGGGCATGACCCCCCCCCCCTTTGGAGACTGGGCCACAGGGCAGTATTCCAACATGATAACAATCCCAAACACTCCACCAAGACTACCACTGCCTTGCTAAAGAAGCTGAGGGTAAAGGTGATGGACTGGCTAAGCATGTCTCCAGATCTAAACCCTATTGAAAGTCTGTTGGGCATCCTCAAACAGAAGGCAGAGAAGCGCAAGGTCTCCAACATCCACCAGCTCTGTGATGTCACCATGGAGGAGTGGAAGAGGACTCCAGTGGCAACCTGTGAAGCTCTAGTGGACTCCATGCCCAAGAGGGTTAAAGCAGTGCTGGAAATAATGGTGGCCACACTAAATATTGACACTTTGGGTGCAATTTGGACATTTTCACTTAGGGGTGTACTCACTTTTGTTGCCAGCAGTTTAGACATTAATGGCAGTGTGTTGAGTTATTTTGAGGGGACAGCAAATTTACACTTTTATACAAGCTGTACACTCACTACTTTACATTGTAGCAAAGTGTCATTTCTTCAGTGTTGTCACATGAAAAGATATAATAAAATATTTACAAAAATGTGAGGGGTGTACTCACTTTTGTGAGATACTGTCTGTGTAAGGAACTTTATGTATTTTGATGTCCAGTTTTGTTTTATGCTTTTTATCAAAACTGCTCTTGGTGTGTCTGTTCATTTTAAATATTCACTAGATATTTCATTGGCTGTCCACTAGTATACCTTCATCATAAATTTTGTTGTTCCCACATTTGATTCACAATTTCATTAAAAAAAAAAAAGTTCTATGGCAAGGAACATATGTTCCACATTAATAATTACATTACCAATAAAAGCGTGTGCTGTATATTGCCTTCAGGATTATTACTGTTTGTTCTTGCTGGTGGCCGCCATTTTAGTGAAGCCCAGAGCCCCTGAACAGCAGTAAATCATAAAGCAGGACTAAACCCATCGATTTAACGGTTTCAAAAAAGGTTACATTCCTGGAATGCCTGGATTGCTAACTGTCACATTTGCTTGTGTGCTCAACCAAACTGTCAAACCATCAACTGGCTGGTGTCATAACTGATCACATGTGCTGCACCATGCAGATCAAACAGAAGCAGCTTTTTTGGCTGTAAAGGATAGGAGGGTTGTATTCCACTTCATCCTATCCTATCATTTTCAGCCAAGGAAGCTGCCAACTTGGCCTCTGTTTGATCTTCAGCTGCCATGATACTGCACATGTGATCAGTTTTGATACCAGCTATTGGATGGTTTAACAGTTTGGTTGATAGCACAACCACTGCGACAGTTACATTTCTGGCACGTGGCGGGAATGTAACTGGTTTTTAAAACTGTTAAATCAATTGGTTTACCTCCGCTTTAAGGCTGTCAGCAGATCGGCCTTTCTACAAATTCAGCAGTGCCTAAAAATTCCTGAAAAAAAAGAGCAACTGAGCATGTGCAGAGCAGAGTGAGGCAATTAAACAGTATAGGTACTTATTTTTAATGTTTTGCATAGCTATACCTGCTTTAAGCTGTAGGATGATACGCCTCAAGTGGGTGTTTGATTGACAGCCTGGGCTCACAGGAAGAGCATAGAATAATGCTGGGAGGAGAACTGCCCAGCCAACAGGATCAGAGGAGGACATGGAGGTCAATGGTGTAAAAAAAGTAAGTAGTGCTTCACTAACTTTCTTTGTGGGGGGAGCCGAGTACAGAACAAAAAAATAGACTTGAGTTTCTAAAGAAGTATTTGCCTTTGTAAGGCCACCACATTTGGGCAGAACTGGTGATATTGGAGAGGGTTATCTATTTAAAAAGCCAGTACACCATTCAGCTTCACGGGTGACTAAGCAAATCTAAATATCAGTTATGATTAAAGTTCATTTTATAACCATTTCAAAACTATTTCATGTTGTACTTTGTTGATTTTTTGCAATGCATTTTGACCAAAGTCTGTGAATTAATTAAATACTTAAATTGTTTTTCCGTCATATTAAACAAATTCATGTTTATCCCGCAAGCGAAATTAGAAGGTTTAAATCCACTAAGTCTAAGCAAGACAAATATTTTACAGCAGGCATCACTCCATTGACTAAACTGGATAATTGCGTGCCATAAAATCGTGACATATTAATAATTAGCATTATTGATTAACACTGCTTGAGTGCTTTCCAACAATCAACATTTCTCCTTATGAATACATAAAAGAAAAAGCAAAAGCAGAAGCGATACACGCAGTCACCTACTACAACCCTCCCCTGACCATTTGAGTAAAGAAGCAGAGGTATATGAAACTTCAACTCCAAAATGTGTGTTGTACTTTTACTTGGAAATCCAGAAAATAGTTATCATTTGTGTACTCGAACATAAAACCTAGAAGCAAGTCAGGTGTAGCCACAAGAAGGCAAGATTTTGGCTATATTTAATCAAAAATGGATTGATCCTGCATCAACCATGCATTCACACTGAATTCCTATTGACTTCCAACATTTATTTAACCACTTGCCGTCTGCTCACTAGAGCTCTACTGCGGCAAAGTGGTTCATTATCGTCTGGCGATGTAAGCCTACGTCGCCAGACACTCCCCTTTCTCGCCGGCGCGTGCACGCCGCCGGAGGCTCGCTCCCGCTGTATTCAGTCACAGCGGGAGTCGGGCCAGGGGAGGAGCAGCGGCGATCGCCGTTTCTCTTCCCCGATCGTCGGGGATCTAGTGTTTACACAAGCAGGCGGATCTCCTAAGTGACAGGCAGCGACAGATTGCAGGGTTCAGCATAGCTGAACATGCGATCTGTCCCTGTGTCACTCAGTCACCTCCCCCCACACACGTCAGTAAGCTCCAGGCATACATTAACCCCTCCCTCTCCAATAAAATTAACCCCTTCCCTGCCAGTGTCATTTTTACAGTAACAGTGCATATATATAGCACTGATTACTGTAGTAATGTCACTGGTACCCCCAAATGTTTCAAAAATGTCAGTCAAGGGTCCGATCTGTCCGCCGCAATGTCGCAGTCCCACAAAAAAAATCGCAGATCGCCACCATTACTCGTTAAAAAAAAAAACACCAAAAATGACAGAAATCTTTCCCTTAGTTAATAAACGCAATAACTTTTGCGCAAACCAATCAAAATAAGCTTATTGTGATTTTTTTTACCAAACATAGGTAGCAGAAAACAAATGGCCAGAAATTTAAAAAAAATTTGATTTTTACATTTTTTTGGGGGGAATTTCATATAAAAAAATTTGAAAAATATTGTTATTTTTTCAAAATTTACACTCTTTTTTTGTTTATAGCGCAAAAAGTAAAAATCGCACAGGTGATCAAATACCACCAAAAGAAAGCTCTGTTTGTGGGAAAAAAAGGACGTCAATTTCGTTTGGGTATGGCGTCGCACGACCGCGCAATTGTCAGTTAAATTCGCACAGTGCCGAATCGCAAAAAGTGGCCCAGACGTAAGACAGCAAAATCCTCCGGTGGTAATGTGGTTAAACACAGCCGAAAGGACACCCTCCATCTACAAAAATTTAGAAAAATTGCAAAAGAAACAATAAATGCGAAGGATCAATGTTTCCTTAAACAAGTATACAGAATAAATATTCCTGCCTTTTCTCTGCTTTTCATTTGGTTTCTCTGGGTCTGTAACTCAGAAGTATTGAAGCCAGGCACAGCTAGCCATTAGCTTTCTCAGAAGAAGGTCTGTAAAGCATAGCTCCCAACCTCCCCTGATTTAGAGGGACTGTCCCTCTGTTTCTCTTTCCTCCTCATGTCATGTGTCCCTCATTTTGGTCTGATCTATATAGTTGTATATAAAATGCACTTTTTATCTTTCAAAAAGTCTTTCCCAGTGCTAAACCTGTCATCCAATTAGAATCTTTCTGCATTTGTAAATTTCAAAAGACAATATAGAGGAATAGTAGTGGGTTTAACATATCATTTTTTATGTATAATTCTCCTTTAGGGGGTGTGGCAGGGGTGTGTTCTATGCCTACACACTTTTTCTACAATGAGTCCCTTATTCCCATCTCAAAAAGTTAGGAGGTATGGTAATGGTGAGCTTTATATAGAGTACCTTAAAGAGAAAATAAAGGTCTGGGTATTTTATACATAATTACATTGCTCCAGTTTGGACGAATGTAAATATGCATATACCATACATGGTTGATGACCCTGGAAGCTGCAAATCACTGAAGCAGACACCACTACTCCAGTAAGTTTCAGGTCCCATGCCAAGCAGCTACCCTGCTGCATTCTAAACACATGCTGTCAGGACCTGGACTTGAACCTGGGACCTCTGCTATGTCTGGTGATGACTTTACACTGAGCTATTTGGGATGCTGGAGAGCTCCCTTTATGATCCATTAGACAACCCCACCTTGTGCCTTGACTTCTGCTGAACCTTGAACTCTTTGCTCCGCCCATAAACTTTCTGATTTACGCCATGTCACTGCACTTCCTGTTTGCCAGATTATTGTGCTCTCTTCAGCAAGTATCTCACTCTCGTCTTACCTGCTGCCGTCCATATTGTGCTATCACTTGTTAACTGCCCTTGGCTTGTTCCTCAAGGCTTCTGCCTGATCTCCATCTGCAACTACTCATTACTGACCTTTGGCTAGTTTACTGAGTCTACACTTCTGCCTGATTCCTACCTGCTATATTTGCTACTGGACCAGACTGGGGCGATCCTGAGGACCACAACCTGGTACTAACATGCAGCAAAATCCATCTCCACCATCAGGAGCTCTGGTGAACACCAGTTAGTACTTAGACTCCGCACCTCAGGTGAGCCTGCGTCACCCGCCAGGGTGACTGACTGTATACCTATCCTGCTGGTCGGTGGTTGTCTCGCTACTGCTATACCAACTGGTCTTCGAGCCTGACCCCTGATCGTGACACTTGCTTGGCACGGGCGCCATTCAGAGAATGCTTTGCACTTTCCTAATGAATGCAAAGTGTTCTATGATTGGATGAGGTGGAGACGCAGAGCGGAGGCAGATCTTCACAACTTACTCGATTTCAGGTGAGTTGGATGTCTGGTCCCCTGCTGCACTCAGTGGTTTCACCCACTGGTCTCTATGTCATTACCATGTCCTCTAGTGATGCAGCGGTCAGCAAATGGAATTGGGGCTCTGGCACATGGGCACCCTGAGTCTGTGCAATGTAAATTTTCAACCTATTTCCCTGCCTGGGAAGCCGAAATGCTGTGTGCAGCTGCCTGTAGACATGACATGGCTGCACGCGGCTATATTAGGGTATACGATGGTATACAAAAATGCTCGTATTGAGTACAGGCTTATTACAAGAATAGAAAATGTTTCATTTGGCAAGTGTTTACTCATGTGCTGGTGTATAACCGAGTACAGCTGTGCACAGCCATTCTTGTGCAGGTGTGGCTGTATGCAGTGTCTTGGCTTCCCAGACAGGGGAAATACACCTGAATTTACATACACTATATTGTCAAAATCATCGGGACACCTGCCTTTACACACACATGATCTTTAATGGCATCTCAGTCTTAGTCCGTTGGGTTCAATATTGAGTTGGCCCACCCTTTGCAGCTATAACAGCTTCAACTCTTCTGGGAAGGCTGTCCACAAGGTTTAGGAGTGTGTCTATGGGAATGTTTGACCATTCTTCCAGAAGCGCATTTGTGAGGTCAGGCACTGATGTTGGACAAGAAGGCCTGTCTCCCACTCTCCACTCTAATTTTTTCCTAAGGTTGAGGTCAGGACTCAGAAGTCAAGTTCCTCCACCCCAAACTTACTCAGCCATGTCTTTATGGATCTTGCTTTGTTCACTGGTCCAAATGTTTTGGTCACACAAGAAAGACAAAATAAATGTCCCTGCGCTTGAGAGTTGCTGGCAGCTAGGTTCTTAGAAGAGTGACTCCCCTTGTCTAGCCACTGTTTCGGCTGTGCTGCCACTCCAAATAGGTCAGGGAAACCCAGATAGACTCTAAAAATGAAAAAAATACAGAGGGCGCACCGGCTTAGCGCATTACCTCTGCAACAATTTATTAAAAAAAGGGGGTCACCCTCAAAACGCATCTGCTTCATTTGGAGAATAAATCCCACAACTGTCTCTAATCAGTAGAATATGCTGCATGGACAATTGGTGGACTGTTTATATATATATATATATATATATATATATATATATATTTTTATCACACTTGAACAAGTCATTTCGTTTGTGAGTTTGATGTACACCTATTTCTTTTTTAATAAATTGTTGCAAATGTAATGCGCTAGGCCAATGCACCCTCTGTATTTGTATTGTTTCCAAATCTTTTGGTGGAGGGGGGATTATAGTTTTGGGTTGTTTTTCAGAGTTGGGCTTGGCCCCTTAGTTCCAGTGAAGGGGACTCTTAAGTCGTCTGCATACCAAGACATTTTGTACACTTTCATGCTCCCCACTTTTTGGGAACAGTTTGGGGATGGCCCCTTCCTGTTCCAACATGACTGCACACCAGTGTACAAAGCAAGATCCATAAAGACATGGGTGAGCGAGTTTGGGGTGGAGGAACTTGACTGGCCTGCACAGAGTTCTGACCTCAACCCGATAGAACACCTTTGGGATAAATTAGAGCGGAGACTGTTAGCCAGGCTTTTTTATCCAAATCAGTGCCTGACCTCACAAATGCGCTTCTGGAAGAATGGTCAAACATTCCCATAGACACACTCCTAAACCATGTTGGCAACCTTCCCAGAAGAGTTGATGCTGTTATAGCTGCAAAGGGTGGACCAACTCAACATTGAACCCTACAGACTAAGACTGGGATGCCATTAAAGTTCATGTACATGTAAAGGCAGGCGTGCTAATACTTTTAACAATATAATGTAGCTAACTGGAGAGGGGAAAATGTATGTAGGCATGTGGTCTGGCTGTTGGCTGCTGCTTCATCTGAAATTCAGAGCTTTCTGTTGGGACGGTGGGGAAGTGATGCAGTGATGTGATGATCGCTCAGTCACTTCCTCTGCTAGTTCTTGGTAGTAAATAAAGCAGTTATTTGATCGCCATTTTCTGCTTGTTCTTAATAGAGCTTGCTATGTCCTCTGTCACAGAGTCTGGATGGCCTTCTGTGGGAAGTCGGTAATATAAATGCTGAATTCTCACAAGATCTGAGCTGCCATCTTGGACACAAAGATGCTATAAATAGTACCCTCTGCATCACATTGTTGTTTTCACTCTATAGGGAGAGGATGCAGGGACAAGACCCTGATTGATATGGATAGACCAGACCTAGAGAGAGGGACAGGTCCCTGTTGAGGAGGGAAAGTGTAGATTCCAGCGAGGAAATCCAGGGTGTGGACAATGTAAAAGCAAGAGGTTTTTAGACCCCATAATCAGCTTGCTTGAACACTGAGAAAATACTCTTCAAAGTGACTGGGTTAAGACAGTGCCCTCTGCTTGGATAACTTTAATACAAGAATTTCCTGTTGGAGTAATTTAGTGTAAAATTTGGCCTCTGTGCAGGAGCTTCCTGTAATAAAGACCGGTGGCTGTCGCTCTCTCTCCTTGTGCAGGGTGACCAGTCTGGTCTCCGCCCCCTCCTGTAGTTTTCTGTGTGCAGCTTTTAGTGGGTGGAGCCTGCTAGGTCCCTCCCACAACTAAGATTTCTGCACAGTCTATGTACAGCAGGGTGATTATTTCACTGCTACGTTTATATGGTATTATCTGGGTGTGAAAATGTGTTTGGTGAACACAAAGTGGATTTATATCCTTAGTGGATATTCTAATCAGCTGAAGTAGCTTGCATGGTTATGTCAGATACTGAGACTGTAATTAATTTGGGGAAACAAATCTGCCCACTACATTAAGAGTTGGGTGGATGCTAAGAACTGGAAATTTACTTGGTTGGAGAACCCGATTCATTCAGTGGTTCAAAGTACTTCTAATTGTGAGCTAGCTTTACTGTATAATTCACAACAATGGCATAGTAATGGAAATGCAAATGTAATGCATAATCAATGGATCTGGACCATTACCTATATATTTATTCTCAGTCTAAATTAGTTAGTCCGTATTTATTGTTCTCTTTACCATTTTAATTGTACCGTGTAAAAAAATCAATTAAAGAGTTCCAATTATATCGCACTTATAAACTCTGCTGGATATATATAAAATAATAAGATGTGCTTGCCTGTGCAATAATAAACTGAATAAAAAGTAACAAGTTACTTTATAGATGCATCAAGTCAATGAAGCAATAAGTTAAGTGTAAATGATAACTTCACTCATCTGTTACATGGAGAGATGCATGCAATAAACACTTGATCTCTTCATATATAGCTCTTTTTAGTGGTGTTATTTACAGTGATAATGGAAGTATTTCACAAATTATGTTTTGCACAAATACACATTTTTCCACTACATACCTCCATTGCTCTGAGCTATAACCTGACAATTTTTGAGTTGGAGCTGTTTAAAATTGAATACTTACAAGGGCAGACAATTAGATTTGATTAAATACCTGGTACTTGATTTTACTAAAGTCTTTAAACAATTTGGACCACAATGATTAGAGCTGAATTTCAGGGAGCCAGCAAGCACAGATAAATAATCCAAGTAATGCGAAAAAGTGAGTACACCCAATGAAAATCATTGCCTTTTTAAGCAAACTTGAATAGACAAATATTCGATTTTTATTCAAAGAGTGCCCATAGATAGAAGTGATATACTTAAACAAATGACAAATAAAATTGACATGGTTTAATGATCTAAATCAATGGCCTGTGGACTGGATGTGGCCTTTTGCTTGCCTTTATCTGGCCCTTGAGGCATTATTCCTCCAGCAACTACGAGGCACCGTTCCTCCTACTAGAAACTAACAGTAGGGCATAATTCCTGGCACTGACACCACTATCCTTCCAATTGATACCAATGTTGGATCACTATTCCTCCAACTAATGACAATGATGGGGCACTATTCCTGCAACTAATTGCAATGATGGGGCACTATTACTGCAACTAATACAATGACAGGGCACTATTCCTCCAACTAACACCAATGATGAAGCACTATTTCTCCCACTGCTACGAGGCACCATTCCTCCCACTGGACACCAACAGTGGGGCATACTTCCTGCCACTGACAACAATGACGGAGCACTATCCCTCCCATTTATACCAATGATGGGGTCCTATTCCTACCACTAATACCAATGAAGATACATTATTCGTTCTATTGACCACATGTGCTATATTAGGGTCCTTTCACATGGGCGTTCCACCCAGGGGATTTCGCTTTGCGGGAGATCCGCTGTTCCTCGCTGAGCAGGCAGGTGACAGATCCGTCTACGCTCACTGTGTTGAGATGGACCTGTCAGAGCTCCGCTCTCCTCTATGGGTAGATTGGATGAAAACAGACCGCCTGTCCGTTTTCATCTGATCCCATCTGATCCCATCCGCCAGACGAATGGAAAATAGGGTTACCATCAATCTGGATCTCACAAACAGGATCGGATCTGATAGCAACGAGTGTCAGCAGACATGTCAACACAGACATCCGCTGCCCCATAGGGGTGAATGGAGCGTCCGATCAGGTCTGCCTGAAAAACTGACAGACGGACCTGATTGGAAAGCCCGTGTGAAGGGGGCCTAATTGTTTTACTCCCACTGACCACCAAACTTGAAACACTTTTTACTCCAACTAACACCAATGATGAAGCACTATTTCTCCCACTGCTACGAGGCACCATTCCTCCCACTGGACACCAACAGTGGGGCATACTTCCTGCCACTGACTACAATGACGGAGCACTATCCCTCCCATTTATACCAATGATGGGGTCCTATTCCTACCACTAATACCAATGAAGATACATTATTCGTTCTATTGACCACATGTGCTATATTAGGGTCCTTTCACATGGGCGTTCCACCCAAGGGATTTCGCTTTGCGGGAGATCCGCTGTTCCTCGCTGAGCAGGCAGGTGACAGATCCGTCTACGCTCACTGTGTTGAGATGGACCTGTCAGAGCTCCGCTCTCCTCTATGGGTAGATTGGATGAAAACAGACCGCCTGTCCGTTTTCATCTGATCCCATCTGATCCCATCCGCCAGACGAATGGAAAATAGGGTTACCATCAATCTGGATCTCACAAACAGGATCGGATCTGATAGCAACGAGTGTCAGCGGACATGTCACCACAGACATCCGCTGCCCCATAGGGGTGAATGGAGCGTCCGATCAGGTCTGCCTGAAAAACTGACAGACGGACCTGATTAGAAAGCCCGTGTGAAAGGGGCCTAATTGTTTTACTCCCACTGACCACCAAACTTGAAGCATTGTTTACTTCCACTGATGCCTAGTAATTTTTTACTCCCACTGGCCATAATCTGGCCTCCTAAAAGTGGAAGGACAGTAAACTGGCCCTTTGTTTAGAAAGTTTGGAGTCTCCTGATCTAATTTAATGAAAATACAAAGTTGTCATATGGAAAAAAGTAATAACACCCCTACATTTTACCACTACTTCAAATCAATGAAATTAGAATCCTGTGTTCCAGATTAGGTGCCAATGATAAAACCTTACATATTTAGGGTCTGGTGTTCTCTTTGCTATTGATGTATGGTGTCATTATGCCAAGATCAAAAGAGCTATGTAAAGCCCTCAAAGTAAAGTTACTGATGCCTAAAAGTCTGGCAAGGGTTTTAAAAGTATTACAAAATGATCTGAAATGAATCATTCCACTGCAAGGAAAAAATCTACATGGAGCAAAGATTTCAAATGACAGCTAATTTGTCCAGGCCTAAGAAAAAAAGTGACTGATGCTGAAAGTAGACTGAGAGATTCCATGCATGTTCCTCCGCAGGTACAATGCGGTGAGCGAGTGTTGTTACCCTGTGGCATGAAATGTGTCACTGCTAGGCTAGGATCACCAAGTGAAAATAAAGAACAAAAAAGTCTGAAAATAGAAAAATAATACAACCACCACATCTAAAGACTAATGTGAAAATTATTATTTTTTTGCTCTTGCATTTGAGAAATGCACCATGGTTGGAGGGCTGTGAATATGTGAACTGCATGCTGATAGAAACCCAAATGAATTTGCTATTTGAGGGTACATTAAATGAAGTACTACAGAATGGGCCTTTTCTGTCTGTGCTGAATTCTGGTGGCCACCAAGCTGTTCTTTGCCTCAGGTGCCCAAGAGATGATGCAAGTAATGTGGGTAAATTCTGTGCAACTTTCTTGCCTCATCCACTGGACGTTGCCACCCTCCTCCCAGTCAAAAATAACCTTATGTCAGTTTACAGGCAAGTAGATGCCAAAGGTTACCAGATCAATTACATAAGTTACACCTGAGATTATTCAGAATGCATTGATAGGTACATCTGACCTACAGTTGATCAGCAATTGTCCTCCTTTAGACTTCAAGCTGCCTTTGCATTCTTCTAATTGACTTGTATAGGGAGAGAAACATTTCTGACGATAACAAAAATCCATCAGTGTTGGCTCTAAGACTCATTACCTCTTTGTGGACATTGTGAAGGCCCTGTAAAAAGGATGCCCCAGTTTTTATAGCATTTTTTGGAGCTCTCCAACAATGCTCAAAGGCAAGGAAAGTTGGTACCCACACTGGCAGTCCTCCATCCTACTGGACATTAGTCTATATGCCGAGAACTTTTGACATGTAACTTTTTTTAAAAATAAAAGAAAGCAAGAAAGCTCCAGGTGGATTGGAGTTTGGCTGGCTGGTTGGTACGTTGATTTCTTGCATCTATTCTGAACTATAACTCAGCATGGAGGACACCATTGATCCTGACCAAATCTCCAACTCCATTTGCAGAAATGCAGCCCCAAACTTGCCAGAAACCTCCACCATGCTTTACTCTTGCCTGCTGACATTCATTATTGTACCGCTCTCCAGCCCTTCGGTGAACAAACTGCCTCCTTCTACAGCCAAATATTTAAAATTTTGACTCATCAGTCTGGAGCACCTGCTGACATTTTTTGCACCCCGGCTCCTATGTTTTTTTGCATAGTTGAGTCACTTAGCCTTGTTTCCACGTTGGAGGTATGGCTTTTTGGCCCCAATTCTTCAATAAAGATCACTTCTGGCCAGACTTCTCCGGACAGATAGGTGTACCTGGGTCCCACTGGGTTCCACCAGTTTTGTGCTGAGGGCACTTCTGGATACCTTCCGATGTTAGCATGATGCATCTTTCATCTGCTGCATAAAGTTTCCTTGGCCAACTACTGTGTCTATGGTCCCCAACATTTCCCATTTGTATGTGCTTCTTTAACCACTTTACCACCGGAGGATTTTCCTGCTAAAAGACCAGGGGGTTTTTTGCGATTTTTTACTGCGTGACTTTAACGGACAATTGCGCGGTCGTGCGACGCTGTACCTAAACGAATTTCACGTCCTTTTTTTCCCACAAACAGAGCTTTCTTTTGGTGGTATTTGATCACCTGTGCGATTTTTTGATTACGCGCTATAAACAAAAAAAGAGCGTAATTTTTGCAAAAACAACAATATTTTTCACTTTTTTTTATATGAAATTCCCCCCAAAAAAAATGTAAAAATCAAAATTTTTTAACATTTTCGGCCAATTTGTTTTACGCTACCTATGTTTGGTAAAAAAAACCACAAAAAGCGTATTTTGATTGGTTTGCGCAAAAGTTATCGCGTTTACTAACAAAGGGAAAGATTTTTGTCATTTTTGGTGTTTTTTTTTAACGAGTAATGGCGGCGATCTGCGATTTTTTTTGCGGTACTGCGACATTGCGGCGGACAGATCGGACCCTTGACTGACATTTTTGACACTTTTGGGGGTACCAGTGACATTACTGCAGTAATCAGTGCTATATATATGCACTGTTACTGCAAAAATGACACTGGCAGGGAAGGGGTTAAGTGTGTCCTAGGGGCGTGATTCTAACTGTGCAGGGACAGGTCTACTAGTGTAAAAACAAAGATCAACAGTTCTACATAGTAGAACTGTCTGATCTTCACTTTTACACAGGGAGAACTGACAGGCGGCTTGTTTACATAAGCCGCTCTGTCTTTCTCCCGCTGTACCGGCGATCGTAGTGTGACTGGCGGACATCGGGTCCACCAGTCACACTCCCACACTCCTCCGTGAACGAGCCGAGGCGGGCGCGCGCCCACCCGCTATTGGCTCTAGAAGGAGTGACAGGCGAGCGACGTAGACCTACGTCACTGTGCCTGGCCGGGGCCGACTGCCGCAGTAAATATACTGTGCGCAGTCGGCAACCGGTTAAGAGAGCTTGAACAGCACATCTTGAAACCCCAGTCTGCTTTAAAATCTTTGCCTAATAGAGACCTTGCTGATGCAGTATAACTACCTTGTATCTTTTTGCTGTGCTCAGTCTTGCCATGACATGAAACAGTCTTCCACAACCTCAACATAGTAGCAAGGTTTGGCTGTTCTTTTAACTTCCTGCACAGCTGTTTCTGTTTCAGCAAATGGTTGTGTTTCAACCTACATATGAAATTGATGATCATTAGCACCTGCTTGATATAATTGGTTAATCATATACCTGACACAATCCTACAAAATTCCTGAGTTTGCGCAAGTGTAAAAATTTGCAGGTGCAAGAATTGATGCTGGTTTGAAGCCAAAGGGTAGTCATACCAAATATTGATTTCATTTAGATTTTTCTTCTGTTCACCTACTTGGCATTTTGTAAATTAATAAAAAGAAACAAATAAAATATATATTTTTGAAAGCATTCTTACTTTACAGCATTTCTTCACACCCACCTAAAATATATATTTGTGTATTCCAAATTGACGCAATACGGTATATTTATTAATTTAAATATATATTTAGATATATAATTGTTGAATAATGTAAAATAATATAAAATCAATTTATGGCTAAATATGAGCTAGTCATGGTTACATTTTTTGCATGTTTATTATTTTTTACCTGTTGCCAAAATTCTCCCAGTTTTACCCCCATAATACCACAAAGAAATAATCATCCATTATTTCTGTGGGCCCATCTACGCTGATTTGCAGCTTCACTGAAATTGTTGTAAGTGTATAAGTACACACATCAAGGCAATTTAATTAAAATAAATAATTACTCCAGAGACATGCAATTAGTGCCCTATAAACATATACCCTGGCGTGCCTTAATGAGGGTATACCTATTTAATGACATAAAATACCGTAAAATGTCTTCGAAACCTTAGTGCACAATTTGCATCACATAAGCTACTGATTGCTTCTTCTCCTAGCCTGGCCTGTAAATAAAAAATACTAATTTAACAGGTCAGTCTATCTCAATCTGATATTTCAGTTTTCAGTGGATCTGCTAAAAATGTTCCCAACAGAAAGTTTATTATAGCTCTCAGGAATGGAAAGTGAGAGGAATCTCACTTGGATAATTTTTCCTCATGCACTTCTGGTGATGACTGTAAAAGTTTGGATTTCCCATCACTTTCTGTCTTTTCGATAATGGTCTCCAAAGAGAAATGGCAAATCTCCCTAATGGAAACTAAACAAAAAAAAACCTGACAGAGGGTCATACATATACAATACGATGATGCTTGTGTTACACCTATTCCTGAACCTCACTGCTGCCTTTGACATGGTGGACCACCCACTCCTCAAAAAACTCCACTCCTTTGGTATTTGTGACTACTCTTCGCTGGTTCTCATCCTACCTATCCCACCACACCTTCAACGTCACTTACAATTCTACTTCTCCTCTCCTTTTCTCCATTGGGGTCCCCCTGGGTTCTGTTATTGAACCTCTCCTATTCTCGATCTACACTTCTTCCCTGGGTGTGTAATAGCATCCCATGACTTCCAAAACCATTTCTGTGCTGCTGACACCCAAATCTATCTCTCTACTTCTCAATTCACTCCATCAGTTCCCTTGCGCATCACTAATTTGCTAACATACATACAGTATCAGCCTACACCACTTCCTCAAACTCAATCTATCCAACACCGATATAATATTTCCTCCCCTACGTGCCCCTCCCTTTTACTTTTCAAATGGGTGTGCTTTTGACCAGAATTCTTAAAGTGTGCCACATCCCTTAATAACAGGAAAAATAGGGAGGGTTCCCCTGAGGTGGGATTTTTTTAGGCACAAAATAGTAGAAATATAAATATGATTATGATATTTTTATTAGAAAAAATTAAACAAGAAATATTGAATAAAAACAATTGCAAGCATAGGACGTTATGCCATTACAGTAACCAACCACATTATACAAAGCCCAAAACCCGACGTGTTTCGAAGACTGTAGAGCTTCTTTCTCAGGGATGGCTTTGAGTGGTATTATGGTTAACTGTTTGAGGAACAAATGATGCTTCCAAAAATGTTAAAATCAAAGGGTTGACTGCGGTCTAATTGATAGTGTCTTGCTCCGCACAGAAATATCAGTTGGTGTATATAGCAGATGGTGGAACCGGCCAGCTCATCCTCCACAGTTATTACCTGTATCATGTGACCCTCCCTATTAGATTGTAAGCTCTAACGAGCAGGGCCCTCTGATTTCTCCTGTATGGTGCGGTCCGTCTGCCACCCCCCCCCCCCCCCCAGCCGCCACTGGGATTGACCCCCCCCCCGACTGGGTAGAATTAGAGCTCTCCAATCTGCAAAGATCATGTTCCTTGCCAATTGGAGAGCTTAATTCAGCAGAGGAGGTTTGGATCCCTGCAGATACAACATTGCTTCCACAGAGAGAGCAAGGGTCCTTCTCTGCAGCATGCAGGCAGGGGACAGGCTTTTCTACTCAGGTTGTGGCTGCTTTCTAAAAAAAAAAAAAGAACTGTAAGGCTTTGCACGCCTTTGATTTTGATGTACCTGAAATGTACTTAGTTGAGTTACTGTATATAAACAAAAAGTTCAAAGCAGAAATTAAGTCTAAAAAAAAACTTGCAAGCCAGAAGGTTTCTATTTGCAGATGACCACATGCTATGTTTCATTTGCAATGAGACATTCTCACCTTCCTGCTTGCAAGTTTCTGTAGCCGTGTACATTCTCTGCATGCCTTGGTGTCTGGATGAATGACCTACCCTGCGCATGCGTGGGAGTCACATGATCACATCATCCCATACTGGCCAATAAGGATGGCCAAAAATGCTGAACCCAAAGGAAGACCACTTTAAGTGAGTTGTCTGATTTGTTCTCTAGACAATACGATGCAAATCTAAGGGAAATAATTATATGGGAAAGTATATGCTGGAAAGTTCAGGAATTTAAGAATTCCTCGTGTAGTGTGAAATCATTACCGTAGTTGAATTCAACACGGGTTAATTACACATACTCAATAATTTTTCAATCTCATCTTCTTCGGCATAATAACCCAATTATACATTGATGCATTACATCTTCCTCCAGCAATAATGAATTTTCCACTTCTCATCTGCATTTTTCTTTACACGTCAGATGGTTTTTGATGATATATATTTATTCTGATCCAAGAAAAAGTGCTCATGATCTTCGTGCTTCAGTAAACAAGTTTATATGGTTAGTAAATAGCGCTGCGCTCAAAACTGTATTGAGACAATATAGGCGTGGTGATGATGGGCAGACAGGATTGTTTGTAGTATAAAGGCTAATTGGAAGAAGAAAATGTAACTTTCTGATTAAGGATCAAGCTGAATTCCAGCCAAACTGCTAAATGCATCTCCAAAAAAAAATATGTCAACTGCTGACATATTTTTGATTATGTTCAGTCAGTTTTGTGATTCACCCAATCATGCCATTCTGAATAGCCAGGATGGTGACACTGTTATTTCCTGTTGCAGGTTTACATGATAAACTCCCACTTTAAGGTCTTGTTTGTGGTGACATACGATGAGGAGGCTTTATATTGTCTCTTTGCCTCTTGTTTTAACCCTTTACCAGCACGCCACAAACACCTGCATTGCATGTGGTTGTGGGATGCTCCCCAATCAGTTGAACGGGCTGTGCTCGGTGGGTCGTGCTGCTCGTTAAACACAACAGGTATAATTTCTGTCACCTTGCAATGCAAAGCATTGCAAAATTGTACATGTACACCCTCCTCTGTTGCCTTTGCAGCTCAAGGGGGAGTAATGTGGGGGAGTTGGAAAAATACGGCTCAATAGCATTTTTTACTCCCCCCCCAACCACAAGTGTAAACAAGGCCTTAGGGCTCTTTCACACGGTCCGCCTCCATAGGCGGATCCGTGCTGCTCAGCGGGGATCGATCCGCCTATCCCCGCTGAGCCGGCGGATGAATGCTCCGTCTCCGCTTGCAGTGCGGAGAGGGAGGTGTCACAGCCCCCGCTGCTCTCAATGGGGGATCGGATGAGAGCGGACCGCCTGTCCGCTCTCATCCGATCCAATCCGATCCCCGGGACGGATGGAAAATAGGGTTTCCATCCATCCGGATTTCACGGACAGGATCGGAATGCTGATGGCAGTGGGTGTTAGCGGACATGTCACCGCTGACATCTGCTGCTCCATAGGGCTGAATGGGCATCCGATCAGATTCGCCTAAAAAACTGACAGGCGGATTCTGATCGGAAGGCCCGTGTGAAAGAGGCCTATGTCTGCTGAGTAAGAGATTGTAGGAGGATAATATGAAAATAGGAAGCAGACAGTTATGTTAGCAGTACTTCAAAATATATTTAATAATTGCATAGTAACATATGGTTGCATGGGTTGAAAACAAGACACAAGTCCATCTAGTACACAACTATTCACAGGTCCTCACTTTACAAACAAGTGTCCCACAAATAGAAAGCTCTGTGCCCCGGCAGCAAAATCACCCATAGGCTTCCTATTTCAAAGGCTTTCTGCATCTTCTGATCCATAGTTACATAGTTCGTGGTTGAAAAATGACAGAAGTCCATCTAGTTCAACCAATAAAATGAAAAAAAAAAAAAAACCTGCAATCCCATATACGCAATCCTATACCCACAGTTGATCCAGAGGAAGGTAGAAAAAAAAAAAACTCCAATCAAAACATGATCCAATTTACTCCAGCGTGGAAAACAATTTCTTTCTGATCCCCCGAGAGTCAATCAGATATTCCTTGGATTCACTTTACCTATAAAATATTAGAACCCAGTTATATTATGTACACTCAGGAAAGAATCCAGGCCTTTTTTTTTAAAGCAATCTACTGAGCTGACCAGAACCACATCTGGAGGGAGTCTATTCCACATTTTCACAGCTCATACTGTGAAGAAACATTTCCATATTCGGAGGATAAATCTCCTTTAGATGTAAAGAGTGACCCCTGTCCTCTGTGATGACCTTAACCACTTCTGGACCGGAAGGATTTGCCCCCTTAATGACCAGGCCATATTTTGCGATTCGGCACTGCGTTACTTTAACAGACAATTGCTCGGTCGTGCGACGCTGTACCCAAATAAAATTGATGTCCTTTTTTTCCCACAAACAGAGCTTTATTTTGGTGGTATTTGATCACCTGTGCGATTTTTATTTTTTGCGCTATAAACAAAAAAAGAGCGACAATTCTTAAAAATAAACAATATTTTTCACATTTTGCTATATAACATTCCCCCAAAAAAAAAAAATTAAAAATCAAATTTTTTTTAACATTTTGGGCCAATTTATTTTCTGCTACATATTTTTGGTAAACAAAACACAATAAGCGTATTTTGATTGTTTGTGAAAAAGTTATTGCATCTACTAACTACGGGACAGATTAATGTCATTTTTATTGTTTTTTTTTACTAGTAATGGCGCAGATCTGCGATTTTTTGCAGGACTATGACATTGCGGCGGACAGATCGGACCCCTAACTGACATTTTTGAAACTTTTGGGGGGACCAGTGACATTACTACAATAATCAGTGCTAAAAATATGCACTGTTACTGTAATAATGCCATTGGCAGGGAAGGGGTTAACAGTGTGGGTGATCAAGGGTTTAAATGTGAGCCTAGGGGAATAATTCTAACTGTGGGGGGCGTGGCTTGTGAAATTACCATAGAGACTTGTGTTCCTATATAGAAGGATCACAGGGGCTCTATGATCATTACAGGGAGAAGAACGGTCAGCTGTGTTTACAACAGCTGACCGTTCTCTCTCAGCGGTGAATGATCGCGGTTGTCAGACGGCAATCAGAGCCGCCTGCCTGCTGCATCGGCTTCCCTGCTGACGAGGAACTGCATTGGCTTCCCCGCTGACGCTCCCCCCTAGCCTCCTGCACGCGACCGATGTATAGCTACGTCGATTTGCCCAGGAGCGGCTGCCTGCCTCAGTATAACTGCGGAGGGAGGTCGTAAAGCGGTTAAAGTGAATAACTCAAAACCAAGTTCACTATATGGTTCCCTTATGTATTTATAAATGGTAATCATATCCCCCCTTAATCTCCTCTTCTCAAGAGGCAATAAATTCAGTTATTCTAATCTTTCCTCATAGCTGAGCTCCTCCATGCCTCTTATTAGTTTGCTTGCTCTTCTCTGCACTTTCTCCAGTTCCCCGATATCCTTTTTGTGAACTGGTGCCCAAAACTGAACTGTATATTCCAGATGAAGTCTTACTAATCACCCATTCTGCCTGACGGGTGAGGAAACATCCAGATCCTAACTGTACCTGCACAAGACGGGTTCCTGTCCCTACCTAGACTTCCCAATCCAGGGGCCACCTTGTGATGCAAATCATGCTATATATACAATGTAGCATATCTGTGTTAACAATGCTTGCCATACTCTCATGGAAACAGGCTTTCCCAAGATGGCCCATGGAGCCCATAGCAGAGGGAAGCTTAATCCCATGCCATGCTCTTTCTGATGCCAGCAGTGTTCAGGTGACTGCTCTGTTCACACTGGGGAAAAGGTGAAAGCAATTTAGCAATTAAGATCCCTGTATCACCTCCCAGTACAGCTTCCCCCACGGAGCGATTGCTGAAGAAAAGACCAGCTTGGCATCACCCATCAGCAGCTAGCAGAGGCCACCATCTGACTCTCTTGTCTACAAAAGGCCTATGGTGACAGCACTACTCCTCCATAGATACAGTACAGTGAGTGTTGCCCCTCTAGGACAGGGAGAGTGTTACTGGTATGATCGCCAGGTGAAAAAGCCCCCCAAAAAGGAAAATGAATGCATGAATCCACCATGGATGGACTAGTAAGCTTGTTCTTAGGTTTAGATATACTTGAAGTGCACCTGTGCCCAGACTGTGGACAATAAAGTATTTGCATATTCTTAACAAACATTTAGAGCAGAGGCGTAACAAGAACCTTCAGGGCCCCGGTGCAAGAAACCATGCAGGGCCCCCCGGAAACCTGGCCGGGGCCCTTCCCTTCAAGCCTGGGGCTCCTCCCACTGATCCTGGGGCCCTTCACTCTCGTTGCGGGGCCCTTTATTATGGTCCCGCAGTGGGACCCTTTAACAAGTTCTGCAGTTGGCCCAGTGGGGGGGGGGGGACCAGGGGAGCACACAGGGGCCCAGAGACAGCAGAACACAAGTGAACTGGATAGGAGGAGTGGCGGGGGCAGCATACAGAGGAACCAATCTCCTCCATTTTCCTCCTGCAGCTACAGAAGGAAAAAGGAGGACAGTGATTTCTCTACATGCTGCCCCCGCCACCCCTCCTATCCAGGTATACAGTGGAGCTGCACGGGCCCCCTGGAGCATGGGGCCCGGTTGCAGTTGCAACCCCTGCAACCCCTGTAGTTACGCCCCTGATTTAGAGTGTTTGTTACACCAGCATTTCATATTCCTGATATGTACTTGTATGAAAAAGTATCCTGTCCTCTTTGTATTGCTTCCTTTGTGTGAAATCCCTGGTGTTCCTGCCAGTCCCTCTGATTCTCTATTGAAAACTGACCACACCAACAGGAGAACATACCGTGGTCAGTTCTCTAGCTGTGCTGTGAACTCAGCTTGCTTTTATCCAATGATCAGACTGGTCCTGACACACAGCCTATTACTGGAAAGTTCAGTGTGCTGTTGCTTTTCCTCTCCCAGCTCTTATGGAGCTGAGAACAGAGGGAATGTGATCACTTATCAAAAAGGGGAAACAAAGGTAAATATAATGTTTTTTATATCTATACACAAATGTTTTGCCTTTCATTTCAAGTTTAAACTGAATGGGTTGTTTTACAAGGAGATTGTTTACAATCACTTTAAATATCTTTGAAAGAAGCCTAGCTGCTACTGTGAAGTAGTTCGCTCTGAAATATCACAACAAAGACTGTAGGGGCCCATTCACTCTTAAATTGCTGGATTAGGCAGTCTCTTAAAAATGAATGGGTTCAAACGCACCCCAACACAGGAGAAAACAGCGCAGGTTTTTTTTTTTTTTTTTTTCATCCTATATTTTTCAGCCACTTTTTATTTTCATTTTTTATTTTTATATTCATTTTATTTTCATTTTCTCCTGTAATTAAATATTTAATTATTCATTCATTTAATTTACATTCTTTTTCTTCATTGACTTTCGCTTATCCTTTTATTTATCTCTATATTTTGTTATTTTTATTTTCATTTTTATCTTCATTTATTATTTCCATTCCTATGTTTATCCCATCCTGCTTCTTGATCCTTGTTGTTCTTCTAACGTGTTTTCAATTATGTGACGCTTAACGTCAGTCCTGCTCCTGTGCATATAAACTTTGCCCCTCTCACTTGATAAAGGAGTATGCATGCTCTGTGAGAGCCTTGCGCATGTTCGGAAATGCATTGTGTCCCTTGGCTCCGTGGTGACGTCATACACCAGCCGGCGCTGCGCCTCCACCAGTGGACCGCAGAGCTGAGAGCCGGAAGCAGCCTATCTCCCCACTGAAGACACCATGCTGTAGGGAGATAAAAGATCCATCACAGAACTCTAATGCCGGTCTTCTCCCCACCGCTGTAGCAGTCTCATCTGCGAAGAGCTTCACCTTATTCCGCCTACTTTAACCAGTTTCCGGACTGCCCACAGCATATATACTGCGGCAGGCTGGCCCTAGTGATCGAACCGACAAAGGGCTAATTGGCAGCAGGGACTCCAATGCACAGGGCAGACGGCTCCAATTGCCGCCTGACACCCACGATCGCTCCCCGCTGAGAGAGAAGGACGGTCGGCTGTTGTAAACACAGCTGACCGTTCTTCTCTCTGGAATGATCACAGAGCGCCTGTGATCCTTCTATATATTATCACAGGTCTCTATGGTCATTTCACAAGCCCCGCCCCCCAGTTAGAATCACTCCCCTAGGCTCACATTTAACCCCTTGATCACCCATAGGGTTACCCCCTTCCCTGCCAGTGTCATTATTACAGTAGCAGTGCATATTTGTAGCACTGATTACTGTAGTAATGTCACTGGTACCCCCAAAAGTGTCAAAAATGTCAGTTAGGGGTCCGATCTGTCCGCTGCAATGTTGCAGTCCCGCTAAAAATTGGAGTTCGCCGCCATTACTAGTAAAAATAAAAATTAAAAAAGCAATAAAAACAACATAAATCTTTCCCGTAGTTAGTAGTCGATAACTTTTGCGTAAACCAATCAAAATACGCTTATTGGGACTTTTTTTTACCAAAAATATGTAGCAGAAAACAAATTGATTTTTAATTTTTTTTGGGGGGAATGTCATATAGCAAAATGTGAAAAATATTGGGTTTTTTTTTTTTTTTTTTTCAGAATTTTTGCTCTTTTTTTGTTTATAGTGCAAAAAATAAAAATCACAGAGGTGATCAAAAGCTCTATTTGGGGGAAAAAAAAGGTTATTTGGGTACAGCAACACACGACCGCGCAATTGGCCGTTAAAGTAACGCAGTGCCGAATCGCAGAATATGGCCTGGTCATTAGGGTGAAAATCTTCTGGTCCAGAAGTGGTTTATGTGAGTTTTTAATGTGCTATGTACCTTGGATTATTAAATACTACACTAAGGCTCAGTTTCCACTGCCGCGGCTACAAAGTCGTGCTACTTCCTAGTGAAAGTTGCTTGCGGCATTCAGTGCGACTTGTCCCTCATTATAGAGGGAAGTCGCACTGAAGTCGGCTCAAAAGTAGTGCACAAACTACTTTTGAAGTCGCCGCAACTGAAGTCGCGGCAGTGAAAACGGGCCAGATTGAAACAAATGGCTTTTGATTTGCTGTGCGACTTGACATGTGTCAAGTCGCACAGCAAGTCGCACTAGTGGAAACCGGCACTTAGAGGCGCTCTCCTATTTCTCTTTTTATTTTACATGAACCTGTGAGCTGCCTTCACTCTGGAGGAGATGCCTTAGCCCTAGTGTGGATCACTGACTTTTTACAGCCTACTAGTGACTCCTTGAACCATCCATGGTTTATTTATATTTAATTTAATTGCATTTTAATTGTATTTTAATTAATTTTACCGGTTATTACCATTTGATTTACCTGTGTGCCAGCTTTCTATGTATATAATCATGTCACTGAGATCCTATGGCAGCCACCATCCCTCTGTACGCACACACAATTAATTCAAGGATTTTTAAAATTAAAATTAAAAAATCAGATCTGTTGCAGTAAAACATTTTTTGAAAGATCACTTGTCCATAGCAAACAGACATTTCCATGGTTCGGTACATGGAGATCTATTTTGAAATTTCGGATTTTCAGTCCTTGTGTTGTTTGTTCAAACTGAAACTGATTCTTGTGTGACATCTCGTCATTGGCATTCAGTGACACACCTCATCTCACAGCATCTGGGACTATATAATCTCTCCTCCCCAGTCCCCAGCCATGGGAACGTCTGATATATGACAGCTGTGCATTACTAATTGTTCACATTCCTTATCAGTTGTATCTGTGTCAGTGCAAAAAAGAATGCTATATCATTTAAATGTCCTTAAGAAAATCTGTAACACATTTAAAAACCTTTGTTTATCCTATCTATCTGTCTATCTCTCTGTCTGTCTATCTTCTGGTTCACACTGATGTGATTTCAGATGCAATTTGGGTCGCACCGAATCGCATGGTAATAGAAATAACATTGCTTTCAATGGTGCCTTCTCACATCATGGCAGCGTAGCTGTGATGAGACTTTGGGAAAGGGTCCTGTGCTACTTTGGTGCAATTTACAGTGCGATTTGGTCCCATAGAATATGCAGACCACATCCAAAATGCAACCAAGTTGTACTACATAATTGTACTGCAAATTTTGTCAAAAGTGCATCACAGGAATGTTAACCAAGCGTCATTGAAAAACTTGTATAATCAGCTGGGTACCTCTTCCCACTGTCCGCATGCATATATGCCACCTCTCGGTGAGTGGGCTTTAGTGCCGAGAGGCCGCATATATGCATCCAAAATGTAAGCCTTTTTTGTGCTGAGAATTGAGGGGCATGCCCCAAAACATGTTATCCTGGTTACCAGCTCTGTTAATGAGTCTTCTGCTGTGCAGCTGATTATTTTCGGCTTCCAGTGACGTCACATTCATCACCCACACTGGTACGGCATGCGCTCCGACTTTGAGAACACATGACACATGAGTTGACTCCCTATGAAAGTCATCTTAACTGGCCTAACTTATATCGGTCTGATTTTAAAAAAGGTTTCTGCACTACTTTGGTCCAAATTCGGTCCGTTTTCAGCCCATTCAATATCATTACAGTAGTATCCAGGTTGGATCCTCATCTTAACCATCTGACTTGTGACATCCGACAAGGTCATATTTCCCACCCCCTGCTCCTGTAGTCCCTGGTGTGTTTTGGTGAGGAGGAGGAAGCCATCTCGAGTGACCATGTGTGATCCAGACCTGTGTGACTTATGTGATAAAGACACCCAGGAGGAACAAGGGGACTCGATCCAGGCTGGATAATGGGAGCTCTTTCTGTTGGTGTGGTCAAGTCCAGTAGGATATGTCCAAGTCCACAAGGATATGTCCAAGAAGGAGAGGGCCTGGTAGGAGATCTGTGAGCTGTACCTTGAGGACTGGAATACTTTGGGCCTGGTATGGATCTAAAGGGAAAACCCCACGCCAAAATTAAAAAAAAAAATGGCATGGGGTTCCCCCCAAAATCCATACCAGACCCTAAACCGAGCATGCAGCCTGCCTGGCAGGCATGGAAAGGGGGGAGGGGATGAGCAAGTGACCCCCCCCCCCCTCCGTAGCCATACCAGGCCACATGCTCTCAACATGGGGAGTGGGACAAGGGCCTCTTCCTGACAACCCTGGGCCATGGTTGTGGGGGTCTGTGGGCAGCGGGCTTATCAGAATCTCGAAGCCCACTTTAAGAAATACGATTCCCAGATCCCACCCCCCCCATGTGAATGAGTATGGGGTAATAGTCCCCCTAACCATTCACCAAAAATGTTTAAGAATAAATAAAAACAGGACGCAGCTTTTGACAGGTCCTTTATTAAAAATTAAGAATGTCCTCCGATGTTGCTCCAACGTCAATCACAATGTCTTCCCCCTCCTTCACCACCAATGTCTCCTGTCTCTGGTTCTTCTACCGTAGTCTTCTGTCTGTGCTTCCTCTGTCTTCTTCCTCCACCGCTGCCCGCTGCAGACCCAATGAAAATAAAAAACCCACTCCTCCACCGACGCTGGCTGCTGCCGTTCGGTCAGCTCCTTGGTCTGACAGTTCTTATATAGGTATGGGGTGAGGCCATGATGTGACACCACCCAGTGAGCACGCCACCCTTGTGACATCACGGATCCATAATGCCCTGGTCCGTGACATAACAAGTGGTAGGGTTTCAGGGTGACGTCAACGCAAGGCTACAACCCATTTTTATGTAAGAACTGACAGAAGCCGTAGATGAATGAACGGCGGCAGCCAGCGTTGGTGGAGGAGCGTTTTTTAAATTTTCCTTGGGACAGCAGCAGGCGGCGACGAAGGAAGAAGAAAGAGGAAGTGGAGAGAAAAAGACAACAGTGGAGGAACCTGAGACATTTACGGAGAAAGAATACATTGTAATTAACATTGGAGCTACAAAGGGAGACATTCTTCAGTTTAATTAGAAGACTTGTCAAAAACTGTGTCTGTTTTTATTTTTTGACACTTTTTTAGGTGAATGGGTAGGGGTACAATATCCCCCATACTTATTCACATAGTGGGGGCTGATATCTGGGGACCCCCTTGTTAAAGGGGGCTTCCAGATTCTGACAAGCCTCCCCCCGCCCCGCCACTGGCCAGGGTTGTGGGGAAGAGGCCCTTGTCCCCATCAACATGGGGACAAGGTGCTTTGGGATGGGGGGTGCAGAGACCCCCCTGCCCCAAAGCACCTCCCCTTGTTGAGGGCATATGGCCTAGTATAGTTTAGGAGGGGGGGCCCGCTCCTAACCCCCCTTTCTTGACCTTGCAGGCTGCCAGGTCTGGTATGGATTTTAGGATGAACCCTCCATGCCAAAATTGAAAAAAAGAAAAGGCGTGGGGTTCACTCCAAAAATCCATACCAGACCTAAGGGCCTGGTATGGATTTGGGGGGGGACCCCACGCCATTTTTTTTTTTTTTTTTTTCAAATTAAACAAACCAAATGCTCTCACCTAGCTTTGGACATGTGTTCATAATTGAGGAACTTGTCCTCATGTGCATGGAGGTCCTTGTAGATGAGCCAGAATAGCCCTCTTTGTTCTCAGTTTGCAATCACGGGATGGATCCAATACCGACGCCTTCTCTTCCTCCTCTGCTCTTCCTCCTGTTGTGCTTCCATCAACACTGTCACACCTGATGTGATGAAGACCGACAATGGAGTTGCCAGAGAGGACATAATAACTGACGAAGACACACCAACACACAGGAAAGAAAGAGGGATTACAGCAGCAGGAAAAGGAATTTATGTCACCCTGGGATTGTTTTGATTGGTCAAAGGACAAGTCGGACTATCACAAAGTCGGAGCAAAATTGTATCCTGTTCATTAAAGTCGGATGGAAGTTGGATTGATGTCGGACCGAAGTTGCAGGGCAAAGTCGGATTGGCGGTCGTACTAATGTCGTACTAATTCTCCCTGAGTCTGTCACTCTGGGCTCTGTGTTCACCTGGAATCCAAAAGAAAGCTCTATTTGTGGGAATAAAGGACATACATTTTATTTGGGTACAGCGTTGCACAACAGCGCAATTGTCACTTAAAGTAACGCAGTGCCATATCGCAAAAAATGGCCTGGTCATGAAGTGATGGGTAAACATTCCTAGGCTTAAGTAGTTAAAGGTACAGCCTAGAACCCTAGAAAGACAAACTCCAGCCCTGATGTTATACTGTAGACCAGTGGTGTCCAAACTTTTTTCAAAGAGGGCCAGATTTGATGAAGTGAACATGCATATACACACATACACACACACACATACACACATACATACACACACATACACACACACACACACACACATATATACACATATATACACACATACACACACACATACATACATACATACACACACACATACATACACACACACACATATATCACACTTACAGAAACAGGCAGTAGGATTGTAGAAGTGACATCTCCTCCGTCAGCTCCACAAGATCCTCGGTCGGCTCCTACAGGTGGCTGTGCGCGGTGAAGGAGAGAAGGCGAGAAGGCATGCAATTTTCAAATTCATTCTGCACTCCCACGCAGTCGTGGGCGGCGCCGGGCAGATAGAGCCAAGCGGGGGGGCTGAGCGGGACTCGGGAGCATCCGAGCTGCTGAGGGAGGCCAGAGGCCCCGCCCCCGAGTCATTGCATCGGCATCGGGGCAGGGATGTGAGGAGTCTCAGTGAGAAATTCATTGACAAAAGTCAGCAGTGTCTCAGGGGGCCATATAAAACTAAAGGACGGGCCGCAACTGGCCCGCGGTCCGGACTTTGGACATGACTGCTGTAGACAGACATACATATAATGAATTAACCCAGTTATCAACTCTTATTGTAATGAGAAAATAATTTACATGCACTTGAGTATACATATGGTAAGTGTGTGAGTTAGTTGTAGAACAGTAATTCAATTGTAGGGATGATCGAACGGTTCGGGTCGACCATTGGTTCGGCCCGAACATTGGGTGTTCGAGGTTCGGCCGAATTTAGAACTTTTTGCCCAAAAAGTTCGGAATTCGGCAACCAGAACCGACCAAAAAGCAATGGTTCAGGAAATGGGCTTTAAAAGCCTGTGATTGGACCAGAACCATTAGCAAAAGCCAATTGAGGGGGCAGAAGAATGCTAGGAATGTGATTGGAGTGACTAGGGGGTCCATAGTCCAATCATTAGTGAATACGCCCCCCAGTATATAAGATAGCCCCCGCCAAATTCCTAGCATTGTTATACAGGACATGGAAGAGAGTGGAAGCAGTTCTGCTAATTTTACTTTAAAAGTGTCATTTAGCATTTATTAGTGTGAGGAAAGGGATATCTAGTGTAGTTAGAGTGCTCCTTTACACTTTTGTTAGCTTCAAAAATTTAGTTTCTGTAGGGAAAGTGTGAAGTGTCAGGGTGACCGTAATGTAGTGTAGGGTTAACTGACTGCTATGGAAGGGTGACCGAACCCTTCCATATCAGGGTGACCGTAATGTAGTGTAGGGTGAACTGACAGTGACTGCTATGGCAGGGTGACCAAACCCTTCCATATCAGGGTGACCGCTATAGAGAAAAGATAGTTTCTCTCAAGTCACTTTCGCTGCAGGGATAAGGCTTCTCATCCGTCAGCATTCTTTTTGGCTGCAGGCATCTATAGTCATTTTTTGAGCACATGTTTGGAGTCAGGTATGACATCTCAACATGTGTATAGGGGGTATATATACACACACATGTCTGTATATATACACCTGCACATATATAGGTGTGAAAGGAGCAGAAAAAACTACTTGCACTAATGAAATAATTAACACCAATATAGTTACGCTCCTATCACACCTATATATGTCTAGGTGTGTATATACATATAAGTATGTGTGTATATACACCACTATACACAAGTTCAGATGTTTTGCCTGCCTCCAAAGAACCCAAAAAAAATGCCCAAAAAAACGCTAGCGTCAAAAAAAAAAAAAAAAAAAAGGCCAGGTGTGTTGTTGCAGGCATTTTCTTGGGGTTTTTGGAGGCAGGGAAAACATCTGAACTTGTGTATAGTTTTATATATACCACTATACACAAGTTCAGATGTTTTGCCTGCCTCTAAAGAACCCAAAAATTGCCCAAAAAAACGCCTGCTATTAAACCGGCAAGGTGTGAAAAGCAAGAAGCCAACATCCTGTGCTGTAAGTGTTCTAATACAAATGATCTTTTTTTATGGTTCTGGACATGCTACAGAGCTGAAACTTCACAGGTACACTTTTTAGACCCCCCCAGACACTAAATCCAAAGAATTTTTTTTTAATTTTTTTTAAATTTTTTTTTTCAATAATTGGCTCTCTATCAAAAATGACAATTTTTAAGAACTTTTTTTGTGTGATTTTGTGTCTGGGGGGTCTAAAAGGTGTACCTGTGAAGTTTCAGCTCTGTAGCATGTCCAGAACCATAAAAAAAAAAGATCATTTGTATTAGTGCAATTATAGATCTGTAATATGGCTTCGCTCTTTTCACACCTTGCCGGTTTAGTAGCAGGCGTTTTTTTGGGGGGTTTTGGAGTCAGGAAAAACATCTGAACTTGTGTAAAGTGGTATATATACCCATATACACAAGTTCAGATGTTTTTCCTGCCTCAAAAGAACCCAAAAAAATGCCCAAAAAAACGCCTGCTATTAAACCGGCAAGGTGTGAAAAGCGAGAAGCCAACATCCTGTGCTGAAAGTGTTCTAATACAAACAATCTTTTTTTTATGGTTCTGGACATGTTACAGAGCTGAAACTTCACAGGTACACTTTTTCGACACCCCCAGATACTAAATCCAAAGGCATTTTTTTTTATTTTTTTTTTTTTTAATTTTTCCAATAATTGTCTCTCTATCAAAAATGACAAATTTTAAGAACTTTTTTTGTGTGATTTTGTGTCTGGGGGGTCTAAAAGGTGTACCTGTGAAGTTTCAGCTCTGTAGCATGTCCAGAACCCCCCAAAAAAGATCATACAGGTGTAAAAGGAGGGTCCCACCATCCCTGCTGTACTGAAAAATTATCTTTTTTTCTGGTTCTGGACATGCTACAGAGCTGAAACTTCACAGGTACACTTTTTAGACCCCCAAGATACTAAATCCAAAGACATAATTTTTTTTATTTTTATTTTTTTATTATTTTTCCAATAATTGGCTGTCTCTATCAAAAATGACAATTTTTAAGAACTTTTTTTTTTGTGTGATTAATAGTCCCTGGGGTATGACCCAGAACCCTAGGCACTTTTTAGGGGCATTTATTGGGTTTTAGGGCTTCAAAATGGTGTTTTTTGATTACCGAAGTTCTTGTCCCATTGATTTCAATGGGGTTCTGAAATCCGGGCCGAACTTTCGGGTAGTTCGGATGTTCTGGCCGAACCGAACTTTTGAAAAGTTCAATCATCCGTATTCAATTGTAGCACTGCCCCCTAGGGAGCTGATGAGATTGGATTCCCCTGGGTTACCCATAGCAACAGTCTGTAAAATCTTATCGCTTTAACACTTGGCTCAGACAATGAACAGTCCAGGGCATCTGTTTTTTGTGTTTTATTTTAGAACTTGTATGGGAGAAGGGATGAATGGGATACTCCAACTTGAACTATGCACAATGTAGAGAACATCTATCTGTAGAGTATGCGCCAAGGCCGCTGCTTCACCCTGCCTGGAAAAATAGGGTTTCCATCTTTCCAGATTTCACGGACAGGATCGGATACGGATGGCAGCGGGTGTCAGCGGAGGTGTTTCCGCTGACATCCGCTGCCCCATAGAGCTGCATGGAGGATCCGATCAGATCCGCCTAAAAAACTGACAGGCGGATCTGATCGGACCGCCCGTGTGAAAGAGCCCTTACTCAAGTATGGATTTTGAGTACTTTATACAACTCTGCATGCCAGCCACCCTGCATTCTCCTGTACCATGCCAGCCACCTTGGATTCTCCTGTACCATGCCAGCCACCCTGCATTCTCCTGTACTATGCCAGCCACCCTGAATTCTCCTGTACCATGCCAGCCACACTGCATTCTCCTGTACCATGCCAGACACCCTGCATTCTCCTGTACCATGCCAGCCACCCTGCATTCTCCTGTACCATGCCTGCCACCCTGCATTCTACTGTACCATGCTGCCACCCTGCATTCTCCTGTACCATGCCTGCCGCCCTACATTCTCCTGTACCATGCCCGCCGCCCTGAATTCTCACCCTAGGCTTATACTAGAGTCAATCATTTTTCCCATCTTTTTGTGGTAAAAGTAGGTGCCTCGGCTTATACTCGGGTCGGCTTATACTCGAGTATATACGGTATACGTTGTGTCTTATAAGTGATTTATGGGGGTTATGGCTGAAGCCATAACCCAGTATTTTTTTTTTTTTTTTTTCAGCTGGTGATTGGCTTTCTCATGAAAGCAGTCAGAGCTGCTAATTAGCCGCTGAATTGCTTTCAGAAGCAGCGTGAGGGGTCATCATTCCCCTCCCCGCCTTTTAATGGTGTTTCTAACAATTTTTACCAGCGCACCCTAGAAACCATCCAACGGTTCGCATGGCTGGCCATAGAGGCACTTCCAGTCTAAGGCAGAAATAAACCATTTTTTTTCGTTAAAGCGAAAGCTCAAATTCTTTTGCTTTTAAAAGTAGAGGAGAGATTTGGGTTCTTGTTGACCCCAGATCTCTCGATAAAGAGGACCTGACATCCCTTATCTCTAATGCAAGGGATGTTTACATCACTTGTAATAGGAATAAAAGTGGGAAAAAATAAAATTAAAGGAACAGTGTAAAAAAAATAAAAAAAAAATTTAAAATGCCACAGAAGCAAATGTTTACGTAAGTCACACACACGTATGTATCTGGAGTTAGCACCACACATGTGAGGTATGGCTGCAAGAGCAATATTTCTACTGCTAGACCTCCTCAGTTACTCTAAACAGGTAACCTGTAAAGATTTTTAAAGTGTCGCCTATGGAGATTTTTAAGTATTGTAGTTTGTCGCCATTCCATGAGCGTGTGCAATTTTAAAGCATGACATGTTAGGTATCTATTTACTCGATGTAACATCATCTTTTATATTTTACAAAAAAAGGGGATATATGTTGTTTCGTTCTTTTTTTTTTTTTTGCATTAAAATGAATTAAAGTATATTTTCCCCAAAAAATTACATTTGAAAAACCGCTGTGCAAATACCGTGTGACATAAAAAATTTCAACGATCACCATTTTATTCTCTAGGGTCTCTGCTAAAAAAATATATAATGTTTGGGGGTTCTAAATAATTATCTAGCAAAAAAATATAGATTTTTACTTCAGAACAAAAAGTGCCAAAAAAAGGTCTGGTCCTCAAGTGGCTACGGACCATGCTGGTGTTTTTTGTGCAGGAACTTTCTGCCAAGAGGATCCGGTGAGCACACATCTGTACTGTATGCAAGGACACCTTCCATGATTTTTTTTTTTTTTTTTCGACATGTGCCATAACCAGTAACTAATTTTTTTTCACAGATACGCATAATTATTAGAGATGTACCGAACGGTTCGCCGGCGAACGGTTCCCGGCGAACTTCGAACGTTCGCGTTCGCCGCTGCGGGCGAACATATGCGATGTTCGGTCCGCCTCCTATACATCATCATTGAGGCAAACTTTGACCCTGAACATCACAGTCAGCAGACACATTCCAGGCCAATCAGCATACCTCCCTCCCACACCCTCCCACCTCCTATAAATAAGCAAGGGCAGCATCCATCTTAGATCATTTCTGTGTTACTGAGAGCAGGAAAAGTGCTGGTGCTGCTGCTGCTGTTATAGCTAGGGACAGTTCCCGGTCTTGTTAGCCAGTGTTCTTGGTACACTCCTGCTGTAAGGACAGCACCCCAAAAAGCCCTTCCTAGGGCTGGTATTTGAGGTTTTTTTTGGATATATATATAAATATATATATATCTATTGTCCCCAAAAGCCCTTTTGAGGGCTGGTATTTGTGTAATTTTTTTTGTTCTGTGATATATATATATATATATATATATATATATATATATATATATATATATATATATTGTCCCCAAAAGCCCCTTTGAGGGCTGGTATTTGAGTATTTTTTTAATATATATATGTATATATATATATATATATATATATATATATATATATATGTATATATATGTAGCATGTCCAGAACCAGAAAAAAAAGATCATATAGGTGTAAAAGGGGTTCCCACCATCCCTGCTCTACTGAAAAATTATCTTTTTTTCTGGTTCTGGACATGCTACAGAGCTGAAACTTCACAAGTACACTTTTTAGACCCCCTAGACACTAAATCACACAAAAAAAGTTCTTAAAAATTGTCATTTTTGATAGAGAGCCAATTATTGGAAAACTTAAAAAAAAAAAAAAAAACTTAAAAAAAAAAATTTTCTTTGGATTTATTGTCTGGGGGGTCTAAAAAGTGTACCTGTGAAGTTTCAGCTCTGTAGCATGTCCAGAACCAGGAAAAAAAATAGAATCAGGGTTAGGGCTAGGGTTAGGGTTAGGGTTAGGGTTAGGGCTAGGGTTAGGGTCAGGGCTAAGGTTAGGGTTATTTTTAGTGCTTAGGGTTAGAGTTAGAGGGGTAGGGGGTAGGGCTACTAACTCTAACCCTAAGTATCTCACCGTAACCCTAACCCTAGCCCCTAACACTAAACCTAACCCTAACCCTCTAACCATAACCCTAACCCTCTAACCTTAACCCTAACCCTCTAAGCCTAGCCATAAAAATAACCCTAACCCTAAACCTAACCCTAGCCCTAACCCTAACCCTAACCCTAGCCCTAACCCTAACCCTAGCCTAAACCCTAATTCGTAATTTTTTCTGGTTCCGGACATGCTACAGAGCTGAAACTTCACAGGTACACTTTTTAGACCCCCCAGATGCTAAATCCAAATAATTTTTTTATTTTTATTTTTTTTTGAATTTTTCCAATAATTGGCTCTCTATCAAAAAATTACAATTTTTAAGAACTTTTTTTTGTGTGATCCCTCTCCAGCATGCCACAGTCCAGGTGTTTGTCCCCTTGAAACAACTTTTCCATTACTATTGTGGCCAGAAAGAGTCCCTGTGGGTTTTAAAATTCGCCTGCCTATTAAAGTCTATGGCGGTTCGCAATGTTCGCCGGTTCGCGAACATTCGCCGATGTTCGCGTTCGCCGTTCGCGAACAGCGAATTTTATGTTCGCGACATCACTAATAATTATCTGGTGTTAGCACCACACATGTGAGGTATGGCTGCAGGAACAATAATTCTAGTGCTAGACCTCCTCTGTTACTCTCAACAGGTTACCTGTAAAGATTTTTAAAGTGTTGCCTATGGAGATTTTTAAGTATCGTAGTTTGTCGCCATTCCACGAGTGTGCGCAATTTTAAAGCGTGACATGCTAGGTATCTATTTACTCAGTGTAACATCATCTTTTATATTTTATTAAAAAAAAAGGGGATATATATTGTTTTATTTTTTATTTTTTTCATTAAATTAATTAAAGTGTATTTTTCCCCAAAAAATTGCATTTGAAAAACTGCTGTGCAAATACCATGTGACATAAAAAAAATTGTAACGATCACCATTTTATTCTCTAGGTTCTCTGCTAAAAAATATATAAAATGTTTGGGGGTTCTAAATAATTTTCTAGCAAAAAAAAATATAGATTTTTACTTCAAAATAAAAAGTACCAGAAAAAGCCTGGTCCTCAAGTGGCTACGGACCATCCTGGTGTTTTTTGTGCAGGAACTTTCTGCCAAGAGGATCCGGTGAGCACACATCTGTACTGTATGCAAGGACACCTTCCGTGATTTATTTATTTTTTCCGACATGTGCCATAACCAGTAACTGATTTTTTTTTTTTCACATTTAAGTCTGCTGTACTGAAATTGCACTGGGGGTTATTTAACACGGCCGGTTCATATGCAGATAATACTCAGCAGAGTTCTTTAATGCATAACAGTCCTTTTTAACAGCCGTCCAGCTGCAGCTGAAAGTAAGCGCTACGTGGAAATACAGATCTAATTAGCCTAAACCTCTTTTTTTTTTTTCTTTTACGGTTTGAAAAAAAATTAATCATACAAATATGTTCAAATAAAAATCACGTTTAATTGAAAAAGCCAGAGTACGGATAACAACACACGTGTTTTATAAAACAGCTGAGACGCAGCTCACAGATGGCGCAGACAAAAACACCTGATCACACTGGGGACTTAAACCTGTGACTTAAGACGCGTGAGAAAACCGTGGCAGCGTTACTTCCTCAGAGGGTACGGCACAGATTATACCAGGAGCCGGGATATCACAGCAGGATCTTCTCTTAGAAGTTGTAATAAAGCGATGTACTTAAAACTGTCTACCAAGGTGGGAATAGTATGTGCTGTATTACATGCAAAACCTTTTAATAATTGATGTGTATTTATAATTCACGGGGTTATTCCTGCACAAAACTGAGCCTCGCTGACAAATCCCAAGGTATATTTTTCCTTCTTATCGGCAACTTTTTAATATTTTTCAGCCAGGTAGGAGATGTTTAACTGTCTGTGCTTCTTCTATTTTTTCTGGCCAGGAAAAGACATTGCTAATAAGGTTTTTTTTTTTTATCTATAAAAAGGAAAACATGGAAGTTGGTAGCCATATGCAAAATGAGATTAGTGGCAATGAGATTAGTGGCAGTGAGCAGTAGGGACCATAGGTGTGCGCACAGGGTGTGCCAGGTGTGCCCGGGCACACCCTAATCACCCCGTGTGGCGCAGATTCCCCTTTTAGACTCTGGATATTTCACCAAAGCCCCCTAATGGGGCTCCTAAAAAAAATTGTAAAAAGAATAAAAAAATAAAATAATCAAAATAAAACGACTGACATCGTCCACTGCCCTACTGACACCAATCCCTGCTCTACTGATACTGTCAGTATATAGTGAAATAAAACCTGTGCACCCTACTAGATCACAGCAGCTAGCTTAAAACACTGGTAAGAAATATAATATATAAACACACAAGCAGCACTGTTTAAAAAAATAAATAAAAAAAAATAAACATCAAAGTACAACATAAATAGAAGTGATCCAAAAGCTACAAAAAGTGTCCCACGGTACAGCAATGCGGCCGGCGGGAGCCTCCCTTCTCTTTCTTGGGTCCTCAGTGCCGGCATTACAAGTGAGGGCACCCAGCTGTGACAGCTTGTGACTTCCCAGCCGGGTGCACACTGCGCATACGTGAGTTGTGCTGCACCTCTTTAATGGCTGGGCAATCTTCTGGGACCTGTGACTTACCCCAGAAGATTACAGGGAGGGAAGGGAAGAAGAGAACTTCCGCTCGAGTCACCTTGGCGCTCCGAGCGGAAGTGGGAGCGCGGTACCTGTCAAAACTAGGTATCTGCTCCCCCCACCACCAAAAAAAATGACATGCCAAATGTGGCATAGGAGTGGGTGAGGATGATGTGACGTGCGTGACCCATCCCCTGACAAGCCGCGCCCCCTGCCTTTGCCTGCCCCTGAAGACTCAGTCTCTGGAGTTGTAGTTTCCTGCTGCGCACCCCTTGCTCCATTCTCTTCACCCACTACCACCAGGAACTTGAGCGAGGCTGGGACTACAACTCCCAGAATGCATTGCGGCAGTAATATAGCCAATCGGCTTCACAAAAAAAAATGTCAGCTGACAGCGGCCGTTTTGATTACAAGTTAGGCGGCCTGGGGGGAAATTTACATGCTGCCCCCCCCCCCCCTCCCGGGCCCAGCCCGCCCCAGCCCTCTTCCTTCCATGCGAATTCGACAATGCAGCTAGCAAGGAGACAACTGCTTTGACAAACAGCACTTTTCTCATTCTGCAAGCACTTTGCCAGGATACATGTAGGCAGGTACAGTCTGTGCTCCCAACTGTAGGAGGCGCTCGACCATAGCGGTATTGCAGAAGGGGGAAGGAAGCCGCGAGGAACTTGATTCCACTTTGATTTCTTGCAGTCACCAAGGGAACAGCTGTCCAATTGGGGCCTGACACCATAGGTGACCTCGGCGGCCATCTTTGGTCAGAGCAGTATATGTAGGCCTCTTGTTCTGGTTGATTTGGCATGCTTTGTACGAGTGGTTAGTGTAGGGATAGGTTCTCTATCTTTCAGGGACAGTGGCAGGTAAAGGTTATTGAGGAGTAGGAAAAGTGCATGGACTAAGCTATCTCCACTTAGGAATAGGGATGATCGAACGGTTCGGGTCCACCATCGGTTCGGCCCGAACATTGGGTGTTCGAGGTTCGGCCGAATTTAGAACTTTTTAGAACTTCTTTCGGCAACCAGAACCGCCCAAAATGCAATGCTTCAGGAAATGGGCTTTAAAAGCCCGTGATTGGACCAGAACCATTAGCAAAAGCCAATTGAGGGGGCAGGAGAATGCTAGGAATGTGATTGGAGTTACTAGGGGGTCCCTAGACCAATCATTAGTGAATACGCCCCCCAGTATATAAGATCGCCCCCGCCATATTCCTAGCATTGTTATACTGGACATGGAAGAGAGTGGAAGCAGTTCTGTTCATTTTACTTTAAAAGTGTCATTTAGCATTTATTAGTGTGAGGAAAGGGATATCTAGTGTAGTTAGAGTGCTCCTTTACACTTTAGTTAGCTTCAAAAATTGAGTTTCTGTAGGGAAAGTGTTAAGTGTCAGGGGACCGTAGTGTAGTGTAGGGTTAACTGGCAGTGACTGCTATGGCAGGGTGACAAAACCCTTCCATAGCAGGGTGACCGCTATAGAGAAATGATCATTTCTCTGAATAGCTTCATCACACCCATATGGCTTCTCACCAGCCAAGCATTTTTTATGCTGCAGGGGCTGCCACTGCCAGTGCTTTTTTGAGGACATGTTTGATGTCAGACATGACATCTGAACATGTGTATAGGGGGTATATATAGACATATATGTCTGAATATATACCCCTAGACATATATAGGTACGATAGTAGCAGAAATAAATGCTTGCGCTAATGAAATCATTTACAGTAATATATTTCTGCTACTATCACACCTATATATGTCTAGGGGTATATATTCAGACATATATGTCTATATATACCCCCTATACACATGTTCAGATGTTTTGCCTGCCTCAAAAGAACCCAAAAAAATGCCAAAAAAACGCTAGCGTCAAAAAAAAAATGCCCAGGTGTGTTTTTGCTGGCATTTTTTGGGGGGTTTTGGAGGCAGGCAAAACATCTGAACTTGTGCACAGTACCACTATACACAAGTTCAGATGTTTTTCCTGACTGCAAAGATCCCAAAAAAATGCCTTCTATTAAACCGGCAAGGTGTTACAGCATCGAAGCAAACCCCCTGTCAGAAAGTTTTCTAATACAAACAATCCTGTCACAAAATGTGTACATGTGAAGTTTCAGCTCTGTAGCATGTCCAGAACCAGAAAAAAAAAGATCGCTTGTATTAGAAAACTTTCTGACAGGGGGTTTGCTTCGCTGCTGTAACACCTTGCCGGTTAAATAGAAGGCATTTTTTTGGGATCTTTGCAGTCAGGAAAAACATCTGAACTTGTGTATAGTGGTACTGTGCACAAGTTCTGATGTTTTGCCTGCCTCCAAAAACCCCCAAAAAATGCCAGCAAAAACACACCTGGGCATTTTTTTTTTTGACGCTAGCGTTTTTTTTTTTTACATTTTTTGGGGTTCTTTTGAGGCAGGCAAAACATCTGAACTTGTGTATAGTGGTGTATATACACACATCCATATATTTATATACACACCTAGACATATATAGGTGTGATAGTAGCAGAAATATATGCTTGCGCTAATGAAATCATTTACAGTAATATATTTCTGCTACTATCACACCTATATATGTCTAGGTGTGTATATAAATATATGTATGTGTGTATATATACCACTATACACAAGTTCAGATGTTTTGCCTGCCTCAAAAGAACACCAAAAAATGGCAAAAAAAACCGCTAGCGTCAAAAAAAAAAAAATGCCCAGGTGTGTTTTTGCTGGCATTTTCCTTAAAAATCAAAAAATCTCTCTTTTTTATTTTTTTTTTATTTTTTCAATAATTGGCTTTTTTATCAAAAATGACAATTTTTAAGAACTTTTTTGTGTGATTAATAGTTAATGGGGCATGACCCAGAACCCTAGGCACTTTTTAGGGGCATTTATTGGGTTTTAGGGCTTCAAAATGGTGTTTTTTGATTACCGAAGTTCGGGTCCCATTGATTTCAATGGGGTTCTGAAATCCGGGCCGAACTTTTGGAAAATTCGGGTGTTCTGGTCGAACCAAACTTTTCAAAAGTTCAATCATCCTTACTTAGGAATCCTCTCATTTTGGGTGTGGGCAAACCAGGCTGCTCCTAGCTGCAGAAGCTGTCGGAATCCTCTCAAAATTACAATCCTGCTACAATCTGCTACTGTTTGTAAGTGGATCCAGTTGGCTGTGCCTACTAGTTGGGCCTGATTGTAGTATATTGTTGGGACTTTCTTAATATACTGTTCTCATCCACCTCGGCCTCTGAGTGTATCCTGTTCCACCAGTACACTTTACTGCACCCCACCCACATGTCCTATGAGGAATGCAGAGTGGGGGCTTTTTAGCAAAATGTTCAGGGCAAGTTCTTGGGGACAGAGTAGAGTGATATTTATGAAAGCAGCTGTCTAATTCCTAGCTGTTGGATGGCTGTGGGGGAAGAGGGGTGCAATACATTGTCCTCTGAGGAACTGAACACATAAAAATGGAAGTAAGATGTCTTCTTGGGAGTAATGTCAGTGTAGTTTGCCAATTCAGAGCAAAGGTTCTCTTAAAAAAACACCCACCCCAACCAGTGCTCACCTTTGAAGCTCTCCCCCATTATTCTATTGTACTGTTAGAACCCTGTGTCTAATCCCCATGTATAATCCATGTTGCAGCTTACATGGGATAATTACCTGCTTCCCTCCCCAAGTGACAGTGTTTGGGCCTGGCAACTGGCTGCTCTGGCCTAGGTATACCATTCTAGGAGGAAAGGGAGATGGTCACATGCTCCATATACCCAGAAGAACAAGGTGTACCCAAAAATTATGAAGGTCAAAAAGAGTGTCAGGTAAATGCAGAGAATGTGGGTATCAGTGTGTTGGAGGTAGGCTTTCAAAAGCACCTATGACTTTGCCCTGAATTAATCTGGCTCAATGCAGGGCACAAAGCCAGAGCAAAGGTCTCTTTTACGTTGTGACAGTGCTTTGGGGCAATTACATTGATCTAATGACATCTGGCAATTCTGACAGTGACAGTGTTAGAAAATCTGTTTACAGCCCTACACAACAAAAAGACAGTGAACAGTCCACATGGGCTTTGCTACTTAATTGCAGACAGTAACAGGAAACTTTATCAGACAGAGAAAAGACATAGCGTTTAACCATAGATGCAGCTAAAAACGTATAACACTGCTATCTATAGGTTAATATAGTTATTGCACAAAATACATGAACAATGTATTCCAACACCCCTACTCTACAACTACTCCCTATAATAGTCCCATTTCAGATCTCAGTTCTATAGATGTGTTTCTTGGAAGAGGTTTTGTCAAAGCATCTGATCCTATTTTGTTTATCATGAGTTGGAAGTCTTTGCATCTCATCCAATGAATCTGGCTCTGGTTTTATTGCTATGCAAGCAACAAAGGACAGTCGTTTAGCTGGGATGCCTTTATTGCTTTTTGTGGAATTCCTGGTTGAAGCCTCTTGTGAGCTGCTCTTCCTGGCAGACCCCTGGGCAAGTTGTTCTGTACTCACGGACACTGTTTTTCCAGAACCACCGTTGCCTCCAACTCCACTAGTCAGCTGCCACTGGACCTCTGGGTTCAGCCACACTTTCTGGTTCACTAGGCTGATTGCCTGTGACCACCTTCCACAGCTTCAGAAGAGGAGACAGCTGTCACCCTCCTTCTGGGACTTGGCTTCCCACCCAAAGACACCCTGCCACATGTGTCCTTGGCTTTTATAGCCTATCCCAGGATGCACCACTTGTCTGTGCCAACCCACTGAGATAGCCACAAAAGCCTGTGTGTCACTGGCTGGGTTTCCTCCACTGTCCTACGGGTCTCCCTATTGGACACAGAAGGGACACTCCCTCAGCCCAAATGAATCACACATCAGACACACTGAACAGGCCTAACTAGTGATCATGTTCCCCTGATAAGCAGAGTGCAGCTATATTTTGCCTGCTGCTCTCCTGATAGGCAGGCAGAGCCAAAACTACTCTCCGTACCTAGCACCTATCTAGGAGGGTGCTACAGTTTGCTTTGAAAAGGCTTTTCTTGTAATTTTTCTTTTTATACAGCTGGTGCATTTCATTATTTGATCACATGGACTAATTTGTGTTCCACTTGCATAGTCATTGTCAGTTAATTTCTTTATTATGTCAGGACTTCTGTGTCATGTGTGAATACAGTTTGAATGTTTTTCGTCATTGGCAGTATTAACCACCTAATTGCAGTTCAGCAAATACAGTTCATCTGTAATTTTAGATTTTGCAAGTAAGATATCTCCTTTTTTGATGGCACAAATGCCATCTTGGAAGGTTACTACATTGCCTTTTTTGTGAGCTTCTTCACTGACAAAAGATTAGTTTCAAGAGCAGGGACATAGAGGATGTTTTTCACAGGTGTCTTTCTGGTGATACTCTGGGAAAGAGGACTGTGAAGAAAACCGTCTCCTATTCCTTCCTATTCCATTATATTCCCATTAGCTGTGGTGATTTTTTTTCTGTTTTACTCTGATCAAAGTGAATAAAAAAAATTCTATAATTTGCCATGTGCCTCATAGCTCCTCAAGCAACACTGCATCATCTTGCCTGGAAAGATGAGGGGCAACTTTTGGATTTAAAAACATTTTCTTTATCTGAAGCAAAATCAGTTTCTTCCTTCACACCTTTGGTCTTTTGTAGTTTAGGTTGTTTTTGCATTCTACCTTTACAGATTCTGCAGTCTGCTTTTTAATAACCTTGTTTCTTGCACACAAAACATTCACAATTCTTATTACACGTTACTGTTTTTATTCCTATTTTGTGTCTTTAAAGCAGACTCTGCAACAGAAGTACCGTCACTAATAATGGTTTCTGTTTTATGCTTATATTCATCTACAAGCTTCCCCTTAAAGCGAATGTAAAGTCTTGTGTTTTTTTTTTTTTTAAAATAACAAACGTGTTATACTTACCTCCTCTGTGCAGGGGTATTGCACATGGCATCCTGAATCCTCCTCTTCTCGGGTTCCTCTTCCGACTCCTGGTCCCTCCCTCATGTCCAGTGCCCCCACAGCAAGCAGCTTACTATGGGGGCACCCGAGCCAAGCTCTTTGTGTCCTATCAGACATGGAGCTGCCGTTCTGCCCTGCCCTCCTCTCTCTCCTGATTGGCTAACTGACTTTGATTGACAGCAGCGGGAGCCAATGGCCCTGCTACTGTGTCTCAGCCAATCAGGAGGGAGAGTCCCGGATGGCTGAGGGACTTGTGGACATCGCTGGATAGAGATGGGACTCAGGTAAATATTAGGGGGTGTTGGGGTGGCTGCCACACACAGAAGAATTTATATCTTAATGCATAAAATGCATTAATATAAAAAACCTTCTGACTTTACAACTCCTTTAACATATTCCAATGTCAGTTCATCACCTGAACGTGCCTCAAATGCTGTGACAAGCATTTCATACATTTCTGGTAAACCACTTAGTAATAGTGCTGCGACATAAAAATATTTTATCTCTTCTCTTATATGTCTCAGGCATTCAACCATTTTCAAGGTGTGCCTTATGTTCTCCTGCATAGCAAACAAAGAAACACAAAGAAGGGCGCACTGACCTAGCACATTATCCTCAATATTGGCTTTATTGATTAAACATAAAAAATGGCTACTCACAATCAGAGGTGAAAATCGATCATATCAAACTCAATCGCTTGAGTGTCAGGAGTAGTCCATACAAGTGTCCATTGTCCTAATTGGATGATGGTTGACGCGTTTCGAGGTGTTTCAGCTTTTTTCTTTTCTAATCCTTCCCACATTTCTTTAGAAGTTTCACACTTACATATACTGTATGTATGATTTGGTCATCTTCTATGCAAAGAGAGATTGTGCTCTGAGTTTTTTGGTCTTTCTCTCTTCACTCATCTGAGGGTGTTTTGGCCTGACCTAATTTATACATTTTTAGGTACCTTCTCTTATTCGCAGCATTTTCATCTTGAATTTCCAAGACTAGTAGTTCTAGTTTGTCAGATTTGCAAATGAAGGCTTTGTTGTAGCTGTGTTACTGGCCATGTTCTTTTATTCTTTTGCAGTCTTCTTTCTGTTGCTGTATCTTACGCTTCGTTGCTATAGCTGGCCATGACTGGATTCTGATCTTTTCTCTGGGTGGGTAGCTGGGCTATGCCTGGGCCCATAACCTGTTCGAAATTCTGCATTTTGCTCTACAGAACAGACAAACAGTGCTAAGTCCACATGGGCTTTTCTGCTTAAAGCAACGGAACTACTCTGCACCTCATTTTTAAAATTCAAAGCAAACTTACCCATCCATTCATGTCTCCATGCTTTACTTTGCTGAGAAATCACATAGATAAACACCCCCTAGCATTGCTGGCTGCAGCCATCTAGAGTAAGGGCAGATGATTCATGTAGCATTTACTTCCTGGAATGCATCCACTCTTAGCTCATTAATGCAGGCAGGGGGGTATGCTTAGCAGAGAAAACCCCTCCCCCCCTTCCTAAGGCACTTGGGACGTATGACATAATTTGCCTAGGCCTGGAAACCAGGAAGAAACTGAAGAAATGTAAAAAAGTTTAAAACAAGTAAATATGATATACTTTCCTATCGTTTACTAATAATAGCAGCATAAGGATTAAAAATAGTCAATGTTGATTCAGAGAGTGAAGGTCCGCTTTACCTGCAGACAGGAAAAGGAAACTTTATGATATAGAGAAAAGACATAGAGTTTAACCATAGATGCAGCTAAAAATGTATAACACTGCTATCTACTGGCTAATATAGTTGTTGCACAAAATACATGAACAATGTATTCCATACCCCTACTCTACAACTACTCCCTATATTAGTCCCATTTCATATCTTAGTTCTATAGATCTGTTTCTTGGAAGAGGTTTCGTCAAACCATTTGTTCCAATTTTGTTTCTCATGAGTTGGAAGTTTTTGCATCTCATCCCATGAATCTGACTCTGGTTTAAAAGCTACTCGAGCAACATAGGACAGACGTTTAGCTGGGATGCCTTTATTGCTTTTGGTGGAATTCCTGGTTGAAGCCTCTTATGGCCTGGCTTCTTCTTTTACAGCATTTGGATTGTCTGTGTTAATTTCTATTTCTGTGCCACTTTGTTGCTTATCTTCATGTGACACTGATGTAGAATTTCCCTCAATTTGAAGCGTTTGTGTTAGTTCATGAAATTTTGAACAAATTTAAATTTCATCGACAGTTACACTTCTACTGATGGGTACCTTGTTTGTGTCTTGGTGTTGAATTCTGTATACCTTTTGGGATTCACTTTGTCCAAGTATACTGTACCTTCCTTTGTGTAAGTATCATTTGCCAAGGCTTGGAAACCAGGAAGAAACTGAAGAAATGTAAAAACAAAGTTTAAAACAAGTGAATATGATATACTTTCCTATCTATTTACTAATACTAGCAGCATAAGGATTAAAAATAGTCAATGTTGATTCAGAGAGTGAAGGTCCACTTTACCTGCAGACAGGAAAAGGAAACTTTATTATACAGAGAAAATACATAGTGTTTAACCATAGATGCAGCAAAAAACCTATAAACACTGCCATCTACTGGCTGATGTAGTTGTTGGTCAAAATACATGAACAATGTATTCCAACAAGTGGACTCTATAGTTTGGAGGGGATCTTATTTACACCGGTGAAACAGTGGATGTAATATAATGTTTGAAAGTTATCTTATGAGATACTGTTTGAATCCCTATTAAAGGCTGGGAGCAACATATGCTTTTAAACTACTGGTTGGAGACCACCAACACTGCTTAGCAGAGTTGTATAAAGTACTCGAAAACCATACTTGAGTAAAAGTGCTCAATCAAAAAGTGACTTGAGTAGAAGTGGAAGTGCTCTATCAAAAAGTGACTTGAGTAGAAGTACTAAAGTATTCAACATTTTTTGTACTTAAGTATTGCAAGTAGTTTTTTTTTTAATTTTGCTACTCAAGTACTGAAAGTAAAAGTACCAGTAGTTTTTTTCAAAAAAAATGCTACTCAAGTACTGAAAGTAAAAGTACAAGTACTGTGTTATGTAGTTATTAAAGAAAGAAGTCAAAAGTTTGAACATCATATTGTTTTTTATTATTTCAAATGATTAACTTAAAGGACAATCACAATTTGTTTGTTTCATGTTTTCTATTTTGTGGAAAGATTTGGTATAGCAGCTTTTATTTATACATACAGTAGCATTTATTTTCGTATGCGCTGATTTATACATGACATTATAAACATTTGTTTGAGCTTCATGAAACCTGCCATCTACTGTTCTGGCAGTGGTAATTTTTATAATTGTAACGAGTAACTATGCAACACAAAAAAAATTACTGGAGTAGAAGTATTGAAATCATCAAAAAAATGTAGTGAAGTAAAAGTGGAAGTAGGAGAAAAAAATTCTACTCTAGGAAAGTACAGATACCGCCTTTCGGTACTTAAGTACAGTAGTGAAGTAGTTCTACTTAGTTACTATACATCTCTGCTGCTTAGACAAGGTCATCTACAGCCCAAGGCCAACATGCCAAATTGCCCCCCCCCAACATGTATGAGCACTGCCCCGTCCCCCAAAAAAATGAACAAAATAAATTAGCGCTAACCTGCATGCTTTCAGTCTAAGCATTAATTCCCTCTCCACCCAGTGCAAATCCACTTCCCCTGCTGAAATTCCCCCAGCAAAAATGCCCCCCCCCCCCCCCCACTCCCAAATAAATCACTCCTCCTAGCAAAAATCCTTTACTCTTGAAATCCCACAAAAAATGTCCTCTCTGAGTACACAGCCGCCCCCCCCACTCCAAACCCAACTCCAAATCCCCATTCCCAGCACAAATCCCCCCTCCTCCCAACCCCCTTGTAGCACAAATCCTTGTCCCCCCCACAAATTTTCTCCATTCAGCCATCTCCCTATTCAGCCACCCTATCACTCCCCCCCCCCCCCCTCTACCATATCTTCTAGCACAAACCTCCATATTCTCCCTCCTAGCACAAATGCTCTCCCCATCCCCTCTCCCAACGCAAATTCCCCTAAAACACAACTCCTAGCAAATCCCCCAAAATGTCCTCTCCAAGAGCAATTCTTATGCCCTGCTGCCCTCAAATTCCTCCCCCCCAACACAAATCCCTTACCCCCCAATTTCCTTGTGCCCCCCCCCCCCACCTGACATAGTGCCAAAGTGCCCAGGGCAGCCGTCCCTCTTGCCCACCCCTTGTCCCGGCCCTGACTACCTATATGGATGATGGATACTTAGGAGCTAAAGAAAAAATAGATCCTTTAGCTTCTGACAGATATTTTATAGGAAGAATATGCATATGGCACAATTAACCATCACAGTTATAGAAGTGTTAAAAACTCATGCAAAGGGTCTACACTGCATACCACCTTCTTCATGCTAGAATTTGTATGCAAGGGCCCTGTAAATTCAAGGCTGGCCCAACCCAAGGGAATATGCACTTGCAATTTTAGAATGAAGCAGTAGCTATATGTCTGTTTCTTTTGCCTTCATACCTTTACATACTTCTGTTTTCTGTTAGGATCCAACCTCATTCTCTCACCAGTTTAAAAGCTTTCACCCTGTGCTTTGTTTATGATAACACCCCACTCAGGATGATATGTGTTTTACACATTGCTGGCTTGTGATTGACATCTGGCAATGGCAAAGTCAGATGTCTACAGTTCACATGATATTCTGATTTGGTTCCTTTTCTCAAATGTTGACTTACACTTTTGTTGAGAAAAAAACATTCCCCTCTGGGTGATCTCTGTACATTGCAAGGAATTTAACAAACTTTGTTGCAGATTCCTACCTTTTGTTATTCTGATGAAATCTCCGTTTGTTCCTCTGTGCTGAGTGGGTCTAATGGGAGTGGTTTCATTATTATCAGTCAGCTGTGGCAGCTGCAGGGCTCTAATGGGGAAAGCTGCTGGGTCTGCATCCCTTTAGATGTGTTTCCATTGGGAGTATCTCACCAAAAATTATATTTTTGTTTCAGGGGATGCCAGAAATCTGACTTGTATCCTAGGCAGACTTTGAGGAAATTGCTGAGCCAATCACACAAGCAGGAAATGCATAGCTGCCAACTGTCCCGTTTTTGATGGGACAGTCCCGCTAATTAGGACCTTGTCCCGGCTATTTTACTCTGCCGGGACTTGTCCCGGCCAGTGGGGGAGGCTGGAGGGGCCGGTCTGATTATGTCTCTCTCCTTGCCCTGTTGTCTTCATGCTCAGGATGGCCGGCGGCTGGCGCCCTGTGATTGGGCGAACATGCGGGCTGGCCTCTGGGCCTGTCCAGTTAGCAAGCGTGGGTGGGGCATGAGCAGTATCAGACTGTCACCAGTGCGCCCAGACAGCACAGCCTTTTTAGCCGCCTGCTGCTTGCTCAGCAGCTCCGCCGGACCTCACCTGTCATCCTACGTTCTTATTCCACAGTCAGTGTGTCGTGTCCGCAGATATTGACACACAGCGATGTCATGGGGATCAGATGACAGCTCTGTGTGTGGAGACGGAGCTGTCAGATCCCTGCTGTCCTCTATGAGGAGATCGGATGAGAAAGGACCGCCTGTCCGTTCTCATCCCATCGGATCTGCCAGACGGATGGAAAATAGTGTTTCACAGACAGGATCGGATTGGATAGCAGCGGGTGTCAGCGGAGATGTCACCGCTCCATAGGGCTGCATGGAGCATCCGATCAGGTCCGCCTGAAAAACTGACAGGGGGATCGGATCTGATCGCCCGAGTGAAACGACCCTAACTGTTAACTTTCTATTCTTTTCTTGCCCTCTTCTAAACTCCTTGTCCCCCCTTTTCTCTGTTCCCACCAGTGCTGACTGGTGCTCCATGTGTCGGGGGGGGGGGGGGGTAGACAGACCTGACCACTGACCACGCCAGCTGCAGCCCGCACCGCACACCATATCTCCCCCCCCCTGGTCGCCAGCTCACTCACCCTGTGCTGCCCCTGGACTGACATGTGGAGGCAGCAGCGGCTTCCCCCTCAGTCTCCTCTGTGGGTCAGGCTTCCCCAGTGTCTCCTCCCTCCTCCTTTGCCAATAGGATGGCTTCTCCTTTCAACCAATCGGGAAGCGGGTCTCACGACCCGCTTCCTGATTGACCAGGAGGAGAATCCATGTGACAATAGCGAATGTTCATTCGCTGTTGTCACACAACTGGGTGGGCTTGGAGGGCAGTGCTCTGCGCCCCAAGCCCACCCTTTTTTAAAGCCTATTAGAGCCTCTGGCTCTAATCACATGCTTAAAAAAAAAAATCCCCCATTGGAATCCATGCGTGCGGCGCCCTGCATGTAGATTAGGGGGCTGGACACATGGACAGGGTAGTGGCGCCCCTAATGGATGGGCCGCCACTGGTTCCCACTCTATTACTTCCCCTTAAACGGTTTTCTCACTGTCTCATTCAAATTTATTGAAAACAGGTATTTATAGTGCTGTTAATTTATGTAGGAAATTGTGAGAGAGAGCAGAGAGCCATCCCTGCTGGAAAGGACACAGTGGTTATTGTAGTGGTTAGTTTAGTGCAATGGTCAGTGCAGTGTAATGGTCAGTGTAGTGTAGTGTAATGGTCAGTGTAGTGTAGTGTAGTGTAATGGTCAGTGTAGTGTAATGGTCAGTGTAGTGTAGTGTAATGGTCAGTGTAGTGTAATGGTCAGTGCAGTGTAATGGCCAGTGTAGTGTAATGGTCAGTGCAGTGTAATGTCAGTGTAGTGTAGTGTAGTGTAATGGTCAGTGCAGTGTAATGGTCAGTGTAGTGTAGTGTAATGGTCAGTGTAGTGTAGTGTAATGGTCAGTGTAGTGTAGGGGAATGGTCAGTGTAGTGTAATGGTCAGTGCAGTGTAATGGTCAGTGTAGTGTAGGGGAATGGTCAGTGTAGTGTATTGGTCAGTGCAGTGTAATGGTCAGTGTAGGGTAGTGTAATGGTCAGTGTAGTGTAATGGTCAGTGCAGTGTAATGGTCAGTGCAGTGTAATGGTCAGTGTAGTGTAATGGTCAGTGTAGTGTAGTGGTCAGTGTAGTGTAGTGTAATGGTCAGTGTAGTGTAATGGTCAGTGCAGTGTAATGGTCAGTGCAGTGTAATGGTCAGTGTAGTGTAATGGTCAGTGCAGTGTAATGGTCAGTGTAGTGTAGTGTAGTGTAATGGTCAGTGCAGTGTAATGGTCAGTGTAGTGTAGTGTAATGGTCAGTGTAGTGTAGTGTAATGGTCAGTGCAGTGTAATGGTCAGTGTAGTGTAATGGTCAGTGTAGTGTAGTGTAATGGTCAGTGCAGTGTAATGGTCAGTGTAGTGTAATGGTCAGTGTCGTGTAATGGTCAGTGCAGTGTAATGGTCAGTGTAGTGTAATGGTCAGTGTAGTGTAATGGTCAGTGTAGTGTAGTGTAATGGTCAGTGCAGTGTAATGGTCAGTGTAGTGTAGTGTAATGGTCAGTGTAGTGTAATGGTCAGTGTAGTGTAGTGGTCAGTGTAGTGTAATGGTCAGTGTAGTGTAGTGGTCAGTGTAGTGTAATGGTCAGTGTAGTGTAGTGGTCAGTGTAGTGTAATGGTCAGTGTAGTGTAATGGTCAGTGTAGTGAAATTATCAGTGCAGTGAAATTATCAGTGCAGTGTAATGGTCAGTGTAGTGTAGTGATAAAATGTACCTGCCTGATATAGATGCTGTGCTGCGAATGTATCTTATCGCATACCAAGGATGATGGTACTGTTGGTGGGAACTTGGTGTTATAAAGGCCTACTCAATAAAAAGAGAATTGCAGGGAATTGTGGTTGCAGCTGAATGGGAGAATTATTCCAACTCTGCTACTGTGGTCTTAAGTTTGAAATTTCCTTTTCAATTTCCTGTAATTCTCTCTTTATTGAGTAGACCCTATAATCTGCTAAGTAGGTGGAGATTATGTGGAGTGGGTGGAGCTTCGGGGAAGTGGGTGTGGTAAGTAATTGATAGCTGTGCTGCAAAGTGTCCCTGGAAATTTTTTTCAAATGTTGGCAACTATGGAAATGATGTTTCTGGGGTGTGGTCAGTATACATTCTGTGTACAGAACAGCTCCAGGTAGCCATATTGCATTGCATTTTCAGAAAATTACAGCGGCTACAGATTGAAAAGAAAAGGTAATTTTTAATAACATTCAATTACAATATGATTTGTGTCGCAATTGTATACGCTATATTGTTTTTTCTTTCTTTGCTATTTTTGTTCCCCACAAAAGTGGAGTTACCCTTTAAAGCAACTTGATAAGGTAAAACATATGAGCACTGAGTATTCTGAGTGTGCAATGAAATTAACCAATCGATAGGCAGCAACAATCAGACTTTAGGTGACCTCTAACCACTCCAAAACGTCAGCTCAAATAAGTACAACTAAACAAGCTTGTTGAGCAGAAAACATTCCCCTCTGGGTGATCTCTGTGCATTGCAAGGATTTTAACAGCATTTGTTGTAGATTTCTACCTGAAGAAATCCCTGTGTCTCTGTATCCATGTGGGAAAGTGAATCTAATGGGAGTGGTTTCATAATTATCAGTCAGCTGTGGCAGCTGCAGGGCTCTAATGAGAAAAGCTGCTGGGCCCGCAGCCCTTTAGATGTGTTCCTATTGGGAGTATCTCACCAAAAATGGCATTTTTGTTGCAGGGGATGCCTAAAATGTGACTTGTATCTTAGGCAGACTTCTGGGAAAATTGGTGAGCCAATCACACAAGCAGGAAACGATGTTTCTGGGGTGTAGTCAACATACATTCTGTGTACAGAACAGCTCCAGGTAGCCATATTGCATTGCATTTTCAGAAAATTACAACAGTTGCAGATTGAAAAGGAAAAGTAATTTTTAATTACATTAAATTACAATATGATTTGTGTCGCAATTGTATACGCTATATTATTTTTTCTTTATTTGCTATTTTTTTCCCCACAAATGTTCGCCTTTAAACCGTTCATAATTTGGCCTGAAAATAATTAAGATGGATTTTCTCAGTTCCTGTATAAGTCCAATCATTACCATGCTTTTCCAGAAGATAGAGTTACTCCAGGTTCCCTCCAGTAATGGTGACATAAGAAGAGGAGGATCCCCGCAGGAGCTGCTTAGTAATTTGGGTTCTGTTCTGCACCTTGACTCCAAGAATCCCCTCAGCCCCTCTGACACATCTTTTTGGATAAAAGTTACTTTTATATTTATATTTGAGTTCAAGATACCTTGAACTTAAATAAGATACCTTGAACTCAAATAAAAACAAGGAAATATACACAAGACCATTAAAAGTAGTAAATTAACTCAATGCATTGGAACAGGTTAGAATAAATGGTGGTTTGAGCATTAATGAGCACACAGAAGGTAGGCTCAGACACTTCCGCTAGACAGTATAATCGCCATGCTAAGGTAACATAGAATTGACTCATGAATCAGAAAGTCAGCAATAAACAGTGCATATAAACATTAACTGCAATGTGAATAATAATACTCTTACTAGCCTAGAGTGCACTGTAGGAGAAGGGCTAGGCTATGGTGCAATGTCCCCTGAGTAGTACCTTTTAGCATAAGCAATAGGTAAAAGTCTCTATGTAGCAGCTTTAAAGGGACAGTCTTTAGTCCTGACTCTTCGCCTGGCTAGTGTTGGGGCCCAGTTGTACTGCTGCACATGAGAATAGTCCCATTCAAGCCTGCACGCAGCAGTGATGGCACACACTGGACAGTGATGTACACTCTTCAGTCTTCCTCATAGCAAGAAAAAGCTGTGCCCTGTACAGCCTGAGAAACTGCAGCTCTTTCCCCTCCTCCTGGCATTCTTTCTTTGGGAAATGCAGTCCAAAAGCTCTTGTTTACAGTAGGGTCTCTCTCCTCTTGACTACAGTTCCCGCAGTGCTGCCTGATTCAGTCTATTAATCTCTTCCTGCTCAGTAGCTCCTCTTGCTGATATAAGTGTTACCCACTTCTGGACCGGAAAAATTTTCCCCCTTAATGACCATTCCCTTTTTTTTTGTGATTCAGCACTGCGTTACTTTAACAGACAATTGCATGGTTGTGCGACGCTGTACCTAAATAAAATTGATGTCCTTTTTTTTTTTCCACAAATAGAGCTTTCTTTTGGTGGCATTTGATTACCTGTGCAATTTTTATTTATTGTGCTATAAACAAAAAAAGAGCGACAATTCTGAAAAAAAAAATATATATATATATATATATATTTTTCACATTCTGCTATATAACATTCCCAAAAAAAAATTAAAAATCAAATTTTTTCATCTTTTTAGGCCAATTTGTATTCTGCTACATATTTTTTGTGAAATAAAATCCCAATAGGCGTATTTTGATTGGTTTGTGCAAAAGTTATCGCGTCTACAAACTAGGGAAAAGATTTATGTCATTTTTATTTTTATTTTTTTATTTTTTACTAGTAATGGCGGTGATCTGCGATTTTTAACAGGACTGCGACATTGCAGCGGACAGATCGGACCCCTAACTGAAATTTTTTACACTTTTGGGAGGACCAGTGACATTACTATCAGTAATCAGTGCTAAAAATATGCACTGTTACTGTAATAATGACACTGGCAGGGAAGGGGTTAAACCAGGGTTAGGTCAAATGGTTAGGTGTGAGCCTATGGGAGTGTTTTCTAACTGTATGGGGGAGGGACTTGTGAAATGATCATAGAGACCTGTGATCCTAAATAGGAGGATCACAGGCGCTCTGTGTTCATTACAGAGAGAACAACGGTCTGCTGTGTTTACAACAGCAGACCGTCATTCCCTCTTCCCGGGGAGCGATCGCCCGTGCCCTTCAGCAATCGCGGCTGCCAGCCCCATTGATCGGCTTCTCCGCTGCCTAATGGGGAAGGATGCGCGCCTCCGTTAGCACACGCACACCCCCAGGAGCGCTCCTGCGAACCGCCGTACAGGTTTGACAGTTCACGCAGCTGAGCCAGCCTGCCACAGTATATCTGCGGCGGGCAGTCGGAAAGTGGTTAACCACTTTAGCCCCACAGGGCAGCAGCTACAGAGAGCAGCTGCAGCCAGTGTATCTCTCACTCTCCATTCTTAGCCAAGCACCTGGATATATTTGTGTCCAATATTCCCATAGATCATAGTATAACATGACAGTCTAAATTTTGGTGTCCCTCAATCTTACAGAAAATTCAGTGGGCCAATTATACATGTATGCTTGACACCAAAAAGACATGACAGCACAACCAACCTTCTCAAATAACTAGGTCCAACCTTACACTTACTGGTCATGGGGTGGGTGCCTTTTCTTTCCAACCCCTCTGTCTGTCCCTGTCCATGGAACGTGAAAACAAAGAATAAAGGTATTGACTGAAATGCCTCTTTAATGGTCTAAGTCAGTTAATTGTTTTATAACTACAAAAAACTCCCTATAATTGAGAATTTATTTCAACGTTGTAACAGTTCCCACTGTTTTAATCACAAATGCCCACGTTACCAACATGTCAATAAATGTGTGAAATTTAATTATGTTACACATTTTTTTTGTGGAATTTTTTTTTTTTTTTTTTAGAGCACCATCTGTTGCGGTAACAATTCACAGGAGAAGCTTAGACGAAATTTAAAATAGAGGTAGATACGAGCTATAATGACACACGTCAGTTCCCACACCCAGAAATTCATGAAGACACCATGCAAGAAACACTGGTAATAAGCTGTCAAGTCTACACAATGATAAAGCATCTTTTAAACAGACGCACAATACATATTTTTTAATTTTAAAAACAAATGAACGGGTGACATATTTACAAAGTTAGTTTGGAAACACATGTCCAGTTCATCATAAAAAAAAATGGCCTACACTTGATCCAGAAGATATTAAAAACCCATTTTACGCTGTGGTCCAATCAGTTTGAAGAAGGGAGAAAAATTTGGATTCCCAAAGGCAAATCGGTAATCCCCAGATCACTCATTCAACAATATAATTAGCTATCAATAGTAGGTTGCTTAACTGTCACTTAATTGAAAGGGGATGCACTACTATCTTCACCACAAATATTGCTGATGCAGTTGGCAGGCAGCACTGGTAAGGCCAAGTATTCTGCTGTGAAAACTGCATACGCATATAGACACTTCACAGCAATCAAGTAAAAAAAAAAAAAAAACTGATGAAAAAGTTAGTATTGAACTGTGGCCGCTCCCCGTAGCCATGGATGGGTTCCAATCCGAATTCTCAGTGGCGATCATAAAGCAGGTCCAGGTGTAGATAGGTCCAGATTAGAGATGGTCTTGCGGTTTGCCCGGCGGTCAGTTCACGGTGAATTTTGCTTGTTCGCTATCCGCAATAAAATTTGCCAACACATGCGTTGTTCGCGACGGCCATATTAGTTTACATTGGGGAGAACTTTGACCCGTGACACAGCCGTCAGGTGGAACGGGACAGCCAATTAAACACTTGCCGACCGCCGCACGACTATTTACTGCGGCAGTCAGCCCCGTAGTACAGGCAAACCGACGTAGGGCTACGTCAGTCGCCTACGAGCCTCTAGGGGGCGAGCGCGCGCCGCCCCTGCTCGTTCCCTGACATGCCCGCTCGAGTGACCGGCGGCTCCGATGTCTGCCGGTCACCCGCAATCTCCCGGTGGAGAGGGAGAAAGGCAGGCGGCTAATGTAAACAAAGCCGCCTGTCATTCTCCCTGATCTAACTGCAGAGACTACACGATCCTGCTATGTAGGATCGTATGTCTCTGTGGTTACATCACTAGCCACGCCCCTTTAAGTTAGAATCATGCCCCTAGGGACACACTTAACCCCTTGATCACTAATAAAGTTAACCCCTTCCCTGCCAGTGTCATTTTTACAGTAACAGTGCATATGTATAGCACTGATTAATGTAGTAATGTCACTGGTACCCCAAAAAGTGTCAGAAATGTTAGTCAGAGGTCCGATCTGACCGCCGTAATGTCGCGAAAAATAAATCGCAAATCAACGCCATTACTAGTTAAAAAAAAAAACAATAAAAATGACATAAATCTTTCCCTTAGTTAGTAAACGCAATAACTTTTGCGCAAACCAATCAAAATACGCTTATTGCGATCTTTTTTACCAAACATATGTAGCAGAAAACAAATTGGCCTAAAATGTAAAAAAATTTTGATTTTTACATATTTTTTTGGGGAATTTCATATAAAAAAAACTGAAAAATATTATTTTTTCAAAATTGTCGCTCTTTTTTTGTTTATAGCGCAAAAAGTAAAAATCGCACAGGTGATCAAATACCACCAAAAAAAAGCTCTGTTTGTGGGAAAAAAAGGACATCAATTTAATTTGGGTACAGTGTCGCACGACCGCGCAATTGTCTGTTAAAATCATGCAGTGCCGAGTCACAAAATAGGCTCTGGTCTTTGAGCAGGAAAATCCTCCGGGGCTTAAGTGGTTAAAACATTTCAGCACATGGACATGCCCCCTACCCTATAAATAGACCTGAGCTGTCGGCCATTTCACATTCTGCTTTTTGCCAGCGTAGGGAGAGGTTAACTGTGCTCATGAGGGAGAGGTTGCCAGACACAAATAGCTCTGTGAAGATCCAAGATCCACAAAAGTCCTTTTCAGGGCTGGTATTTCGGTATAGGTCTACTAGTATCTTTTCAGGTTAGGGGCAGGTATCCAGTCGGTGCTTTAGGGGCAGTTAGAGATCGGCAGCAGTCACACAAATCGCTCTGTTAATGTCCACAAAAGTCATTTAAAGGGCTGCAAATTTTTTGGTATTGCTGTGCAGTGCACTAAAAAGGGGGGGGGGGAGGGGGATAATCCACTGTATAATATACTTTGTAGAAAGCATATTATAGTGGATTAGTAGTATTATTGTGCACTGTGCAGCATTTTGACAGGTGTGGGGACTGAGCGTTGCTGCAGCAATACTACACACAGTGACAAAAGCACTCTAATGTATTATAACTGGTGTGATAGACCAATGGCCCCCCTAATACCACATATTGAAGTGGGGTGTTATCTGAGTAAACTTTTACAAGTGTATTTGTGTCCTGCAACAATATTGCCTCTTTAGCTGTGTTAAGTCTGGTACACACAGTGCCAAACTCACTGGCCAATTTTTTTGAACTGGTGTGATAGACCAGTGGCCCCCCAATACCACATATTGAAGTGGGGTGTTATTTAACAGTATAATTTTCTAAGAGTGTATTTTAGTCCTGCAAAAAGGTGGCCTCTTGCTGTGTAAACTGTGCTACACACAGTGACAACAGTTTATTATTATTTGTAGAACTGGCAGACTGACGGACCAGCAGATAGGGAGGAGAGGCAGGCAGAACTTGCATTGCACAAGAGGTACAAAGCAGACTGCAAATGTATCAGGAGCGAGCCATCAACCTTGTACAGTCACATCTGGCGCTCCCAGGCGCCTTCACATGGCTCCGCAGTGTGGGCTTTTTTTAATGTGTCCGTTTCTGACAACACTGTTGCCATCTGCAGCCTTTGCAGTCAACGCATAAGTCGCAGTAAGCCTAACACTCACCTAGGGACAACCGCCTTAAGAAGGCACCTGAAATCCCATCACCGAGCCCAGTGGGAGCAACACCGTTAGAACCCACAAAGCCACACTCCAGGCTCTCACCATCCAGCCTCTTCTCCTTCTCCTGTCTCCTCACAGTTGTCCTCCACTCCACCTTCCATGATGCCGTCGTCACGTTGTTCTGGAAAAAGGCAGGCTTCTGTGGCTCAAATGTTGGAGCGTAAAAAAAGGTGTCCAGGGGGGGCGTGTCCGGCCGGCGATGTTAATGGCCGCTTAGTGCGAGAGCTCCCTGCCTTCCCTCCTCGTAGCGGCTCTCAGCAACGGAGTGAAGCGAGCTTCTCCCTCCACGACTCACCCGCAGCCTCCAGGGAATCCCGCCGATCGTTCCCGGCCATGTCAAAGCGGCGGAAGAACAACAAGCCGCCGCAGCGGCTCACTGATTTCTTTCCGGCGGCTCCTCACAGGGGACGGCAAGATGGCGCCGGCCCCGGGATCGGCCTCCCGCGCTCCTCAGGAGGTAACCCACCCGACACTGCCTTGTCTGCTAGAGTCTTGGGACCCCCCCAGACTGCCCTGGATGAGACTTCCCCCCCCTTGTCACCTACAACAAGCAGCCCCACCAAGACGAAATACCGCAGGCATGAGGGGGAAGCCCCCCCTGGAGCTTATAATGCAGCCTATCAAGCCCTACTTAACACTATGCCAGGTATACCAATAGAGGCCTTTCCAGCCACAGACCAGGCTCTTTCTGAGGCCACTATGAAAAAAATGCTCCTATCCATGAAAAGCACATTGTTTAGTGAGCTGGCCACCATGTTCTCTCCACTTCATGATACTGTGCAAATACATGATGACAGGATACAGCATCTAGAGACCAAAATGGCGGATCTGTACACTGCTCACAATGACCTTGTTGATGCCTATGCCGACCAAGAAAGCGAGATGCAGCGCCTCCAGTACAAGCTTGCGGATCTAGAAGACCGCTCTAGGCGCAATAACATTAAGTTCCGGGGCATTCCTGAATCGGTGCCACATAAAGACTTGACCAAATTTGTTCAGCGCCTTATGAAATCCCTTATACCATCTCTCAGTGATATTGAGCTATGTGTGGATAGGGCCCACCGCATCCCTAAGCCTAACTTCCTGCCTGACACTGCACCTAGGGATACCTTGGCCCGTATTCACTATTATCACGTTAAGGAGAGGGTCATGGCGGCAGCCAAGCACGACCCGGTGGTGCCGGATGAATTTGCGGGTATCACCCTCTACACCGATATATCCCAGCAAACGGCTCTCAATAGAAAGAAGTTGTCCCCGCTCACGAAAATTCTTCGTAACAACAGCGTTATCTACAAATGGGGCTTCCCCACCAAATTACTAGTCACATGGAATGGTAAAATGTATCCTGTTCATAGTGTGGATAAGGGCATCCAGCTGTTTAAACAATGGCATCTACTGCCGGAGGATTCTGTGCCTCCCGGGAGGTCTCCCCCCGAGCGCCCGAGCCAAGCCGGATCTGGAATGGAAACCTGAATGCTCTGCTCCCCGTTTCCTTCAGCTACCACAGGATGGATGAGCCGGGGAACCCTCTACTATATCCTTTTTCTCCAGTTCTTTTTTTCCCTTTTTTCCTCGGATGCCCGCCAGTCCAATGTTTTGACTGGACGCTCGATCCTCAGTGATGCCTCTTCATCATCCCCCCCGCTGTACTTTAGCGGCCACGGCCGCCCATTGCGCCTGCATGCTCAGGCTTTTTTTATATGTACTTGTGTATTGTTTTTGTTTACTTTTTTTCTCCCTGCCTGCCCCCTCCTTTGCTCTCTTCTTTTTGGTCCAGCACCCACAGTGGCTTGTTATGCTTGTCATCCCTTTCCTGCTCTGCTTCAACCGTGCAATACTGCTCCAATACCATCATGACGGCTACTCCCTTGGATGTTTCTTCTTCCTGTCCTTTAATCCATCCAAGTACAGGATCTTCTACTGGCAAGCAGTTGCATTGCATCTTCTCTTGTTATGTCTCATTGCCACTCTACCAAGTAATCCCCCCATGCTGCCATGCCATTGAAGTTCATGTCACTAAACACTAAAGGCCTGAACTGTCCTGCTAAAAGGGCCTCGTTATTGAGAGAAGCAAAGTCTCTCCGCGCAGATGTTCTGTTTGTGCAGGAATCCCACTTTGCCAAGGAAAAGTGCCCGAAGTTGTCCTTCTCCAACTTCCCTCACCTGTATATGGCTAATGCTCCCAAGAAGTCCTGTGGGGTTTTTATCGCCATTAACGCCTCTGTCTCTTTTCTGCATATACGCACCATTGAGGACCCATTGGGGAGGTATATTGTTCTTATCTGTGAACTCAACGGTTCCCTTTTCACACTGGTGAATCTCTATGCTCCCAATACCAGGCAGAGGACATTTCTCACCCACCTCTTTAAATCACTGGAAGGTATTGTGCAAGGCACACTTCTCATTGGAGGGGACTTCAATACTGTTGTACAACCGTCTATGGACTCTACTACCCAAGCTAGAAGGCCGTCCTGCTCTCTCTCCTCCCTGCTGCAGAAACATGATCTATACGACGTATGGAGGTGCTTCCATGGGAACGAGAGGGATTTCACCTTTCTGTCTGCTGCCCATTCATCCTACTCCCGGATAGACTATTTTTTGACCGACAAAAGGTCTCTGCAAAATGTTTTGCGCGCTGAAATTGGTACGATATCTTGGTCCGACCACGCTCCGATAACACTGGAATTTGATGATAAGCTTGGCAATTCCCCCCCCCCTATTTGGAGGATGAATACCTCCTTGTTGGAGGACAAGATTTCATACCAAAAGATCGTGCAGGCTCACCATGATTTCTTTGAATTCAATGATAAGGATGATGTTTCACGTTTCACCCTGTGGCTCACGTATAAAGTGTATATGAGGGGTATTTTACTCCAACTTGCTTCAGGTCTTAAGAACCGCAGGAGGAAGCAAGTTGAGGAACTTTTGGCTACTATAGAAACCAAAGAGGCGACCAATAAATCGAACCCGAGTCCTACTCTTACCCAGGAATTGGTAACTGACAGGCAAAAATTAAGATCCCTACTTCTCTATAAATATGAGAATCACCTGAAATACACCAAGGCCAAATTCTATGGTCTCCGGGATAGGGCTGGGGCGTGGCTAGCCAGGCGGGTCAAAACGCTACAAGCTAAACGTAAAATTGCTTCGGTGATACATCCCAACACTAAAGTCTCTGTGGCTAATCCAAAAGATATAGCCAACGCATTTGCGGATTATTATCAATCGCTTTATGACCTGCGATCGGACCCTGCCACTCCTCAGCCTTGTCCTGAACTGATTGCGGATTTTCTTACAAGGTTAAGCTCCCCGCTCTCACGACCGAACAACTCCAGTCTATTTCTCAACCCTTTACTTCCCTTGAAATTAGCTCAGCCATCCGCGGGCTCCCCAACCATAAATCCCCAGGGGAAGATGGTCTCCCCAATGAGTATTATAAAGCTTTGGTTGATATTATTACTCCACACTTGCAACCTGTTTTTGAACTTGCTTCCTCCTCATCTACGCTCCCTCCGGAAATGTTGAGGGCTGTGATAGTGACCCTTCCTAAGCCAGGCAAGGACCCTGTGGTTACGGCCAACTATAGGCCAATCTCGCTTTTAAATACTGACGTTAAGGTATTTGCTAAACTGCTGGCCCTTAGGATCCAAAAAATTCTACCTATTCTGGTTCACTCGGATCAGGTTGGCTTTGTCCCGGGCCGCCAAGCTCCGGACGGGACGAGACGGCTTGTCGGCTTGATCTCCAGAGTTGGGGCTGCTCGGACGCCTTCTCTGCTTCTCTCTTTAGATGCGGAGAAGGCGTTCGACCGAGTCCACTGGGGCTACCTACGGGCAGTCCTCGATGCCTTCGGGATTGGAGGATGGATACGGTCAGCAGTCCTGTCTCTGTATTCCAACCCGTCCGCGATTGTTCTCAACTCAGGTATGAAATCGAAACCTATCCAGATCACAAATGGTACTAGGCAGGGCTGCCCCTTGTCCCCCATCATATTTGCCCTTCTCATGGAGCCCCTGGCAGAACGGTTTCGCTCTCACCCCTGCATCAAAGGTTTGTCAGTGGCCGGGTTGGAACATAAGATAAGCCTTTTTGCAGATGATGTTATGCTTATGCTTACAGACCCTGCCACTTCCTTGCCAGAATCGTACACCCTCCTGAATGAGTTCAGTAGGGTGTCTTACTATAAACTAAATGCCAACAAATCACAAATACTGAGCCTTAATATACCGCCCACACTACAGAGTTCCCTAGCCGGAAGGTTTCCCTTTATCTGGTCCTCACATTCTATCCCCTTTCTCGGTATTCACCTTACACCCCATACGTCACAACTGTATGCACACAACTTTAAACCTTTTTTAGATTCCCTGCCCTCACTTTTACAACAGTTACATACGCATGAATTGTCCACTATGGGTCGGATAGCTTCCTTTAAAATGCTTGTCCTCCCAAAGCTACTTTATCTATTTAGGACCCTTGCCATACCCTTGCCTGTGTCTTTCTTCTCTGCTCTCCAAAAACAGCTGACCCGTTTTATATGGAATGCCAGGCCTCCAAGGTGCCCCCTTAAAACCATGGTCTTACATAGAAGACATGGAGGTATGGGAGTCCCTAATTTGACCGCCTACTACAAGGCGTGTATTCTAGACCAACTTAAATTTTGGTGGGCGCCGTCTCCGCACAAGACGTGGGCTTCCATTGAGTCCTCTGAGGTCCCTGGGCATGACTTACAGTTGAATCTCATTGCTACTATACTGGGAAACTGGTCTGGGACTTCCGAGAACCCGATTGTTCAAGCCTCCCTCTCGGTGTGGAGGGAATTTTGTCGCTTACAATCACCTGCTGCTTCCATGTACAAAATACAGGTCCCACTAAAGGTGCTGTGCCACTTTCTCCCGCACCTAAATATACAACCTTGGCTGCGCAAGGGAGTATTACTCCTTAGCGACCTGTTCCACGGATCTCGCCTGAGCCCGTTTGATAACTTACAAACCCGCTTCGACCTCCCAAAGGGAGCAATCTTCTCTTACCTCCAGATCCAATCGTTCCTCCACAAATACCCCCTTCCCACTTGTGTAGAAATCCCCAGTTTGGTATATCCTTTCCTTCAAAACACAGCTACTCACATAAAAGGTATCACGCTGTTCTACGCCATCTACAATAACCATAATGTTTTCTCTAAACACCCGTCAGTCACCAAATGGGAAAGTACCCTGTCGTCCTCATACTCTGATACCTCTTGGCTGAAAGCCTTTGCCTACACCTATGCGGCCACAAAATGTGTTACCCATTGGGAACAGTACCAGAAGGTGCTCCACTTCTGGTACCTCACCCCATTCAAGCTTTCTAAGTTTTACCCATCACACCCCTCTCTGTGCTGGCGACAGTGTGGAGAAATAGGTACTCTGTATCACACCATGTGGTCTTGTGTCTCACTACGGTCCTTTTGGAATAAATTATTTATGTTAATTTCGGATATAACACAAGAGAAGGTCTCCCCATCTCCAGCGTTGGCCCTTTTGCATGTCAATATTCATGAATTTAAGCCTTGTCACAGAGCGGTTATTATACACCTGCTTCTCGCAGCAAAAACTGCTATAGCCACGCACTGGAAATCTCCTGTAACCCCTTCCTGTAGTGAAGTCATCCTTGCACTTAACCACCACTGTCTGATGGAAAGAACGCTAGCGGTGGTCAACCTTGCCGCTTCCTCATTCCGGAGGAGGTGGGAAGTTTGGCTATCTCACCCCAAGTGTACGGTTTTAGACTGATATGTTGCTGTGAATTTGTTATCTGGATCTAGCTGGACCTTTCCCTGTCCTGTTCTTTCATCCCCTTTCTTTCCTCTCTTCTGCTCTCCCTTACCTCCATTCCTGCTCCCATTATCTCTCCTTCCCACCATTTTGCCTTTCCAGCTTATGCCTCCCCCAAGTGCTCTACCTTAGCGTTTGGGTTGACCTTAGGCACCTGGCTCTACGTTTTGAGCATGTTGTTTGATTCACCGTTTGTAAGATTGTTCGCATTGGAGGTCTGTGAACCTGTATTGATCTGTCTTATACCATCCTCCCGGGGCACAGTTTGTTCCCCTTGGGGTGCCCGGGGGGCGATGTCAGACTTCTTATGGATATGTTCACCCGACTGTATTAGTATGCTATGCTATAATGTTATGTGTAGTTGATCTATCTTTTTGTCATGCCTGCTACACCTTGACCCATATGTACCGCTTTACTTGGCTGTTTACCCTTGTTTACTTGTCAAACTCAATAAAAATCTATTGAAACTAAAAAAAGGTGTCCAACAGGTGTCCGACTACATCGGGTTAGCGGCCGATGTGGACGCTCTGAGGAGAGATGAACCCCTGGACTACTGGGTGGGCAGGCTTGACCTCTGGCCAGAGCTTGCACAATTTGCAATGGAACTGTTGACGTGCCCCCCATCCAGTGTCCTGTCCGAAAGGACGTTCAGCGCAGCGGGGGGGAACGTGACCGATAAGCACACTCGCCTGGCTCATGACAGTGTAGACTACCTCACATTTATAAAAATTAATGAGGCATGGATCTCTGAGGAATTCAACACATGTGACCAGTAGATCGTGTTTCATTGAAATTCCTAATGACAGGCCACAAATATCTGCCAGACCGCCATCCACCCACAACAATTCCTGGTCCTTGTCTTCGCTAAATACACCGGCATAAAAGGTATTTCATGTCCATTGAATGGCTAATTTTTGGGGCCTATACAGGCCGACACTTACTTCTGTATACTGTGAATGCCTAATGTACCTCCAGCCATCAAATACACTACGTTCTTTGCTGTCAGTTAAACCCATGTGAGCTAATTTTTGGAGCCTATACAGGCCGACACTTACTTCTGTATACTGTGTGAATGCCTAATGTACCTCTAGCCATCAAATACACTACGTTCTTTGCTGTCAGTTAAACCCATGTGAGCTAATTTTTGGAGCCTATACAGGCCGACACTTACTTCTGTATACTGTGTGAATGCCTAATGTACCTCTAGCCATCAAATACTACGTTCTTTGCTGTCAGTTAAACCCATGTGAGCTAATTTTTGGGGCCTATGCAGGCCGACACTTACTTCTGTATACTGTGGGAATGCCTAATATACCTCTAGCCATCAAATACACTATGTTCTTTGCTGTCAGTTAAACCCATATGGGCTAATTTTTGGGGCCTATACTGGCGGACACTTACTTCTGTATCCTGTGAATGCCTAATGTACCTTCAGCCACAGAATACTACGTTCTTAGCTGTCAGGTAAATGCATGTGGTCTAATTTTTGGGGCCTATACTGACCGACACTTACTTCTGTATCCTGTGAATGCCTAATGTACCTTCAGCCACAGAATACTACATTCTTAGCTGTCAGGTAAACCCATGTGGGCTAATTTTTGGGGCCAATACTGGCCGACACTTACTTCTGTATCCTGTGAATGCCTAATGTACCTTCAGCCACAAAATACTACCTTCTTAGCTGTCAGGTAAATGCATGTGGGCTAATTTTTGGGGCCTGGAATGGCCGACACTTACTTCTTTATCCTGTGAATGCCTAATTTTTCAGACTGGAATTGAAAATCAATGGGTCTGTAAAGGTTCTGCCAAATTGTGGAATGGATGCGGACCCATTTTACAGATGTGTGAATGGACTCTATATGTATTAGACATGTATTTACCGGCTGCTGTCAGTTCTGGCTGATTTATGAAAGAAAAAATAAAAGATTTTTTGCTGTAAAAAAAAAAAAAAAAATTTAGGGCAACTTTTCAATTGCAATACTTCTGTTATGACAATGTCCATGTGCTGGGACTATTTGTACACAGCTAGTACGTCTTTTGTGGCTGCAAATATGACCTAAAGGTTTTTAAAGTCCGCTCCCATTAAAGTCAATGGGGCCCGCCAGTTCGCGGACTTTTGAGAAAATTTGCGGCTGACATTCGGGAACCACCCCAGCCGATGTTCGTCCATCTCTAGTCCAGATAGCATTGCAGGCTTCATCCATATATACATTGTAACAACATTATTCTGATGCATTTTTGAATTTCAGTTCCAGCAAACACCACTTGTAGAAGGATATTGTTTCCTTCATTATTGTTCCTTGTATGAATTCAAAATAATTGTAAACATTTTGGGGGAAAAATGCAAATAGGGAGCAATTTGCTGCCCCCCTCCCCCAAATGCTAAAATGCCTTTGTTATCTTTCCACAAATCCAGGTCTGATTACTGTCTCTTCCTCCAAGCAGTTCATCTAAAAACAACCCACAAACACAGGTAAGTAGCTATTCTTGTGTTTAAATTACCACTGAAATATTTTTTTTTTGCCCTAAGTTGCCCTTTAAAGTTACTCAATCACCACTTTTTTTGTCCATGTGAAATTATCCCACCATTCATCTCTGGGTTTACAGTATAAGAAAGTTCCTTCACCTTTTGGATGTCCTAGGCTGAATCTCCTCCTTGTACACAGCATAACTGCTAGATGAGACAACAGACAATCTGCAGGAGCAGGGTTGATGTGCGCAAGATCAGTGCTGGGTAGCTGCACCCATTTATGCAGACTGCTGTCCTGGCATCAGCTGAGCGAATTGCATTATTTTTTTTGAGGTTTGCTCTTGTCCATGTTTACAGGTGGGAAATAGAGAATTAAAAAAAAAAAACTATGTGCAAAATACACTGGTTGCAGAAACACCATTGGCCATGCTTTGTGAAAGGCAAAGCACACGTGAAGGGGCAGAGGCACAACACCGGAACAGGTGTCTGTCATTGACACCTTTCCAATGTGGTGGGAATGTGAAAGTGCAGATCATCTCAAAACAGCCTAGAGAGCTTTATTCAAGTATGTGAGCATTTAGAATTATATACACCTGACTCCTCCTGACATTTACACAAGAAGAGCACACACTGATTGTGGTAAAGTAAACAGGTCGTCTTGGCACAACTAGAATGGTAGGTCAATACAGAAGTTTAAAGATTCAGGGTTAACGCACACAGAGTCAGGCAATAACATTGAAGTGCAATTAACACCAGTACCTGTAAATGAGGCTGAAAGTCTCCCAGATCCCCTGCATACCAGTGCTGCTACCAGGTAGATAAAGTGTTAAACCAGTTTGGCAATCTGGGTTCAATGGCAGCTTTAGCGTATGTAGCACCCTACAAGGGAGGTGCTAGGCAAAGTATAGCGGGCGTTAGCTGCCTAACAGCAGGGCCATGATTTTCAGCTGGGCTGTCATGTCTCCCAGGTGTAGCTGTTGAGACTGGGGAGTCTCCCCACTGTGTTCCATGAGAGGGTTCTAATTGGGCAGTGGAGGAAACCCAGCCAATGGCACACTCAGGCCTGTATTTACCCCAGAAATGCAGATTCTGCCGCACAGGATTCTGGGAGTGGGTATAAGTTTGAGGGGAGCGCATGAGGCAGTGTCTTTGGCGGGAAGCAGAGTCCCAGGAGGGAGAGTACGGCTAACTCTCCTCCTGTCAGCAGGATCAGGTGTCCTGGGCGGCTTGCCTGAGGGGACGGAGTAAGCTGAGCTGCAGAGAGGATCCGGTGTGCCGAGGACCAACGGAGCAGAGGGGGTCCAGTTTCAGGAAAGCATTTCCAGTTTGTGAGTACGGTAAACTGCCCCTGGGGGTCTGCCTAGCAGAGGGGACCACTCCGGTAAAGGTCCAAGGGATCCAGGAGCCAGCTAGCGGTAACCCTGAAGTGTAGAGGGGGTGCCGGTGCCTAGTGAGAGGACCCTGAAGTATAGAGGGGGTGCCTAGTGAGGGGACCCTTAGGTGTGTAGAGGGTGCCTAGTGAGGGGACCCTGAGGTGTGGAGAGGGTGCCTGGTGAGAGGACACTGAAGTGTAAATGGGGCGCCAGTGGTTGGGCCCTGAAGAGTCAAAGTGTACAGCGTGCAGTGTGCAGTGTACAGTGTTGAGAGTTGCAGCAGCACAAGCGGTTACAAAGAGCTACCTCAGTCAGTGAAGGACTGGAGGGAGCTGTTTACAGGACTTTTGAGCCAACCAGAGTGTCAAGAGTCAAGTCTCAGTATAGTCCAGGACTTTTTGAGCTAACCAGAGTGTCAAAAGTCAAGTTCAAGCATAGTTCAGCAAGTCAGTACTTTTCAAGTGCCAGCAAGCGTTGGTCAGCATCCAGCTGGCGTCAAGACAGCGCTAACAGGCATTTTTCTGCAAAGTGTCCCAGTTGTACCTAGTTGAGCCAGAGGAGTATCCCACTCATTCCCTTCTCCAATCCCCCATTATCAAATAAACAAAACAAACCAAAGATGCCGGTGTTCTGTCAGAAAACCCTACCCCATCAGATTTCCCTACCTACGTCATTTCCTGTGCGGGTTCGTCATGCACCAGCTGTAGCCGCGCCACCCGCCCTACTGCGCATGAGCGGAATAGATAGGGAATTTTGATTACATCGTAAGGGGTGAGGCACAAGTCCTACTGCTCATGAGCAGGCGCATGCGCACCAACGGATCGGGCAGCAGTATCTCTTATAACAAACATACATCCGATCTCCATGGCACACACTGCGCCGAGCTGACAATGGAACAATCCTGTTCCCTACCCACATGCCCACTGTCTCATTGTCGGGTCGGCACAGTGTGGGGCATGGAGATCGGATTGTCGGGTCGGTGCAGTGTCGGCTCGGCGCAGTGTCGAATCAGCGCAGTGTGAGCCATGGAGATTGGATGGATGTTTGTTATAAGAGATCCCGCTGCCCGACCCGTTGGTGCACATCCGCCCGCTCATGCACACTAGGACTTTTGTGTGACCCCTTAAAATTCCCTATCTATTCTGCGCATGCCCAATAGGACGTGTGGCGTGGCTACAAGCTGCTGCATGACGAATCCACAGCTGATCTCAACCGGAAATGACGTAGGTAGGGAAATCTGATGGGGTAGGGAAATCTGATAGAATGGTCATTGTCTCCAATCTCACACTTGGGTATTCAGCTTAAATGGGCGGAAGGTATCACCGGTAACAATGGCAGACCCATATCAGGCCCAATGCCTGGAAAACCTGCTACACGTAGAAAAGGGCAACAACGCACAGCAATAGATGGCAGCAATGCATTTAACTCAGGTCAAAGACAGTGTCCAGATGTGACTATTGCTCAAGTAGGCCTGCTTAGCAGCCAGAACTAACTGTAATGAGTAGCAGTGAAGTGTGGGTCGGTGACCCTCTCACCCAGTTCTTCTGCAGTGATCTGGGAATAATGCAAGTTGTCATCCGGTGGAGGGCCCCCTTAAATGACAATGTGATTTTGGCAGTCTGGGTACATGCACTCCTCACAACATCTCAGAATGCTGAAGGATCAACCCTTGGCTCAGTGGCCAGCACAGAAGCCTGCTGCTTGGCTCACCAACAGGCTTGTAAAATGCAGCTTGATGTGGCCTGGTCCAGGCAGCACAAATCGGAACAGTCTCACAAACACACCCTTCAGTTGGCACATCTCTCCTCAGCTCCTTTCCAGGCTTTTCCTTTTAAAATGTCCCTCCCCTTGGCTGGTGATTATGGGCTTTGTAGTTGTGACCTCAGCTTTACTGTGTAGCACTTCCCCCTAGGGAGCTGCTGAGAAATACATTTTCTTGGGTCCCCTGGGTTATCATTAGCAACTGATGGCAGATACACGGCATTAACAGTTCTTGGCTTAGGCAATGAACAGTCCAGGGGATGTGTTTTTTTGTATTTTATTTTAGAACTTGGATGGGAGAAGGGAATGTGTGGGATACTCCAACTTGAACTATGCACAACTCCTGAGGACAACTGAATGCAAGGCCGCAGCGTCACCTTGCCACTGAAGTGAAGATAAAGAATATGGACTCTCACTTTAATTACTCTTCAGGGTCTAATGAGCCCTTTCTCACTGACCGTGTGTGCTTACCTTCTGTCCACTGACACCCTCCTGGAGTGGTCCCCATCCTGGGCAGACCCCTGGCAAGCTCCCTGATACTCACAGACACTGTTTTTCCTCAGGTCCCTCTGCCACTTGCACCACTGTCAGTATCCACAGGACATCTTGGCTCCACACCACACTTCTGGTCCACTAGGCTGACCGCCTGTGACCACCTTCCTCAGCAACAGGAGGGGAGACAGCCGTCACCCTCCTCCTGGGACCTGGCTTCTCGCCCAAAGACGCCCTGTCACATGTGCCCCTGACTTTTATAACATATCCCAGGATACACCACTGTTGTGCCAACCCACTGGGATAGTCATAAAAGCCTCTGTGTCACTGTCTGAATTTCCTCCACTGTCCAACAGGCTCCCCTATTGGATACAGTGGGGACACGCCCTCAAACCAAATGAATCACACCTGGACACATGCAACAAGCCTAACTGTAAATCCTGCTCCCTGATAAGCCGGAAGCACATAAATTTAGCCTGTAATTCTGCTGATAAGCAGCCAGAATCAAAACTATGCTACCTATCTAGCACCTGACTAGGAGGGTGCTACAACTGTATAGAAAGTCCTGCTTCTAGTCTACATCTCACAGAATGCTTTGAGTACTTGCATTAGGACTATAGTGAGGCAAAGTGTGGATTACTGCCATCTTGTGCGCAAATAGAGTTCTGCATTCTCAGTAACAATGCACAATGTTACAAGTGTAAAAAGAACGCTAGCCGCATTTCTCTTTCTACTTTATGCGGTGTCATATTTTTGTGTAACAACTTTGTCTATGGCACCTGTTTCTTGATGTCCTCAGTCAATCCTTACTCCTATTACGGAGCTGTGACTCCTCTTTTGGCTGTTTAGGTTCTGTATCTTACAAAACTCAAAAAATTCTACCTACAAAAAAAAAAAAAAAAATACAAAGGTGCCCAGAGCTGTATGCAGGAGATAATCTGCCTAGCCTGCCAGTATACTGTATCTTTGGGGTGTGGGAAGAAACCCATGCACGCACAGGCAGAGCATGCAAACCCCATGCAGATAGTGTTCTGTTTGAGATTTGAACAGAGGACCCCAGAACTGGAAGGCATAAATGCTAACCACCAAGCCTCTTTGGATGAGTGCAGTGTGTTCAGACTGAGCGGTGGTTGTTCGGACATTTGTCCAAACTCCGACTGTTTAGGGTGTTCAGTGTGGCCAAATGTAATAGCTACCAGCTGTTAATGGTTGCTAAGGAAGGAGCAGCAGCAGCCGTGTCCTTACCAACCACTGACATAACCCGGTCCATTTATTTACATGGCCAGAAATCCCCGGCCGTGTAAGCAAATGGGTGGAGAATGGACTGGGTTACATCATTGCCTAAATACAGTAAGACTACATGGCGTCCCTGACAAGGCACCCCCTATGTTGCGGGTTTGTGGCCTGGTTTGGGGGGAGCCCTTCCCTCTCATGGAAAGTCAGGCTGCATGCTCAGACTAAGGGTCTGGTATGGATTTTTAGGGAACCTCACACATTTTTGTTTGATTTTTTTTGCCTAAAGTCCATCTTAAAATCCATACCAGACTCAGTGAGCAGTGGTGCAATCATGCTGTAAAAAATAAAAGAATGCCTAAAGCAGGACTAAACCCTCTAATCCTTTTCAGCCAAGGAAGCTACCATCTTAGCCTCTGTTTAACCTAATAACTGCCACGATGCTACACATGTGATCAGTTATGACACCAGACATTTGATGGTTTGACTGCTTGGTTGAGGGCACAAGCAAATGTGACAGTTAGCAATCTCAGCATGCCAGGAATGTAACTTTTTTTTAACCACTTAAGCCCCGGAAGATTTGGCTCCTCAAAGACCAGGCCCTATTTTGCGATTCGGCACTGCGTGACTTTGACGGACAATTGCCCGGTCGTGCGACACTGTACCCAAATTAAATTGACGTCCTTTTTTTCCCACAAACAGAGCTTTCTTTTGGTGGTATTTGATCACCTGTGCAATTTTTATTTTTTGCGCTCTAAACAAAAAAAGAGCGACAATTTTGAAGAAAATAACAATATTTTTCACATTTTTTTATATGAAATTCTCAAAAAAAAATGTAAAAATCTAAATTTTTTAACATTTTAGGCCAATTTGTTTTTTGCTACAAAAATCGCAATAAGCATATTTTGATTGGTTTGCACAAAAGTTATTGCGTTTACTAACTACAGGAAAGAATTATGTAATTTTTATTGTTTTTATTATTTAACTAGTAATGGCGACGATCTGCGTTTTTTTTTTGCGGGACTGCGACATTGTGGAGGACAGTTCGGACCCCTGACTGACATTTTTGACACTTTTGGGGGTACCAGTAACATTACTACAGTAATCAGTGCTATAAATATGCACTGTTACTATAAAAATGACACTGGCAGGGAAGGGGTTAACTTTATTGGTGATCAAGGGGTTAAGTGTGTCCCTAGGGGCGTGATTCTAACTTTTAGGGGGCGTGGCTAGTGAAGTAATCACAGAGACATACGATCCTTCATAGCAGGATCGCATAGCCCTTTGTCATTACTTCAGGGAGAATGACAGACGGCTGTGTTTAGATCAGCCGTCTGTCTTTCTCCCTGTCCTGTGGGAGATCGGGAGTGGCCAGCGGACACCGGTCACACACACTGGGAACGAGCGGGGGCGGGAGGGCGCCGGCAGCGGCGCGTGCTCGCCCCCTAAAGGCTCATGGGCGGGCGACGTAGTACTACGTCACTTTGCCCAGGAGAGGCTGACTGCCGCAGTAAATAGTCGTGCAGCGGTCGGCATGTGATTAAACTGTTAAATTCCTGGGTTTAGTTCTACTTTAAGACGGGCAGCTCAATTTTTTTTCCAATTTAGCAGAAATTTGAGCCATAGGTGTCAAGTACCACCCAGCTTGACAAAAATCTATTTAAAATTTACTGAGCCAGGTGGAAGGGTATTGACCTGTCAGACTGCATCCTATCAGATGCAGTCCCTATTCGGAAACTCACGTGCCGCGGCTCCCTGAATACAATAGCCAGCAGCATAGATTCCTCCATCAACACTGTTACTGTGGATGGAGGAGACAATTAATCTTCACTTGATCAGCCCACGGACCCTGTATGGTGGCACTTAGACTAGGAGAAAGGGGCAGCACTTTCAGTTAGGCTCTATTGCATTGCAAATCAGTCTAACACTGGAAGCTTGCTGACAGAAAGAGAAAGCAGAGATAACAGGATCAAGACTTAAAGCGTAACTCTACTTTTGTTGAGAAGAAAACATTCCCCTCTGGGTGATCTCTGTACATTACAAGGATTTTAACAAACTTTGTTGCAGATTCTTATCTTTTGTTATTCTGAAGTAATCCATGTTTGCCTCTGTTCTGAGTGGGTCTAATGGAAGTGGTTTCATAATTATCTATCAGCTGTGGCAGCTGCAGAGCTCTAATGAGGGAAGCTGCTGGGCCTGCATCCCTTTAGATGTGTTCCTATTGGGGTTTTCTCACCAAAACTGACATTTTTGTTGCAGGGGATGCCAGAAATCTGACATATATCTTAGGCAGACTTATGGGAAAATTGCTGAGCCAATCGCACAAGCAGGAAATTATGTTTCTGGGGTGTGGTCAGTATACATTCTGTGCACAGAACACCTCCAGGTAGCCATATTGAATTGCATTTTCAGAAAATTACAACAGCTGCAGGTTGAAAAGGAAAGGTCATTTTTAATAACATTCAATTACAACATGATTTTTTTGCAATTGTATACGTTATATTGTTTTTTCTTTATTCGCTAATTTTTTTCCCCCACAAAAGTTGAGTTACCCTTTAACCACTTGCCGACCACCCCATAAAGATTTACTGCGGCAGGGCGGCTCAGCTGCACAAAATCACGTAGATCTAGACTAGACACAGCGGGAGGTAGCCGTGGGAGGAGTGGCGGTGATCGCCGCTGGCCTCCCGCAATCGTCAAAGAAACTAACAGAAGACCCGCCTGCTTATGTAAATAAAGCAGGCAAGTCTTCTGTCACACAGGCAGAGAGAGAGAGATAATGAGTTTTAGCTATGCTGAAACCCCGATCTCTCTGTGCCTGTCACAGAGCCCTCCCCCCCCCCCCCCACAGTCAGGAAGCAGGCATTCATTAACCCCTTTGATCACCCCCAGTATTAACCCCTTCCCTGCCAGTGTCATTTATACAGTAACAGTGCATAATATTTAGCAATGATTACTGTATTAATGTCACTGGTCCCCAAAAAAGTGTAAAAAATGTCAGTTAGGGGTCTAATCTGTCCGCCGCAATATTGCAGCCTCGCTAAAAATTGATGATCGCCGTCAATACAAACAAAATAAAAAAAATTAATAAAAAGTCCAAAAATCTATCCCGTAGTTTGTAAACACTATAACTTTTGCGCAAACCAATTAAAAAGTCCAAAAATCTTTTCCGTAGTTTGTAAACGCTAAAACTTTTGCGCAAACCAATTAAAATACGCTTTTTTGGGATTATTTTTACAAAAAATTTGTAGCAGAATACAAATTGGCCTAAACTGCTAAAAAAAATGAGATTTTTTAAATTTTTTTATTGGGAATGTTTTATAGCAGAAAGTAAAAAATATTATGTTTTTTTTTTTCAAAACTGTTGCCCTTTTTTACGTTTATAGTGCAAAATCTAAAAACTGCAGAGGTGATCAAATACCACCAAAAGAAAGCTCTATTTGTGGGGGGGAAAAAAGGACATCAATTTTATATGGGTACAGTGTTGCACGACCGCGCAATAGTCAGTTAAAGTAACGCAGTGCCGAATCGTAAAAAACTGAATTTTTGTAAAATCTTACCGTAAAATTCCTTTCTCTATGTCCTCTGACAGTCGCCGCCCCTCACATAGTCTTTACCAATGGGTATTGACCTCTTATCCATAGGAGCAAGCTAGACATAAGACTTGTTAAAATACAAAACAATTTGCATAGACACACCTGTAGGGGCTGTCCCACTGGTCCAATACCCCCCTGCTATCAGCATTGCCAACTCAGTTTGGTAGCAAGCAGTAAATAGTCCAAAAACCCCAAAAGAGGGGCAGTGGCGGCGACTGTCAGAGGACTCAGAGAAAGGAATTTTACGGTAAGATTTTACAAAAATACAGTTTTCTCTTACGTCCTCTGACAGTCGCCGCCCCTCACATAGTCTTCACCAATGGGATGTCCCAAAGCAGTGTAGACATGAGGGGTGGGAAGCGCAACTGTCACAAAGGCAACTCAGCACCCAGATCAGAGAAAGGAAACTTATCTGAACCAGAAAGGTAAAACTCTGGGTAACAAGAAAGCTCAACAGGAGCAACAAACTCAGGAAAGCAATTCAAACAAAGGGGGAAACAACCCCAACAGATAGGGACAGGCAAACGTCATGTCCCCCTCAAGGCACGGCCGCACACAGGACTTTGCGGCCAAAGGAGGCATCTGCCGATGCCAAAACGTCAATTTTATAAAATTTGGAAAAGGGGTGCACAGACGACTGAGTCGCCGCCTTGCACACCTGGGCCACCAAAGCTTTTTGCCGGAAGGCCCAGGACGCATACACTGCTCTGGTAGAGAAGACTTTGACTGGGAAGGGCGGCACCCGTTCCCTAATAGAATAGGCCTGTACAAACGTCTGTCTAATCCATTTCGAAATGGTTGCCGCCAGTGGCGGCTGGTGCTCAAAATTTTTGGGGGGGGCGCAAAAAGAAAAATTTGCGGCTCCTCAGATTACCAACCCCTTTCTTCTCATCGGATCTCTAAATGATCTCTACTTCGGAGATCCTCAACTCCTCTCTTCTAATCAGAACTCTAAATCATCTCTACTCTTCAGATCCCCAACTCCTCTCTGTTCAATGAATCTCTAAATAATCTTTAATCATCAGATCCCCTCTACTTATCTGTTCTCAAACTTCTCTCTACTAATTAGTTCTCCAATTCATCAGATTTCCAACTCTTCCATACTCTGATCTCCATTTTCCCACTAAACATTTCCAATTCCCCTCTTGTCATCAGATCACCAGCTCCCCTCTTGTCATCTGATCACCAGCCCCCCCCCCCAAAAAAAAAATGTAACATCTCCAGATCAACTCTGCTCAAAAAATATATATGTTAATCTTCTCTTTACTACAACATTTCTAACTCCTGACTATTCAGATGTCTATCTCCGCCCACTTACCTCCAACTACCCTCTTGTCATTAGATCTCCAGCTCTCCAACACTAATAAGATGTCCATCCCCTCCCTCAAATTCCTAAGACCACTAGCTTCCCTCTACCCCTTTGATCCCCAGCTCCTCTTCAGTCATCAGATGTCCATCCTCCCCAATTCCTAAGTTTTCCAGCTTCTCCCTACCCCTATGATCCCCAGCTCCTCTCCATGCAACAAATGCCCATCTCCCCAATTTCCTCTGATCTCCAGCTTTTCTCTATCCATAGGACCCCCACCACCTCTGCATTTAGTAGATGTCCATCTCCCCTAATTTATCAGATCTCCAGGTTCCCTCTACCCCCAAGACCACTATCATCTTTCCCTTTATCAGATGTCCATCACCACCAAATCTTCAGATCCCCAGCTTCCCTCTAAGACTATGACCCCCATCATCTTTTCATGTATCAGATCTCCATCTCCCCCGTTCCTCAAGTGTCCAGCTTCCCTCTAGCCCTAGGCCCCCCACCATCTATCCATTTATCAGATGTCAATCGCCCTCCAATTCCTCACATCTCCAGCTTCCCTTTACCCCTAAGAAGTCCATTATCTCTCCATTTATCAGATGTCCATCTCCCCCAGTTCCTTAAGTTTCCAGCTTTTTCCTAGCCCTAGGATCCCCAGTTTCTCTCCATGCAACAGATGTCCATCTTCCCCCAATTCATCGGATCTCCAGCTTCCCTTTACCCCTTAGACCCCCATCATCTCTCCATTTATCAGATGTCCATCTCCCCCCCCCCCCCCAATTCTTCAAGATTCCAGCTTCCTTCTAGCCCTAGAAACCCCAGCTTGTCTCCGTGCAACAGATGTCCATCTTCCCCAAATTCCTCAAATCTCCAGCTTCCATCTAGCCCTAGGATCACCAGCATCTCTCCACTCCTTAACTCTCCAGCTTCCATCTACTCCTAAGAACACCAGCTCTTCTTCACTTATCAAATATCCATCTCCCCCAATTTCCTATGTTTTCCAGCTTCCCCCTTCTCCTTAGATCTCCAGCTCCTCTCCACCCCTTAGATCTCCAGCTGCTCTCCACTTCTTAGTTCCACAGCTCCTCTCCACTCCTTAGATCTCCAGCTCCTCTCCACTCTTTAGATCTCCAGCTCCTCTCCACTCCTAAGAACCCTAGCTCCTCTCCACTCCTAAGAACCCCAGCTCCTCTCCACTCCTAAGAACCCTAGCTCCTCTCCACTCCTAAGAACCCCAGCTCCTCTCCACTCCTAAGAACCCTAGCTCCTCTCCACTCCTAAGAACCCTAGCTCCTCTCCACTCCTAAGAACCCCAGCTCCTCTCCACTCCTAATAACCCCAGCTCCTCTCCACTCCTAATAACCCCAGCTCCTCTCCACTCCTAAGAACCCCAGCTCCTCTCCACTCCTAAGAACCCCAGCTCCTCTCCACTCCTATACCCCAGCTCCTCTCCACTCCTTGGATCTTCAGCTTCTCTCCCCCCCTCAGATCTCCAAATTCTCTCCACTTTTTAAATCTTCAGCTACAGCAGATGCCCAGTTCTGGTCTTCCACCATCCTCCTCCATAGTATCTCCTCCAGCCCCGAGATGTGAAATGCTTCTGCCGTTTGATATCCCCTGATAATTCTGAAATTCACAGGACTCTGAAATCTCTGGTTATCTTACTCAGCTGGCTGAGGCTTTTTACAGAACAATAAAACAATTTGATTACAATGCACCTGAGACAAGGACAACAGTGAGATAACCTTACGGGTCCAGCACTAGTGTTCCACTTTTCTCCACTGCCTGATTGTATTAAGCAGTCACTTACCAGTGGTGGTCTGGACGGATGGAGATCCGATTCCGGTCCGGTGACTCCGGTCTCCTCTCCGCTTTCTGCCGGTGCTGCCGTCACTACCGTCTCCCTCTGTTGTCTGTCCACACCAGTCGGACTTGGTGCCGCAGCGTGACTGACGCACGCGACGTGATGTCAGCGGGGTCAGTATGGGGCCATGGGATGTCCTGAATGATGATTGGTCCAGGCTGTAGACTGGACCAATCACAGCCAGCATATCAGGAAAGTGGGGGTGTCCAATCGCAATGACTTGCGCCCAGGTTACGCCCCCAGAAGGCAGCCAATCGGCGCCTCTTCTGGGACGTAAACCCCCCCCTAGCCACCAGTGCCATCACAGAGGCCGGCGAACCCAATTTTTTTTTCACAACTTTATTTATTCATTTTGTAATTTTTTCTTTTTTTTTGGGGGGTAGGGGGGCGGCGCCCTGGCGCCCCCTATGCACGGGCCGCCACTGGTTGCCGCAGACGCAGCCATACCCTTATAAGGGCCCTCGGGAAGGACAAAAAGGGAATCCGACTTACTGAAGGATTCAGTAGACGACAGATGATCGCCCGGACTACATCCAAGGAATTCAAGGCAAACTCCTTAGGATGCTTAGGATTTGCACATAGCGAAGGCAAGGCAATATCTTTGTTAAGGTGAAACTCGGAAAACACCTTAGGAAGGAACGCTTGGTTAGGTCGCAAGACCACCTTATCCCTATGAACAACCAGGTAAGGGGAGCGGCAAGACAGGGCCGCCAACTCCGACACTCTGCGGGCAGATGTGATCGCCACCAGAAAAGCAACCTTCCATGACAGCACAGGCAGAGGAATCTCCCTGATGTTCTCAAAGGAAGGACGTTGCAATACCGACAGGACCAAATTCAAGTCCCAAGGAGGCAAAGGCGCCCTCCGAGGAGGAGCCAAATGACGCACCCCTTGAATAAAGGTGCGTAACAAAGAGTTTGACGCCAAGGGGCACTGGAAAAGGATTGCCAGTGCAGACAACTGACCCTTAATCGTGGTCAGCGCAAGACGCTGGTCCACACCAGATTGCAGGAAGGCCAACACCCACGCCACAGAAAAAGAGCGAGGATAGACGCCCCTGGATTCACACCAGGCAAAATAAGCCTTCCAGGTATGGTAATAGATTTTACCGGACGAGGCCTTCCTAGCCTTGAGCAGGGTAGGAATGACCGCCGACGAGAGACCCCGATCTCTCAGGACCTGATCTCTCAGCCACGCTGTTAAAGCCAGCGACTGTAAAACAGGATGGAAGATCGGCCCCTGAGACAGTAGATCGTCTCGTAACGAGAGCCGCCATGGAGGTTCGACGACCAGTTGCATGATGTCCGTGTACCAAGACCGGCACGGCCAGTCCGGGGCCACCAGAATCACCAACTGCGGTTCCGAGACCAACCTGCGAAGGAACCTGGACAACAACTGAATCGGGGGGAAGGCATAAATCAGATGATACTGATTCCAAGGTACCACCAGCACATCCGAGGTGTCTGCCAGAGGATCGCGCGATCTTGCCACGAACCTTCCCCCCTTGTTGTTTAGCCGGGACGCGAACAGATCCATTACCGGGAATCCCCATCGCGCACACAGCATCTGAAACACCTCCGGGTATAGGGACCATTCCCCCTGGTCCAGGGTCTGGCGGCTCAGGTAATCGTCCTGCCAATTCTCCACACCTGGAATGTGAACTGCCGAAATCACCGGGACCTGCGTCTCGGCCCAAGACAGAATTTTGGTCACTTCCTGGGCCGTACGGGCACTCCTGGTACCCCCTTGGTGATTGATGTAAGCCACTGCAGTGGCGTTGTCTGCCTGCACCCGCACAGGGCGGCCCCGAAGATGATCTGACCAACAGAGCAAGCACAGTCTGATCGCTCACAGTTCCAAGATGTTTTTTCCTCCTCCGACCAAGTGCCCTGGGCAGACAGAGTGCCCAGAACGCCACCCCAGCCCGACAGGCTGGCATCCGTGGTGACCACCGTCCACAACAACGGCCGGAAGGATTTCCCCTCCGTCAGAGCCGGAGACTGGAGCCACCACAGAAGATCCTCTCTGGCTTGGTGGCTCAAAGAGATCCTCCTTTCCAAGGAATGAAGATGCCTGTCCCACCTGACCAGAATCTCCGCTTGCAGAGATCGCGCGTGGAACTGTGCAAATGGTATCGCCTTGAAGGCCGACACCATCAATCCCAGGGACCGCATGCAGGTCCTGAGCGACGATGATTCGTTGTCCCTGAGGGACCTGACCTTGTTCTGTAGAGTCCGGAGCTTGTCCTCCGGCAGAAAGACTTTTGCTTGGGCAGAATCCAGGACCATCCCCAACTAAGGGAGGCGTACAGAAGGGGACAAAGTCGACTTCTGAACGTTGATGGTCCACCCAAACTCCTGGAGCGTCTGAACTGTCGTTGACAGATCGCGTAAGAGACACTGGCTGGCATTAGATCTTAACAGGAGATTGTCCAGATATCCCAAGATCGCAATTCCCTGCGCCCCTAACAGGGCCAGAACAGGAGCCAACACTTTGGTAAACACCCTTGGAGCCGAAGCGAGACCGAAAGGTAACGCCACAAACTGATAGTGTTCCTCCGCGATTACGAATCAGAGGCATTTCTGATGACCCTCGAATATGGGGATGTGTAGATACGCATCCTTGAGATCGATGGAAGCCAGGAAATCTCCCGGGCTCAGGGAGGCCACCACCGAGCGGAGAGATTCCATGCGGAATTTTTGAACCCGCACAAAGCGGTTCAGAGCTTCTAAGTCCAGAATCGGACGTACCTTGCCCTCCTTTCTGGGCACAGTGAACAGATTCGGGTAAAACCCCCAAAATCTGTCCCGATGCGGCACCGGGACGATTACCCCCTGGGCGAGGAGATCCTGAACCGCCCGATGAAGATCTTGTAAACGATCTGGGGTCAAACGAAGATTTGAGGGAAATAACCTGTCCGCTGGACGCGAAAGGAATTCGATCTTGTAACCTGATCGAATGATTTCCGGAGCAGCCAAGGTTATAGAAAACCACGCAGACGTCCCCCCACCCCTGGAATGGGTGAGGGCGTCCCTTCAGGTCGAGGCCGACTGGGCCGCCGCGCCAGCGTGGGCGGCTTTTGACTTGCCCACCCAAGGCTTCTTCTGGCCACCATGGCCTTTGAAGGGTTTACCCTTGTCCTGTGCCTTGAAGGCACGAAAGGACCCCTGATTTGGTTTAAAGGAAGGGCCCCGCTTACAGCGGAAAAACTTACCCTTGGGATTCTGGGGCAGCAGAGTGCTCTTGCCCCCAGTGACCCCTTTAACCAATTCGTCCAGGGAGTCCCCAAAAAGGCGATTCCCAGCATAAGGGATGTCAGACACCGTCTTTCTGGAAGTCTGGTCAGCCGACCAGCTCTTCAGCCATACCAAACGACGGGTTAGCACCGCGACAGCAGACAGTCGTGCGGCTAAAGGGGCCTCATCCAAGGCCGCGTCACACAGGAACAGAACAGCCTGAATAATCTGGTCCACCATCTTCAAAGTAGCAGGAGGGGCGGAATCAGCCACAAAGGTGCGTCAGAGCACCTTGGCCCAATCTACCACAGCCTGAGACACCATGACGGAGGCGAAAATAGGTTTCATCAAGGAACCCGCCACCATATAGGAGTGGCGAGCAAGAGATTCCATCCACCTATCCGTAGGGTCCCTAAACACTGGAGAATCCTCCGCGGGCATAAGAGTGGCCTTGTTCAACCTGAACACCGTGTGATCCACTTTAGGGGCCACAGAACAGCGCAAATCCGTAGGAGACGCAAAGGGATAACGGAGCTGAAACCGTTTTGGTACCACAAAATTGCGCTTCAAATTGCGCCATTGTTCATTCACCGTTTCGTGAAACACTTGTGCCGCCTTCTGGGTTCATAAAAGAAGACCGCTTACCCGGCGGGTTGGGCTCATCCTCTATATGTAGTGTATCCTTAACAGCGGTAATAAGCACAGACATAGCAGCGCGTTCTCTGGCCGTCCCAGGGGGGGAATCATCCCCATCCTCTGCCTCCCCTTCCGACTGAGAGGACTGAGACCCATCAGCGGGTACACTGTCCATGGCAACCATATCAGATTCTGAATCAGAGGAGTGAGAAGGCCTAGGCCTTTCTCTAGAAGCCCATTCAGACATCAACAGATCCACTTTTGACGCTAAAGTCGCAAGTGCAGCAGTAATCGTGGATGATTCAGGCGTACCTGAATCTTCCACTAAAGCTGGGTGGAATTTGCTGCCCTGGGACTCCATAAAAACTTTTTTGGCGCTGGCCCTTTAAATCGCGATAGCGGCGAAACCCACCGCAATGCACCGCAATAAGGACTAGGCTGAGGTACCCCACAAGAAGGAATATAACTGATAGCAAAGGAATATCCCCCGAAAAACAGCAGAAAAAGACCCCCAGAAGTGTAGCTATACAGTTACCACGCTTGCTGAACGATCTGGCTGCATGAAGAGAGGAAGTGATGTCACACCGCTAGAGGTTGAATAGAACTCGGGCTATGGAAAAATGGTTGCCTATAGAAATCAATGGGAAACTCCGGGAAAATGGCCGCCGAACACGTGTATAAAACACCTTGCCACACCAAAGATGGCGCCCGAAAGGGCGCGATACACTACATCGAAAATGGCTGCTGAAGTGCCCTTACTGAAGCCAGAGCAGCCACCCACACCCAAAATGACAGCCCAGCGGTTTTACACCGCAGCCGCCCTCACATGCGTGCCTGCACCCCACAAAAACACACACAACAGTGCTGGAGGGGACAGGGACCCCCCACAACCCCCCACAGAGCGTCCTGGACGCAATAGTGCCCCCGCAGGGACCGGGAGGGAATGCGAGCCCCAGACACACAGACATGAGGGAAGAACACAGACTCTCAGCAGACTGTCATCCCAGAACAGAGGCCCCACATGGAATGTACTCACCGATACATGATGGCGTGGGTGCTGCTCTGCGACGAGAAGCCTCCCACCCCAGGTGGTGGGGGTGCCGTCAGCCAAACAGGATTCTAGCAACGCACAGAAACCGCAGTTGAGGCATCCTAGCGAGGTGGCAACCTCGCAGGCTTTTGTCCCTGAGGACAGGGACAGGTCGTTTGTGAGGCCAGGGCGTATGCATAGCCTGCTAAATGCTCGATGGCGGGCTGGGATTCCGTAAGGCTCTAGTACAACCAGTCCAACTCCCAGCTCCGGAAACGCTGTAGTCTTCCGAAGATCCGACTAACTAAGCACAGTACAAATAAAAAGCTAGTAGTGCAAAGAAAAACACTTGGCATAAAATAAAAGTAATAAAACAGAAGAAAGGCTGAGACTGTAGCCCCAGCACAGGGAAGCCTATCTTAAGGCCCGTACACACGTACCGATCGTCGGCATACAAACGTCGGTGGACGAAGGATCTGCCGATTGTACGCGTGTTAGTATGGTGCCTCCGACAGATGTCTGCGCACAATCCGCGGACAAAAGTCTTTCTTGCAAACATGAAAATTTTTGTATGCCGACACCAGAACGGACGATTGTTCGCCTGTCAGTACACAATTCGGCCGACAGACCGCAGATTTGCAAGACTGGGCATGCTCAGAAAATAGAAAACACAGGGAAAGTTAACCATTACATGACATCACTTCTGCAGTCGGCGGACAAAATTCTTGTGCTGTCCTTGTGCTGTCTTTGCACTTTTCAGCAGACACCGACATCCCGGGGAGAAAAGAGGAACATTTGTAAGCCGACCATCGGTACGTGTGTACGGGGCTTTACTCCAAACTAGGCAGAAGACAAACTGAGTTGGGAATGCTGATAGCAGGGGGGTATTGGACCAGTGAGACAGCCCCTACAGGTGTGTCTATGCAAATTGTTTTGTATTTTAACACGTCTTATGCCTAACTTGCCCCTATGGATAAGAGGTCAATACCCATTGGTGAAGACTATGTGAGGAGCGGCGACTATCAGAGGATGTAAGAGAAAATGGCTTGATCATTAAGGAGGTAAAACCTTCCAGAGCTGAAGTGGTTAATCAGAGTCCTAATGTTCCTTACTTAGTGGATTGGGCAACAAACTGTTTTCTGTATGTGGTAGTAAAGAAAAGTGAGCTCGCTTGGCTTTGTTGACCTGGCCTTGCTGTGCCGATAGAACGAAATAATAAAAAAGGGAAAAACAGACTGCATTTAGCTGCTTGCCTAGAGTTCTTCTTTGCAAGGCATTTCATTTAAACTTCTCAATTGCAGTGTTTGTTGTGTCACTTAATATTCAATCTAGAAGCTGCAAAAGAAAAAATACTGTAACAGGGAGCAGTGAAAAAAAAAAAAGGAAAATCCAATGTGATCTGCTTCCCCAAGTTGAACTAGACAGAATTCATTTGACTTGTCAGATTCTACAAAGGGCCGGCGACCCAGTCAAAAATCCTAGCGTGCTGAGTTCATTCACTCGTATGATTTGTAATCACCTCTGCCTGCCACAGAGGCTAACATATTAATGTCCACACTCAACAAGGCTACGCCAAAAGGCATCCCGGCCTGGCAATTTCAGATAATGTTACCCAACGCCACTGACTCCGGCAGTAAAAGATGGGCTATCATGATAGCAGCTTGAAAGAAGCCACTGCAGCTGTGGACTCCTCTTCCATTATTCCTGCTCGGCTGCTGATTGAAGTTGTAATTGCGGGAACTGTGCACTCATAACATTTTTCACTTGCAGAGGAGAGAACAAAAATTATATCAGGAAACGGAATAAGTTAGGGGAAATTTTAGCTTGTTAAAAAAAAACAAAACAAGAAAAAAAAAACACCCAACATCAAAAGTCTGAATTTTCAGCACACTGTATATGGAATTTCTCACCTGCTTTTGTTCTGGAAATAACACATCTGTAGGCTAATGAAATAGTTTAACCACTTTACCACCGGAGGATTTTGCTGTCTTACGCCCAGGCCACTTTTTGCGATTCGGCGCTGTGCGACTTTAACTGACAATTGCGTGGTCGTGCGACGCCGTACCCAAACTAAATTTACGTCCTTTTTTTTCCACAAACAGAGCTTTCTTTTGGTGGTATTTGATCACCAGTGCGCTTTTTACTTTTTGTGCTATAAACAAAAAAAGAGCGTTTATTTTGAAAAAATAACAATATTTTTAAAATTTTTTTAAAATATGAAATTCCCCCCAAAAAAATTTAAAAATCAAATTTTTTTAAAATTTTTGGCCAATTTGTTTTCTGCTACCTATGTTTGGTAAAAAAAATCACGATTCGCGTATTTTGATTGGTTTGCGCAAAAGTTATTGCGTTTACTAACTACGGGAAAGATTTATGTCATTTTTGGTGTTTTTTTTTTTAACGCGTAATGGCGGTGATCTGCGATTTTTTTTTGCGGGACTACGACATTGCGGCGGACAGATCGGACCCTTGACTGACATTTTTGACACTTTTGGGGGTACCAGTGACATTACTGCAGTAATCAGTGCTATACATATGCACTGTTACTGTAAAAATGACACTGGCAGGGAAGGGGTTAATTTTATTGGAGAGGGAGGGGTTAATGTATGCCTGGTGCTTACTGACATGTGTGGGGGGGAGGTGACTGAGTGACAGAAGGACAGATCGGATGTTCAGCTATGCTGAACACTCCGATCTGTCCCTGCCTGTCACTTAGGAGATCCGCCCGCTCTGTTTACACAAGCGGGCGGATCTCCTCACTCGATTCCCCGACGATCGGGGCAGAGCAGCGGCGATCGCCGCCGCTCCTCCCCTGGCCCGACTCCCGCTGTGAATGAAAACAGCGGGAGCGCGCCGCCTACAGGGGGAGGAGTCCAGCGACGTAGGTCTACGTCGCTGGACGGGAACAAGCCACTTTGCCGCAGTACGCTCCATGTGAGCGGTCGGCAAGTGGTTAAAATGAGAGACCAACAGGAGGTTTTGATAATAAGGTCACTGTCATAATCCTGTGTGAGCAGGTTGAGGAACTTTTATGCACTGGTATAGCGCCCCATAGACAGACATCCCAACCTGCAAAAACTCATTTCAGGGAGGTGGCACTCCGCGCCGCTGAATCCCCCAGCGCGCGCCGCCGCACTCTTCCCGCGGTACCGCGCCCCCCCCCCCCCCCCCACTAATTTAACACAACTAAAGGCTGATCAAATGAAATGGAATCAGTATACAGAGGAGGTTTACTAAAAAAAAAAAAAAAAAAAGTTTTGAATTTAGCTATGTACTTTACAGTGCATCTCTAGGTAATGGGTACTGTTGGCTTTCTGGTAGTGGAATAATGGGTATATTTCCCCAGAGGCACATGGACCACAAAAAATGACTATGGCAGAAGTTTTATTCCTTCATCAAAATGTAAAAGAAGAATGTCTACAGGTACACTTTACCATAGGTCCACATGTTCCAGAAGCCCCCTGTGCTCTCAGTACACATCAGTGAAGGGGTTGCTATGGACAACCGCTGTAGTGCTGATAATTTTTATCTCGTTATTTTTTTTTTTCCATCATTTATTTCTGTGCTAAAGCAGATGTTTTAGGAAGCGCAGTTAGTGTGGGACATAGAGGAATCAATCTACATGTACCTAGCATACTTACTGTTACATGTGGTCTTGTGGCGCCAACTGCTGCAGTGAAATACGCAGCTCACTGTCAGGAGTAGAGAGAAAGCTGCTGCTTCCTCTGTATCCCTCCTCCTCTCACAGGCAGAGTGCATTTGATATCACTCCGCCTGTGAGCCTGGACTACAAAAGAAATAGCTGCTCTTTCTCACTGCACAGAGCTGCTCAGGATGACTCACAGAGCGAGTGAGTCACACTGACAGCTCAGCTGCTTCCACGGGCTTGACTTCACAGCTTGGATGACTCACAGATGAGTCACACTCTCACTGACAGCTCAGCTGCTTCCTCTCGGCTTCACAGCCTTCCGGGATATCGCCCTGAGCTTGCGGGTGTCCGTGAGCTCAGGGCAGAAAACAGGAGTCTCCCGCGATTTGCGGGAGACTTGAGATGTCTGCATAGAGCTACTGTTTGCTAAGTTTCGTTTTTGGCTTGCCTGTAATCTGTCCTAGGAACCCCGATCTCAGTAAAGAGCCGATGACATGGCCTTTTACCCATATGGTCGGCTGTGTCCAATCACAGAAAGGTCACATGTAAACATGGAAGTGCCGTTTATCGGCTCTCCTCTCCTCACATTGACAGAGTGTGGGGAGAGGAGAGCCGATCAGCGGCATCTCCTCACAGGGGAGACTGTACAGGTAATCAGGGCACTCAGATCATCAGTGCCCTGATAATCATTGCAGCCCCAGCAGTGCTCATCAATGAGACCAATCAATGCCCATCAGTAACACCAATCAGTGCCCATCAGTGACACCAATAAGCGCCCATCAGTGACACCAATCAGTGCCCATCAGTGACACCAATCAGTGCCCATCAGTGACACCAATCAGTGCCCATCAGTGACACCAATCAATGCCCATCAGTGACACCGATCAGTGCCCATCAGTGACACCAATCAATGCCCATCAGTGACACCAATCAGTGCCCATCAGTGACACCAATCAATGCCCATCAGTGACACCAATCAATGCCCATTAGTGACACCAATCAGTGCCCATCAGCGACACCAACCAATGCCCATCAGTGACACCAATCAGTGCCCATCAGTGACACCAATCAGTGCTGCCTTTCAGTGCCCATGAGTGCTGCCCATTAGTGCCGGCTATAATTGCCCATAAGTGCCACCTATCATTAGTGAAGGAGAAAAATGACTTACCGTATATACTCGAGTATAAGCCGATTTTTTCAGCACATTTTTTTGTGCTGAAAACGTCCCCCTCGGCTTATACTCGAGTCAAGAAAAGAAAAAAAAAAGTTCCCAGCCGCTCCGACGTGCTTAAGCTTTAAAAATGGCGCCGCCCGGCGCATACATGTCACCGCGCATGCGCCGCTGCCGCTCGGGACAGGCCGGGAATAGCCGAACGTATACGAGTGGCGGCGGCGCGTGCGCAAGGACGTGTCAGCGCCGGGCGGCGCCATTTTTAAAATGAAGGCGCCATTTTTAAAATGAAGGCGCCTCTGGAACAGGTAAGTGAAACAGCTGCACTACCTGCCATTATGCAGGGCTGCGGGCATACTACAAGGGATGCAGTGCTGCGGGCATGGTCCACCTGTACCATGCCCACAGCACTGCATCTCCTGTAGTATGCCCACAACCCCGCATCCTCTTGTACCATGCCAGTCACCCTGCATTCTCCTGTACCATGCCAGTCATCCTGCATTCTCCTGTACCATGCCAGTCACCCTGCATTCTCCTGTACCATGCCTGCCACCCTGCATTCTCCTGTACCATGCCAGCCACCCTGCATTCTCCTCTACCATGCCAGCCACCCTGCATTCTCCTGTTCCATGCCTGCCACCCTGCATTCTCCTGTACCATGCCAGTCATCCTGCATTCTCCTGTACCATGCCAGCCACCCTGCATTCTCCTGTACCATGCCAGCCACCCTGCATTCTCCTGTACCATGCCAGCCACCCTGCATTCTCCTGTACCATGCCTGCCACCCTGCATTCTCCTGTACAATGCCTGCCACCCTGCATTCTCCTGTACCATGCCAGCCACCCTGCATTCTCCTGTACCATGCCAGTCACCCTGCATTCTCCTGTACCATGCCCGCCACCCTGCATTCTCCTGTATCATGCCCGCCGCCCTGCATTCTCCTGTATCATGCCCGCCGCCCTGCATTCTCACCCTAGGTTTATACTCGAGTCAATCATTTTTCCCATCTTTTTGTGATAAAAGTAGAGGCCTCGGCTTATACTCGGGTCGGCTTATACTCGAGTATATATGGTAATTACAAAATTTACCTACAGAAACTAAGAAAACAGTTTTTTTTTCTTCGAAATGTTTGGTCTTTTTTTTTTTTTAGCAAAAAACATAAAAAACCCAGAGGTTATTAAATACCACCAAAAGAAAGCTCTATTTGTGTGAAAAAAATGATAAAAATGTAATTTGGGTACAACATTACATGACCGCGCAATTGTCATTCAAAGTGTGACAGCGCTGAAGGCTGAAAATCGGCCTGGGCAGGAAGGTGGTGAAAGTGCCAGCATTGAAGCAGTTAAAGTCAAAGTGTCAAAAAATGTTTCTTTTCTTTTATTTTTAAGGGTAAATTAGAGATCTGGGTACTTTTTGACCCCAGATGTCCCAATAAAGAGGACCTGTCAGCTTATTTCTATTACAGGGGATGTTTACATTCCTTGTAATAGGAATATAAGTGATCAAAAAAATAAAAATAAAGGAACAGTGTAAAAATAAAAAATAAAATAAATGAGAAAAGAAAAAAAAAAAAAACCTAAGCTGCGCCCACATATGTAAAGGGTGTTCAAACCGCACATGTGAGGTATCGCTGTTATTGTTAGAACGAGAGCAAAAATTCTAGTGCAGGTCTTCCTCTGTAACTCTAAACAGGTAACCTGTAAAAAATTTTAAAGTGTCGCCTATGGAGATTTTTATGTACTGTAGTTTGTCGCCATTCCGCAAGCGTGCGCACTTTTAAAGCATGTTAGATATCTATTTACTCAGCCTAACATCAAAAAAATTTAATTCAATAAAGTATATTTTTTCCCAAAAAATTGTGTTTGAAAGACCGCTGCACTAAGGTTCTAAGTATTTGTCTAGCAAACTGATTTTTAAAACAACAAATGGCAAAACTAACTTTCTGACTGCAGTTTTGAGCTTTGAGTCTGATAACTCTATAGCATATGGCTGGGGTATGTGTTTGTATTGCCCTTTGATAGCCTTACATGTATTTCGCTGTGATCCCTGCTATACTGACTGTATCAACAACCAGCTATTCTACATTTGTAGATGGTCCCTAAGTGGCTACACTTGGTGCTCCAGCGCCCGCCCCGGGAATAGTTCAGCCAGTACTGCCTTGCATGAAGATATATGCTGTGTATTCCTAATAAGCCCTGATGAAGCAATATGGCGAAATGCATTGGCGCATGAGGACTGCTTCTACAGCACTTTATCTTGCCTGGCTTAAGTGTTCAACTTCCCAGTACTATTGGTTTTATCAAAGTTTTGTTATTGTTTTATTGAGATCTATTTAATAAAATTGTAATTTTTATTGAAATCAAACTCCTGGTTTCTGGCCTGTACAGTCCAACATCTGGGTGCTCTCTTTTTTATTTCTACTGTTAAGGACACCTGTTCCATAGACAACTAAAGCCCCGTACACGCGCACAGATCGTCGTCATACAAACGTCGGCGGACGAAAGATCTGCCGATTGTACGCGTGTTAGTATGGTGCCTCCGACAGCTGTCTGCGCACAATCCGCGGACAAGAGTCTTTCTTGCAAACATGAAAATTTTTGTCTGCGGACACCAGAACGGACGATTGTTCGCCTGTCAGTACAGAAATCAGCCAACAGACCGCAGATTTGCAAGACTGGGCATGCTCAGAAAATAAAAAACACAGGGAAAGTTAACCATTACATGACATCACTTCTGCAGTCAGCTGAAGTCTGCGGACAAAATTCTTGTGCTGTCCTTGTGCTGTCTTTGCACTTTTCAACAGACACCGACATCCCGGGGAGAAAAGACGAACGTTTGTATGACGACGATCTGTACGTGTGTACGGGGCTTAAGAGGGGATTTCATCCTATTTTGGAGAGATCTTACTTATATGCCATAATTGAGAAAAGTGTTCTATAAATGGTGCCCATGCTGAGCAGGTGGCCTCCTGTGATCACAATGAAGCAGGGCAGCCAGCCACTCTGCATGGGACCCAGAAACTAGTGGCAATCACTGAAGTAGCGGTGACTACCACTGTGATTTCCAGCTTCCACAGGGATCTCATAGGAATGGCATATACATCCTTATTCTGGTCCAAGTAAAAACTGGCACACATGGAATTTAGTTTTAATTTTCCCCAAAGCCAGGACAAGGGTTGGGCAGGAGGGGCAGCTGCCCTGGGTGCAACGAAGTAAGAGAGCAGAAAATAGAAGCAGGTTTGTGCACTCATTCCATGTCATTAACAAGCAGTAGGTGGGGGTGTAGTCTGCCATCCTTGCCCTGGGCACTAGACGAATCTGTCCTGATACTAGAAAAAACAATTCCGAGGAAGGAATTGAAGCATGGGGAACAGGACGTTACGACACCAGGAAAAATAATAGGAGGTGTGGATGCAAAATTAATAAAATGTTTTATTATTAAATTCAGCTAAAAATATTATTTGTTAGCATATTGCTTACATAGCAGCCAACAACCATAGATATAGACAATAAATGCAGTTAAAAGACATGTGTACACTTTAAATATAGTACAAAACACAAGCAAAAAAACTTTTTCAGAAAACTTTTTTCACTCTTTGGCAAAAGGTGTGAACGCCAAGGAGCCTCTACGCGTTTCGACCAAGGGTCTTTTTCTGGGGGTACATTCATCCAGAGTTATTAGACCATATCTGTATATAAAATGGAACAGATAGGTAACGGCAATAGTACATAGAAGGTCCTGATACTAATTTTCCCTACTCTATCCAAAAAATAAAAATAAAAAAATAATGTTTTGGATTTCATTTACACTGTACATATATTAAGTTTGTAATGTTTTTTTTTTTTTTTTTTATAATTATAACAAAAATGTAAATGAGACAGAATCTTAAAAAAACAATAATTTGTAACCAAAGTGCATATTAGAAAAGTGGTGACATTGTTACTTGTTTAAACAGCTTTAGGCATAGGACAAAATGTTAGGGAAGAAGCAATGAAGCATTTCTCTACATTAACTAATTAACCCCTTCTGCAGGCAAGTCAGGTAATTAGCGTCTATGCACCTCCATTACCTTCCTTACCTTAGCAGCTAATAAGGCTTCTCCTATCAAAGCCTAATTAAGCACTGTGATGTAGTCCCGGCATAATTAGCGCAATTAGGCTCTTATTAACACCTTGCTAGGCCTTGATGACCTAGTAGCCATGGTTGCCCGAGAAGAAGAGCGAATCAGAGCGATATTATGTTTCATGATGTCAAAAGTCAAACAGCTGATGAAATAACGCAGCATATGCTTATTCTTGAAAATCAGGGGTTCTCTTTGTAAGTCATTTAAAATTACATTTATTTGTTGATTCCAGCTCTTTTATTGTTGCTGATAGATTTACAGATTATTTTCCCGACACGCGGTCACATATATAGCATATTTAGACATGGCTTGCTGAGTTGGCAAACAAAATTAGGTGTTCTGTCAGGTTGTTAAACAGGTCCTGTAATCCTAAACAATATTGATGATCAGTTACAAGCAAGATCTAAAGGGCCTCTATAGGAAAAATATTATATTCTGATAAATTGGTAATACCTGTATTGAAAGTGTAGCACCCTCCTAGATAGGTGCTAGGATAAAGGCATTGTTATGCACCATCTGCTTATCAGGGGAGCCTGATCTGTTAGTTATGCCTGTTGCATGTGTCCAGGTGTGAGTCACTTGGTCTGACGGAGTGTCCCCACTGTATCCAATGGGTCAATAGGGGGGCCTGTTGGACAGTAGAGGAAACCCAGCCAGTGACACACAGGGTTTTGTGGCAGTCCCAGTGGGAGGGCACCACCGCAGTGCATCCTGGGATTGACCATAGTAACTGAGGGCACATGTGACAAGGAGTCTTTGGCGAGAAGCAGAGTCAGGAGGAGGGTGATGGCTGTCTCTCCTCCTGCAGTCAGAGGAAGGAGGTCACAGGCAGTCGGCCTTGTGAGCCAGGTGTGGAGCTGAGCCTTGAGGGTCCTGCAAAGCTGACGGTGAAGCTGCAGGCAGAGTAAACTGGGAAAAACAATGTCTGTGAGTACCAGGGGGCTTGCCCACGGGTCTGCCCAGGAAGGGGAACCACTCCAGTGAAGTCAGAGGACAAAAGGTCAGCTCACACAGTTATTAAGAGTAAAGGGGGTGCCAAGTAGAACCCTGAAGAGTAAGAGTAAAGGGGGTGCCAAGTAGAACCCTGAAGAGTAAGAGTAAAGGGGGTGCCAAGTAGAACCCTGAAGAGTTAGAGTAAAGGGGGTGCCAAGTAGAACCTGGAAGAGTAAAGGGGGTGCCAAGTGGGGTTCTGAAGAGTAATTTACTACATAGTTCGCCTTTCATATACTTCACTTCAGTGGCAAGGTGAAGTCATGGTTATGACTAAGTGAATGTAAGTTCGTGAAACGCGTCAACAACTGTGTCTTCATCCCCTGTCTCTGACTGTATCATGGATTGCTTTTATCGTTTGGATTTTCATTAAATGGATTTTATACTTCATACTTTCAAACGGGAGTGCGGTTGCTTTTCTCTACTCATGACATAGCTGCCAGGACTGCGGATCTTACCGGAACCCCGTTCTGATCGTTGGGACGTTTCTTCACCTGAGTGGTTCTTCCCTCTTCCCCCCCCCCTTTCTTGTGAAGGTGAAGCAGCGGCCTTGCCGCACTCAACTTAGCTAGAAGTCCTCCAGTTGTGCATAGTTCATAAAGTTGGAGTATCCCACTCATCCCTTCTCCCATCCCAAGTTCTAAAATAAAACAACAAAAAAACAAATCCCCTGGACTGTTTCTTGACTGAGCCACAGACTTAAAGTAGTAAGAATTCACAAGTTGTTGCTATGGGTAACCCAGGGGAACCCGCTTTAAGCAGCTCCCAAGGGAGTAGTGCTACAAAAGCATTCAGTATAATATTTATTTATTTCACAGTCCTTTAGTTATATTTTTTAAAGCTTGAATATCCGCGCTAACTTGTATCTAAGACCTATTGGATACAATAAACAATTTAAAAAAAAAAAACATTCACAAAATTCAGCAATTTGCAAAAAAGACTGATAAATAAAATCTTATAATCATGGAGCGCAGACCCCAAACAGGCCCTGTTGTTTTGCCCCAGGATCACTCGGACAGTCTCTCACTACTCAATGACTAGGCAAGGGTTGTCTTCTTTTATGCTTTATTGCTCGTTAAACTTGGTTTGGGTGCAGGGGGCTTTGGGATACTCCGAATTTAGTGTACACTTTGTCCTGTCTACTCGCTTCAGGGCAATCTCCCTATTGACAGATACTAAGATCACAAGCAGTCCTGGGACTCTAAGCAAGGGTAAGTCCTAGTTTCAGCACTGGAGCAGTCACTCAAGGGATTAAAGCAGCAGACAGACACTTAAATCTTACATCCAGGTCTCTACTCACAATGTCTCCAGATACTTGGATACCTCCAGTCAATATCGGCCAGACACCTCTCCTGTGAGTCTCTAGGCCATATTCTCAGTGAACCCCCTTGTTTTGACCCCAACTGCTTCCAGAAAATATACCCCCCCAGCTCTCACTGAGCTGGGACAGTGATGAACTCCTGTAGACTTCAGCTACACTGCCCAGAAGGGCAGGAGCCCTTTAGGCTGGGATCTTCTCCTCCTGGACGACCCTGCTGCTCCAGGCCCCAAACTATGTATGCATTCCTCAGCCACCTACTGAGCATTCTCTCTAAGGGATTGGCTAAGACAACATCAAATATTCAGGCCAAGGATCCAGCCATACATTCTAGAATCCACTAGAAGGCAGGGAGAAGTAACTAAGCCTGCAGCCCGTGGGACCCAAAGCAGCCAAAAATAATCACACACCTCTCCAAAGTTTACAGAGAAGCCAAAAAAAAAAAATTGATTTACTTGAGCCTCTCAAGCAACTTATTCTAGGAGGGTGCTATATAAATATACACTATATTGTCAAAAGTATTGGGACGCCTGCCTTTACATGCACATGAACTTTAATTGCATTCCAGTTTTAGTCAGTAGGGTTCATTATTGAGTTGGCCCACCCTTTGCAGCTATAACAGCTTCAACTCTTCTGAGAAGGCTGTCCACAATTTTTGGAGTGTGTCTATGGGAATGTTTGACCATTTTTCCAGAAGCGCATTTGTGAGGTCAGGTACTGATGTTGGACAAGAATGCCTGGCTCGCAGTCTCCACTCTAATTCATTCCAAAGGTGTTCTGTCCGGTTGAGGTCAGGATTCTGTGCAGGCCAGTCAAGTTCCTCCACCCCAAATTTGCTCATCCATATCTTTATGGACCTTGTTTGTGCATGGGTGCACAGTCATGTCGGAACAGGAAGGTGTCAAACTGTTCCCACAAAGTTAGGAGCATGAAATTGTCCAAAATGTCTTGGTATGCTGATGTTTTAAGAGTTCCCTTCACTGGAACCAAGGGGCCAAGACAAACCCCTGAAAAACAACCCCACACCGTGATCTCCCCTCTACCAAATGATTTGGACCAGTGCACAAAGCAAGCTCCATATGGACATGGATGAACAAGGTTGGGTTAAAGGAGCTTGATTGGCCTGCACAAAGTCCTGACCTCAACCCGATAGAACACCTTTGGAATGATTTAGAGCAGAGACTGCGAGCCGGGCCTTCTTGTCCACATCAGTGCCTGACCTCACAAATGTGCTTCTGGAAGAATCGTCAAACATTTCCATAGACCAGTGAACCTTGTTGGCATCCCAGATGTTTTGGAACTACATTTCACATAAAGCTAAACTACACTGCAGAGTGCATGAGCATCATGGGAATTGTAGTTCCAAAACACCTGGGGTGCCAAGGTTCGCCATCCCTGCCATAGACACACTCCTAAACCTTGTGGACAGCATTCCCAGAAGGGTTAAAGGGTTAAAGCTGTTATAGCTGCAAAGGGTGGACCAACTCAATATTGATCCCTACGGACTAAGACTGGGATGCCATAAAAGTTCATGTGCGTGTAAAGGCAGGTGTCGCAATACTTTTGGTAATATAGTGTATCACCAATTGAATCCCAGAGTGACTGAGGTTGCTTCTGGAGTCAAGGCACAGAACAGAGAACCCAAAAGTACCAAGCAGCTACTTTGGGGGTAGCACTACAGAATTTATGTTAAAAATCTTAAAATTAGACTTGAAAATCATTGAATAAGCAGTGAAACATAATGTTGTGGTGGAAAATGATGTACAAAAATGTAACATTGATCCAACTGGATCAAAAGGATTAAAAATGTAGTCCCATGGACTCAAGCTTTCATATATTCATATATAGTGCATTCCTTTATGTATATCTATTCTATATCTGATATACAATGTAGTAACAACATCACTTTTATTAAAAAACAAATGTGGTTGCATTTTATTCTAAGGTACAGTCATAGGTTGGAGAGAGGTGAAAAAGTATCTGCAAGTATCACCATATTTTTCTAAATACATGTCTATCAAAAACAACCCCAGCTTCCCCCAGGTGTGGACTATAATGCTTATCATAGATGGGCAGACAAAGGTGTAGCTCATATCCATCATCTTTTCTCATCTACTACAGGCAAACCACTCATATTTGAAGAACTGAGCCATACACATGACTTCCCGACTACAGACTACACATACTTTCTACAACTAATGGTCTATTGGAAAAGACTTACTGGCAGACCAGGCTCTGATCTGTCATCTTAAGCCCCTTTCACATGGGGTGGACTGCAGCTGCAATCCGCTTGATCAGTAAGGGATCTGTCTGCTGATTCCTGCTAAGCAGGCGGATGACAGGTCAGTGTCTGGTCCGCTCATGCAAAGCGGACACAGACCACTCTCCTCTATGGCCCCCCGGATGTAAACAGACCAAACAAACCAAAAAATCGGTGCAAAGCTCCTGTCTCCTGCGCTCTGAGAGGTGATCTTCTAACCACATCCAGCCACACTCATGCGGCTACCAAAGACCTTCTATTTGGCATCACGTGCATGCTTCGGCCTTGCAGCCCCTTACAAGACCAGGGTAGTCTGGGACCACTGAAATCGAAAAACAAACACAAGGGAGCACCGGCCTAGTGCATTATCCTCTAAAAAGATTTTATTGAATAAAAGGTATAAAAATACTCACAAACGAGTTCTTGATACAAGCATATCAAATGAGTATATTGCCATCAGCAAAAATCAAAGGGTGTATCGTCCTCTGAAGCTGGAAAGGCTTACGCGTTTCGAGGCTTAGCCTCTTACTCAGATCCTGTTTGTTGACACCCGACTGCCATCTGATTCTCCGGATGGATGGCGAACGTATCCTCAACGTCTGTTTTTGGCAGATTGGATGTAGGCGGGTGTAAATGGACACATGTCTGTTTACACCCACCACTCTACAAAGAATGGAGCCTCTGATCGGGTCCACCTAAAAAACTGTCAGGCGGGCCTGATCGGAACGTCCATGTGAAAGGGCCCAAACACTTTAATCAGACTCATGGGAAATAAGACATGTCCCTATCATCAATCTATCCATCTCTAAACAAAATTAAAGCCTTTGAATTAACTTCTAATGTACAAAATTTGTTCTTGGATTGCCAAGTAGATAAAATAGTGGACAAACTACTTAAGGCTTAACAGACTGTATGTACACTGTGTGCAGAATTTTTAGGCAAGTTGTATTTTTGAGGATTTGTTTCATTATTATTAAAGTCTCTTTTTTTTTTTCTATAAAATAACAAACATGTTATACTTACCTCCTTTGCGCAGTAGTTTTGCACATAGCAGCCCGGATCCTACTCTTTTCGGGACCCTAGATGGAGCTCCTGGCCCCTCCTTCCTGTCATGTGTCCCCACAGCCAGCAACTTGCTACGGGGGCACCCGAGCCGAGCCGCAGCTTCATGTATCTGTTTACACATGGAGCTGCTGTTTTGGCCCCGCCTCTCTCCTGATTGGCTAACTAAGTTTGATTGACAGCAGCGGGAGCCAATGGTGCTGCTGCTGTGTCTCAGCCAATCAGGAGAGAAAGTCCCGGATGGCTGAGGCACTCGTTGGCATCGCTGGATAGGGATGGGGCACAGGTAAGTATTGAGGGGGCTGAGGGAGGCTGCTGCTCACAGAAGGCTTTTTATCTTAATGCATAGAATGTATTAAGATAAAAAAAACCTTCTGACTTTACAACCACTTTAAGGCTCCATGTACACGGGACGTTGTAAATGGCAGTTTAGGAGCAGTTGGGCGTTTTTTTCAGAAGCCCCTGAACCCACCTCTATGTTATCTTATCTGTCCATGTACACAGGGCCGTTTACAATCATTTGCAGGCAGTTGAGTTCAGGGACGTTTTTTGGAAAGCAATTATTTGCTTTCGAACGTGTGTTTCCCAGCGTTTCAAACGTAAAAGCGCGAACGAACGCGATGACCCGCGTTTAGCGCTCGCGTTTTTCCATTTTAAAGGGGAATGATTTTTTTGACCTCTAGGAACGGTTCTAAACGCAAACGCCCGCAAACGCCCGCTAAACGCGGGTGCAAACGCGACCTAACGGACGTTTTAAACGTCCTAAAAATTCCAGCATTCAAAGGGACTTTTAACAACCTCCCGTGTACATGGAGCCTAAGAAAGTAAAAGTGAGGTTTTGGCTTTCTTAGGAGAATATCTGTGGGCACAATTATCGCACAGCCCATTCATTTGAATTGCATGCAAATTGCACTGGAGTGCAGAAAAAGTAGTGCACTACTTTTTCAAAATGCACTGTACCAAACCGTATGGTGCTGCGGTACCATGCGAGTTGGTGCTCAAAAATGCGCTGCATTTGCAATCTGTATTTTGGGTGCCAATAACAATTAATTGGCACCCGCTTTTAGATCAGAATGGCAGCGCATTCACCTGCGTGCAGAAAACTTTGCTGCACTGCGTTTTGGTGGGAACCAGCTCTTTATAAAAATTTTAGACAACATAGTATAGAAAAGAAAGGGGAGGGGCACAGCATCTAAATGTAACCTGTATTAATAATTGGAATAGATTAGGATACATGCACTCACTTTTTTGAGTAAGGATCAGTGTGTGAATTTAGCCATTTAAGATATGCAGATAAGCAGCTGATGAATCACAGAGGTTGGCAGGTGAGCAGCTGTATCGGCAGAACTCGGCTATGGTAGATGAAAAGGATCACTGCTGTGCTTGGAGCGCAAACTGTCACACGATGCTTCTGGCTTCTTGAGGTCCTTGGCTGGCTAGTCTTGGATTGGCTGCATTTGGAGGTGGAAAGGATGACATCAGCACATTCAAGGGGGCTTGGTTACATGTTTTGGGGCTCCTCTCCTTTGTCAAACCAATCAAGAGCCTATCCAGGGGAGCTACTGCCATCACCCTGCATGACTGTCATTTTTTTCCCCTAGGGACTCATTTGCGCCATTATTTCCTAAATCTTAGACTCAGAACATATGCTGTAGTTTCAGCAAACCTAAAGGAGACTGTACATATATTTTACAATTAGATTGCAACATGTATGGAGAATTTTTTTTTTTTTTTTAATTACTGGTATTTATATGGCGCCGATAATTTACAAAGCACTTTACATAAAATTGTACATTCACATCAGCCGTTGCTCTCAAAGAGCTTACACTTTAAAGTCCCTAATTCAAATTCATATATACACATATTAGGGCCAATTTAGACAGGAGCCGTTTAACCTACCACCATGTGTTTGGAGTGTAGGAGGAAACCCAACCAACAAACAGCTTTCTCACTCTGGTAATAAAAGTAGAAGACAGTGGAATAGATCTACTGGCAGGATCAACAGGTAAATAAATTGGTTTTCAGGGGATACTGAACAGACTGCTGTGTTAAAAGAGAAGTATAGCCAAGTGCACAGGAGTGCTATTGCCTGCTATCAGCTGACATAGCAGAGCCACTCCAGGCTCTGGAAGGATCCGGACAATATTGTCAGAATCCACCCAGCTGCCTGACTGACAGCTCGCTCCGCCTCTAAGTGCATGGCTGAAAGCTGGAGCCAGCCCCCTCTCCAGCCTGGCCTGGCACTCCAGGGAACACTAGAGGGGCAGAGCGGAGAGCAGTGACTGACAATCACTGCTCTCTGCTTTGAGCAAGCAGTCAGAGAACTGAGCAATTAGCAGTCGTGTTTTCGCTCAGGTACAGCTAAAGCATCATACCGATGCTGCAGTATAGAGGTAAGTATGTAGGTTTATTTTTTTTTACAAACTTCAAACTTCTCCTTTAATGCTAGTGACAGACTACATCAAATATGACATTTTTGACCTGTTTCTTTTTCAGAATAGTCCAGAGAGAATGTGGAGGTTTGAAATACACAGAAGGGGCTCAATGAGCTCTCTGGAGCTCTCTGGAGCTAAACCTTTGAGATATAAAAATAGTGAGCTAAGAAAATGAAACTCCTTTACAATAACCAAACAGCTGTACAAAAAAACTATGTTTACAGAAAACTCAACTTCAAAGAAATATATTGTACAAGATCATTTAAAGGGCGAAAGATCATCTACGATCAAATAAAAATGCTTTTTAATTAATTTTGGTTAAAAGCTAAAACAGGAAAAAACAAAAAACAAAACAAGCAGTAACAGCTGTAAAACAAGCTCTCACTGCCCTATGAAGCTGCAGGCACTGTGGTGCAATTGATCCCCAATCTTCACAGCAGAAGCTCTGAAGTTTTTCCACAGCTCAGCTACCTCTGCCACTCTTCTGAGCTGTAATCAGGGCTGCTGATGGGGGGGGGGGGGGCACCAGCCCTCTTGTAGGGGGCCCAAGCACACAGAGAGGGGGATTAGTGATGGACAACAATTACAGAAATCTTCCTCCAGCACCTGAATCTGTGATCTGTCCCTCTCCCTGCTATCAGCTTTTATCTGTTGAGAAAGAGACAGTCGTCCCTCACTAATCCCCCTCCCTTGTGTGGCCCTCCCCTTCCAGCACTTATCTCTGCTCAGGAGTTTATTTGTAAATTGTAACTTTGTTTCTCTCTCTCTGTCTCTCATTCACTGAGCTCCAACTGCCCAGCCTGTATATTTTTCTCATCTCATCTTTTTTATTTAACATAGTTTTTTTTTTTTAGATTTAGCAGGAATTATGCGAGTTATGTTATATTTGTGTCTGATAATAGTGATTTTGCTGTAATTTTAGCTAAATATATCTTTAATATTTTCTTGAGCGGGCCCTGCCAGGTAGTCTGTACGGGGCCCCGCAATTTCTAACAGCAGCCCTGGCTGTGATTAAGCAATTCAGCCCCCCATTCAAGTTGTGACTCTTAGTTCCCACTGCTTCCCTCTTCCAGCAGTGACCCAACAGCTCAGTTCACCCAGCTTCTTCCTTCACATAATGATTTAACGACCCCTCTTACCCTGTTCCACCCCCAAGCAGTGACTCAGCAGCTTTCCAGCATTCTAATCGAATGTAAACATAGAGCAGGAGTTCTGGGGAAGGGAGGAGGGGGTGCTGAGCTGCCTAGAGAACAACTTGACTGGCTTTAGTGTTTGTGCTGTGCATTTTGAGGACAAATTCCTCCACACTGACTGCAACTACAGAGATCAATAATAGGCTTTTGAAAGCTCATATACTGCCTGTTAACCCCTTCATGCCGACCGTACGCAAATATGTGGCCCTGCTGGACTGGGCTTTTTTTTTCAGTGAGACCGCATATTTGAGTATCTCTCTTTGTGCTGGTGCTGGCCCAGAACAGAGACCGAGGTTATGAGTTATCAATATTAAAATACAAAGGAAAGAGATAAAATGCTCAAGGTAATGGGAAGCTTGATGACCAACAGCGGTGCTCGCCCCGGCTCGCGTCCGTGGACAGTCAATAATGAAAAGAAATGGCTGCACTCAGATGTGGTCAAAATCCAGGTTTATTGGACATCCCAATGTGGCAAAAAAGTGGCAAGGTAGACGCGATTAAGCACACATCTTAGTGTGTGAAACGCGTCTACCTTGCCACTTTTTTGCCACATTGGGATGTCCAATAAACCTGGATTTTGACCACATCTGAGTGCAGCCATTTCTTTTCATTATTATCAATATTAAAATCCTCACGGTTAATCACTAGGAGGTTTATTTCCAGTGGTGCATGCTGGGAAAGGTGTAAATATCTGGGGAACTTTATGCAAGCTCTCTTGCCTCCCAGGCTGTGCTTGGGGAAGATGTGTGTGTTCTCTGTCCTTCCATTGAGAACATGTGTTTGGAGAAGGAAGGCCTAGAAAGCTTTCACTGCCTGGCCAGGGTATATATCTGGGGAGTGAAGCTGGAGCCTTGATTGGAGCACAAGGGTTGAACTGCGTCTGCTGGAAGAGTGTCTGGAAGAGCTAGGATCAAGGTTGGATATCACAAGAAGAATGGTGGTTCATTCGGACAGATCGTACATACATACATACAGAATGCAAATCTAGCTTAAAGGTCCTTTTCGTACATGACTGTAATGAGGTTTCAGAGCATAGGTGTGCGCACAGGGTGTGCCAGGTGTGCCCAGGCACACCCTAATCACCCTGTGCAGCACAGATTCCCCCTACTGCCCTGGCTTCCCTCCCCCTTACCCCCACAGCTCATCCGGCTTCCCTCCTCTCCTCTCCAGCCGGCTGTTGCTGTGGGGATGTTTTAGGATGAGTGGGGAAAGGGGCTGGCAAATATATAATTTCCCGGCTCCCTCCCTTTCTGAATGAACATTGTGAGATATCGGTAGTGTGTGTTTAAGCTTTGGTGTGAACACCCTAATGCTTTAGGATGCGCACACCTATGTTTCAGAGTCTCTGTGTGGTTCCTTTTGGGTATCCTGTGTCCTAATTGCTCTCTTTATGAGTTTATAGGTTTAAATAAACTCTATCAACCTTCTTTCATGGCCCACAAAAAAGTCAAGGATTCAGCCCTGAATTGAAATGTCAGCTCACTAAGCCACTTGGGGTCCCTAGCTTCCTTCAGGGTTGTAGGGGGGTGCTACATGAAGATAGGCTTTAAAAAAAAAAAAAAGTGAACACCCCAAATACTAACAAATAAACGCCCTTCTCATTTAATAAATGGCACATAAAATATTATACTGCAATATATGTTAATCAATATGGTTCTTCATTGCAATGCTAAGTAGAATTTAATGATTCTTCCTTAAATGTGAAATGATTCCAAATGAACACTTTGTGTCAACCCGCCTTTACCATCCTATTCAGAAATATTTGTGCCTCTATGGCAGAAATCTCCTGCATTTAGTATTCAAGTACTTTTAAGTAATCTTTTTCAATTGCTGTGTTTGCTTTGATATTCACTGGCATTTTTCAAGATTGAGAATATAGTTTAAAATGAATAAAAACAGAAATTTTTCTGAAGGCTCTCAGCCATCTGCTCCTAAGGAGTTCATGCCATATTAAGCGATTGGCGCATATCCCCGTTAACTTGGAAAAATATTTTATATGCTTTGAATGTTTTGTGTTTAGAATAGTTCAGCTTAAGACCAGTCACGTTTTCATGACTTTGAAAATTGGCTTTTACCCAATCATAATAACCTGATAACATCCAAACGAGGAAAATGCATTAAATGTAGCATACACATATATATGTAACGCACCAAAACCGTTGGTCTGTACTTACAGATGTACCGGTTTCACTCTTTGTAAATAAACCATGATTTGGATGGCAAGATGAGTGACGCAAAACAAACTTTTTTTATTTTTTTAATGAATTTTGGATCGATGATGTTTAGAGCATGACTGAATACACACACACTATACAAGCAACACATTTACATGTGCTGCTCACCTTGCTGCTGTATATTCTTTTTTTAAGCCTTTGGATAACACTCAAAAAAGAGCAGCGACTTAGCTATCCGGTGTAGTGCATGTGAGATAACAGCAAGGGGACAAATATGCTTCTGTCAGCAGTCTATATACAATATATATATATATATATATATATATATATATATATATATATATATATATATATATACACACAGTACACCCCTCACATTTTTGAAAATATTTTTATATCTTTTCATCTGACAACACTGTAGAAATGACACTTTGCTACAATGTAAAGTAGTGAGTGTACAGCTTGTATAACAGTGTAAATTTGCTGTCCCCTAAAATAACTCAACACACAGCCATTAATGTCTAAACCGCTGGCAACAAAAGTGAGTACACCCCTAAGTGACAATGTTCATATTCGGCCCAATTAGCCATTTTCCCTCCCCGGTGTCATGCGACTCATTAGTGTTAGGTCTCAGGTGTGAATGGGGAGCAGCTGTGTTAAATTTGTTGTTATCGCTCTCACTCTCTCATACTGGTCACTGGAAGTTCAACATGGCACCTCATGGCAAAGAACTGTCTGAGGATCTGAAAAAATAATTTTTGCGCTACATAAAGATGGCCTAGGCTATAGGAGGATTGCCAAGACCCTGAAACTGAGCTGCAGCACGGTGGCCAAGACCATACAGTGGTTTAAAAGGACAGATTCCACTCAGAACAGGCCTCACCATGGTCGACCAAAGAAGTTGAGTGCACAGGCTCAGCATCAAATCCAGAGGTTGTCTTTGGGAAATAGACATATGAGTGCTGCCAGCATTGCTGCAGAGGTTGAAGGGGTGGGGGGGTCAGCCTGGCACTGCACAGACCATACGCCGCACACTGCATCAAATTGGTCTGCATGGCTGTTGTCCCAGAAGGAAGCCTCTTCTAAAGATGATGCACAAGAAAGCCCGCAAACAGTTTGCTGAAGACAAGCAGACTAAGGACATGGATTACTGAAACCATGTCTTGTGGTCTGACGAGAACAAGATAAACTTATTTGGTTCAGATGGTGTCAAGTGCGTGTGGCAGCAACCAGGAGGGGAGTAGACAAAGACAAGTGTTTCTTCCCTACAGTCAGAGATGGTGGTGGGAATGTCATGGTCTGGGGCTGCCGTCACTGGGGAGCTACAGTTCATTGAGGGAACCATGAATGCCAACATGTACTGTGACATACTGAAGCAGAGCATGATTCCCTCCCTTTGGTGACTGGGCTGCAGGGTAGTATTCCAACATGATAACGACCCCAATTACACCTCCAAGCCAACCACTGCCTTGCTAAAGAAGCAAAAGGGTAAAGGTGATGGACTGGCCAAGCATGTCTCCAGACCTAAACCCTACTGAGCATCTGTGGGGAATTCTCAAACGGAAGGTGAAGGAGCGCAAGGTCTCTAACCTCCACCAGCTCTGTGATGTTGTCATGGAGGAGTGGAAGAGGACCCCAGTAGCAACCTGTGAAGCTCTGGGGAACTCTATACCCAAGAGGGTTAAGGCAGTGCTGGAAAATAATGGTGGCCACACAAAATATTGACACTTTGGGCCCAATTTGGACATTTTGAATTAAGGGTGTACTCACTTTTGTTGCCAGCGGTTTAGACATTAATGGCTGTGTGTTGAGTTATTTTGAGGGGACAGCAAATTGAGACTGTTATACAAGATGTACACTCACTACTTTACATTGTAGCAAAGTGTCATTTCTTCAGTGTTGTCACGTGCAAAGATATAATAAAATATTTACAAAAATGTGAGGGGTGTACTCACTTTTGTGAGATACTGTATATATATATATATATATATATATATATATATACTGTAGAGAGTCAGCCTGGGGCAGTGTTAAGAGGGGGTTAACTGAAGAGGTCAGGTACTTTCCCTTCAGACCTGGTCATTAATCAGCTGGTGTGAAAGGTTGAGTGTGGCTGTTTTGCTATCAGTGGGGAAGAGACCTGCTTGCTGTCTGGAAGGCTCCACAAGTGGACTGTGACCTGCTGGGTGAGCTGGCCTATAAAAGAGACTTTAGCCCTGGCTAGAGCACTGAAAGTTAGCCATAGAAGCCTGTGTGGTGCTGAACGGAAGTTTACCTGTGTGTGGGAACTGTATTTGAAGACAAACCTGTCATTTTTTTTTGGTTTAATGCTGGATAAAGCACATTTTAAGTTGAACCAAACTGTCTCCCAGCCACCTGCGTACCCCTCTGATCGTGACTATACACATATCCAGAAGCTATGAGCAACAATAGTAAACTATTAAAAATTGGAATGTTTACCTAATAATCCATGCTTCTGGACTGGATCAGCAACAGCTTCTCCATTGCAGAACATGTGACCCCAGACTTTCTTCCTCTCTCTGGGGTTTTCAACTCAGCAACCCAGAGACAGGAAGTGATTGTACATAATTACCTACATGATATTAAGCTGCACATATATTTACAAATACAGACAGTAGGGGGCAGGAGAGCCATATACATATATTTTTGAAAACTTATTGCAAAGACATACAGAAGTCCTTTTTTCAAACAGGTCTTTGTCAATAACTAAGGCCACAATCTAAAATTAAGTTTTGGCTTTTTTATCAAAAATACAATGCAGAAAAAAGCAACAGATTCCCTTGAATAGACATTGTCATTCTCAGGGCAGCTTCAGCAAATAGTCTACTTTTGTGGCTTTTATAAAAACCAAGCCATGCTTTCATGATTCTTCCACCAGAATCCCAATCAAATGGGGCTTTCAGGTATGAGATAGCATTTAATGTTCTCATGTGAAAATACTTGGACCTAAATGACCAATTACCAGGCCTGAACACACGGGGAGGTTATTGACATCCCTCTGCCTAAGTTCCAACACCAGCTGATACCAGAGCTTGTACCAGACACTGTAACTTTGCTGTTATGGGAAGTGCAATACCCAACATTTCAAGTATGCATACATTCCAACATTCTAAGATGAGAAAGAGGGAAACTTTGGATTTAAAAAAAAAAAAAACATTTGCAATAAATTAGAGATTGTATTAAAGGTTCACAGCAATATAACAATTTTAGTAGTTAAAAAGTAGATTTTTAAAGAAGCTGATGCATCAGACCTAAAGAGGATAGAGGCAAAGAGGGATTTGGTAGAGTTGGAACAATTGGGAGTTATAGGTAGGAAGTGCATGAAGAGTCCGTTGTGGACCACTTTTGGGGAAACGATTATCTCCTACTTTTTTCCTTCTAGAGGTCCTCACATGTCCTCCAGTTAGGACTATAAGACATGCCTTTGCCTTTGGGAGTCAAGTTTGTAACTTTCAGCCTTGCAATGCCTCATGGAACTTGTAGTTAGGCAACCGCTGGAGGGCCACAGGTTGAGCACCCATGCTCTATGGCCTGAAAATGTGAAGTAGGGAGCATGCTGCCTAATTTTCCCCCAGTAGGTCCTGCCAGGACTCTATTAGGAGGGTAACCCTAAAGTCGACTGAGAATTAAGCATGACCAGCCATGGCATAATGGACCGTGCTGCAAATAGACTGTTTATAAATACATTGAAATTGACTGTCGGTTGCACATTAAATAAAAAAAGGGTTCCAGTAGGGGGTGGATTTTTGTCTCTTTTTCTTAGAGTTGCATTGTGGCCTATAACTGGGAAAATAAGAAGTAAGTATAAAGACTGGCTTGGTTCTTCACTTCCTGAGAGAACTGGGGCCCGCTCGCTCTTTGAGAGACCGCGGACACCCCTTGAAGATCTCATTTCGGGGACTGACCCCTTACCTCACGCGATATCCCAGCTCTACTCTTTACTTTCCGAGCCTCCAAAGGACTTTGTCCTGCCGGAGGTGCTGAAGTGGGAAAAGGAGTTACAGAGGACCTTTACTGTGACCCAACGCAGAAATATCATCCGATTCTCCCTTTGCTCTTCGATATGTTCCCAGTCTTCAGGAGTCTAACTACAAATTGTTAACACATTGAGGCTGGCAAGGTTCTTCCCTGAGGCATCCGATAGATGCTGGAGGTGTCTGGAAGACCAGGGCTCCCTGCTTCATGTTTTCTGGAGCTGCCCTAAGCTCAGAGACTTCTGGAGGGGTGTAAGGAGAATCTCCCAAAAGATGACGGATTTTATCATCCCAGACGACCCCGCTTTCTTCTTACTACACTGTTCATCTATACCACCCGCTCAATATAAACGCTCCATCCTCTTGAATGCGGCCAAAGTATGCATTAGCCTTCGCTGGAAGGACACGACCCCTCCCTCGATCTCACTTTGGTTATCTAGTGTCAAACTTATTAATGATTTTGAGGACCTGGTGTTGACTTCACAGGGCAGAAAGGAGCACTATGCTAAGACCTGGGACTGCTGGAATATGTATGTCTTTTCAGATGAGGGACAAGCCCTACATGGCGATACTCGAAGGCGCTTGAGCCTTGGTGCTGGTTCCCTGCGCGGGGTACATCCCGCCTTCTGGCTTACTTCCTACTTCTAACCTTTCGGCCAACGTTGCCGCTATCGCTTCTTTCTTACCTCCCCCCATTCATCTCTTCCCCCACCCCCTTCCTCTTGTTGTGTTTCCTGATTGTGCTTTCTTTCTACTCACAACGTTAGTGAGAAAATATACCCATTATTTACTCTCTACACACTCTAGATTATCTAACATTACGCTCTTTCTTGTAACCGTTACGTGGCTTTGAACGTATGATCATTGCTTCGTGTCCTACTTGCGATGTTTTTGGAAAATACGATGCTACTGTTAATTTGCCCTGATTTTGGCTGCTGTTTGTATGCACTTCTCATTATGAGCTCATTGTTATTGATGCATATTTGTCTCTGTTGGTCCACATCAAAGTCACATTGAGTGTGAACTCTGTACCTGTTCTGTTTGACTTAATAAAGAATTTGAAAAAAAAAGACTGGCTTGGTGCATGGTGGTCTTTACCTGAGGAAACAAGAATAGTGATGATTATCAAAAAAACGAAGAGATTTCCAGTCACAACTTACCAACCAGCCAGCGACCAACCAAATTGACCTGTCTAACAGTATGCGTTAAAAACAGGGGTTTGGTTGCACACATTTGCAAATACATGCGTAAGCTGCAGGCCCCGACAAGGCACCCTGTGATCTGCAGTCCCTAACTCTACAATTTAAAGAGTCTCAACAATGAGAGCACATGCATTTAATGGAATAGATGGAGGACAGGTGACTAGAGGGAGGCCACCCCTCCTTTAAGGCAGAGGGTCACACTGAACACCCAGCACATCGCACAATGGCGGCAAAGGTGTCAGTGCGTTGCCTGGCTCAATATAGATATCAATAATGCAAAAAGTGGTCACCGCCTCCACCTATGCATGGTGCATGGTGGTCTTTACCCTGAGAAACAAGAAGTAAATATAAAGACTGGCTCGGTCCATGTGACCTATACCTGGGGAAACAGAAAGGAAATGTAAAGACTGGCTTGGTCAGAGGACTGGTGGTGGTTGGAAAGAGGTTGGCCAGCCTTGCAGTGCTAATGGGTCTCCTGTCCACACAACTTGTACCCCATGGCGTTATATGAGTCGGTTATTTAATAGGACCTCCTGCAAACCTGACCTGCAACCACAGGTCCTCTACAGCTATGTTCTGACACAAAAGTAATAGTTCCCTGGCAGGTCTTATTGGCTGAAGAGTGTGGAGCGGATCAGTTATATCTGGGGTTTCTGACCCAGCAATGCTGAATTCTGTTTTCTGTAGGCCCCAGATGGGAACAGCTAAACAATCCTCCGGGAGTGACGCTAACGGCATGTGACTCACTACCCTTTCTCCTAGAAGGTAGAACAATGCAATGCCAGCCCTGTCATGGTGGGACGGGAAGTCTTTAACCTTGTGTAAGCTCCTAAGTGACTTGGAGCTTACACAAGGCTCCTCTTCTATTCTGAATGTAGCAGCAGGGGAGCAAAGTGAAGTATTAGCAGCTGTGCGCATATAATATGTATACATGCATCTGCAATGAGAAAATTGCTGAGATCATGATGCTGTGAAATATTTAAGTCATGAAGATGTTGATCTACTAGAGAAGCTTTTATGATCTCTGTTTACAGTAAAAGCAATATAACTGTAAACTGTGAACGGTTTATGGCTCTGAGCTTGCGGGCAATGTGGCGCAGTCAGGACGGCTTTGGAAATACTTTATGCAGTAGATGCTCCAGTGTTTTCATTTGCATTTAGTTGTTTTATACCCATCAGATGTCGCTGCAGCCATCCCACACCTGTGCCCAAAGAGATGCCAGTCAAATACTAACTAGAATCTGTTTCTCATGGTACTTTGTCAGCGCTATCCTAGCCTGATAGTGTGCACTCCAGGCATTGCTTTTATACGCCAAGCGATCATGAGACAAATGCGAAGCTCCGTTCCTATTCTCGCTGATTGATTGATGCTCTTCGGTGACAGCTTGTGTTGTAGAGATGTACTGTTTCCAGCCCGCATCACGCAATTTTATATATATCTGCTACTATGGTCATGCCGACTGCTGATTTGATAACTTTATTAGGATATACAATGGGTCTCTTAATTAAGAAAGGCCCCGAAGCGTTGCTTTTTAAGGGAGGCTAGAGTTTTTTCAGAAAAGCACATACATTGATTTGTTTGGCTGAAAGGTATACTTTATATGGCTTTCACATTTTTACTTGCTTGTTGATTTATATTTTGGTTACACTATTTTACATACAAATTTGTAAAGGCTTCCTCTAGTGCCCAATTGTATATCAGAGAATATGATCAACGTTTTCCACTCAAAAGTGTATTTAAACCCAAAATCAGTTTTAAGTATGATTTCAGTCCTTGTAGTGGGGCCAACCCCAAGGGCTAAATGCTCATATACTGTAGTCTAGGGCTAGGGTGACCAGACGTCCCCGGTTTCTGGGAGCTGTCCCTGGAGAAAAATATGTCTCTGATTTCCTCCCCAGTTGAAAGAATGTGTTCTTTATTTCTTTCCTGCTATAATAATGACGTCCCTGGTCCGGGTGGCAGCAGGCTAATCCAGCTTAACAACATTTCTGTGATTGGCCTGGAGCAGGAGGAGGGAGGGGAGGGGTGTTGTCTAATCCCTGCTGTGTCCAGGGGTATTGAAAATATTACACATGCCAATATTACCCACAGCAAAGTAGGCTCAGGTGTTATTTAAAAAAACACTTTAAGCCCCTCCCACTACTAGCACAATTTAGCCACATCCAAATTTGATGTGGCATGCCCCTTGTTCCTCCCCTGCCCCACCCCAATAATAGTGGGGGTGGTCAATAGAGATTTTATTTTGAAAATTTGGTCCCCATTGTCTACGGGTAGAGCAATAGGCAGCTATATTTACCTTATTTATTGCTCCCCTGGCATCAATTTCCCCCTCTGTGACTCTCCCCATATGTGGGCAGGTCCTTGCTATCCTCACGTAAAATTCAGCTCTGCTGCTCTTGCATTGCACATAATGACAATGGAAAGCCTGCCCTGTCAGGGAAGTGAAGGGAATCTGTTTTAGGTCTTGCAGCTGGGAGGAAGCAAAGAATTAGTTAAAGTGGTTCTAAAGGCAGAAGGTTTTGTATCCTAATGCATAGAATGCATTAACCACATACCGCAAATCGATGTAGCCCTACGTCGGCTGCAATAAGCTGCAATATGCCTGCAGCTAGAGGCATCATCCCGGTACCATTTTTAGAGCTGGCGGTCGGCTTTCAGGCGGTAATGGCCTTCCACGGCTCTGCCCTGGTCTCCTGTACCACCGGGAGACCCGAGCAACCAGCCGGCGCATCCGCCGGCTGGTTGGAGTCCCGATCAAAGCCAGATTCGGCTTCGATCGGGTCTCTGAGGATGTAACCCAGAGGAGGCATCCAAGACGTCACATCCGGGTTACTCGGCTGCTAAAGGCGCCAAATTTAAAAGGTGACTGTATTCAAAAATGCAGTTTTCTGCATTTTGAATACATTGCAGTGTAGTTCGAATCCCAACCACGACACTACCTGCCTGGAGTTTGCATGTTCTCCATGTGCCTGCGTGGGTTTCCTCCAGGCACTCTGGTTTCCTCCCACACTCCAAAGACATGCTGGTAGGTTAATTGGATCCTGTATAAAAAAAATTGGCCCTACTGTGTATGTATGTGAGTTAGGGACCTTAGATTGTAAGCTCCTTGAGGGTAGGGACTAATGTGAATGTGCAATGTATATGTAAAGCGCTGCGTAAATTGACAGCGCTATATAAGTACCTGAAATAAATAAATAAAATAGTGGAGGGGTTTGGGGTCTTTTAGACCCCCGATCTCTCCATAAAGAGTACCTGTCACTGTATATTGCTGTCACAAGGGAAGTTTACATTGCTTGTGACAGCAATAAAAGTTATCAGATTATTTTTTTTAAAAAAACCTGTGCTAAAATTAAAGAAATTAATAAAATAAATAGGAAAACATTTTTTAACCGCCCCATCGCCGTAAGCTCGAGCACAAAAGAAAACATATGCGGAAGTCGCGTCCGCAAATGAAACCGCTGTTCAAACCACACATGTGAGATATCGCTGCGATCGCCAGAGTGAGAGCATTAATTTAAAAAAAAGAGCTGCTCTGTAATTTTAAACTGGTAACCTTTAAAAATCTTTAAAACGTCACCTATGGAGATTTTTATTGACCATAGTTTGTCGCCATTCCACGGGTGTGCGCAATTTTAAACCGTAACATGTTGGGTATCTATTTACTTGGCATGACATCATCTTTCACAATATACAAAAAAAATGGGCTAACTTTTCTGTTTAGCTTTTTTTTTAAATGCAGTGAAATGTAAATTTTCCCAAAAAAAAGACCGCTGCGCAAATACCGCGTGATAAAAAATATTGCAATGACCACCATTTTATTCTCCAGAGTCTTTGCTAAAAAAAAGAAAAAAAAAAAGAAATTATATATATATATATATATATATATATATATATATATATATATAATGTTTGGGGGCTCTAAGTAATTTTCTAGCAAAAAATACTGATTTTAACTTGGGCTCGGTCCTTAAAGCGGAGTTCCGCCTTCCCCTCCACCCCCTACAAAAATTAAAAGTCAGCAGCTACACATACTGTACACATACTGTAGCTGCTGACTTTTAATATTAGGACACTTACCTGTCCTGGAGTCCAGCGATGCCGGCACCGCAGCCAATGTTTCCATCGGCTGTCGCCATTGCCGGTGAGGGAACCCAGCAGTGAAGCCTTGCGGCTTCACGGGTGGGCCCCTACTGCGCATGCGCAAAGCGCGCTGCGCATTCCTATTGGATCGGTGGCGGGGGAAGGAGGAGGGGGCCAAACTTCCGAGGGATGGTGCCACGGCGCCGTATCCCGGAAGTGGGGAAGGGTAACTGTCAAAAACAGGTTACCGTTCCCCCCTCCCCCCTAAAAGGTGCCACATGTGGCACTGAAGGGGGGGGGCAAAAGAGTGGAAGTTCCACTTTTGGGTGGAACTCCGCTTTAAGTGGTTAAGATAAAAAAATCTTCTGCCTTTACAAACCCTTTAAGGATTTAGAACCACTTTAAGCTAAAAATGCTGACTTTAACCCTTGCAGTGGGGGTTGGGAGTATCGCATGGGTAACCTTTAGTGTCCATGCACACACGAGCGTTTAGAGTAGTTTACAGGCAGGGGCGTACAAAGGCAGAGAAAAAAAATCCCCACAGCCAGTGCATCCAAGGACAGCAGAGTTTTGGCAGAAAAAACGCCTGTTGTGCCTAAGTGCTAGGTGAGTTTAGCACTTGAGTGTTAATTTATTTCAATGGCCAGAATAAAAACACTGCCTGGCCAAAAATAAAGTCGCCACCAAATAAAAAAAGGTCACACACGTTGGACCACCCTTAGCTTTCGTTCGTTGTGGTGTTGTTTCTAAAGGCTTCTGCAGTGTCACAAGATTTATTTCCGTCCAATGTTGCATTCAATTTTTACCAAGATCTTGTATTGATGATGGGAGAGTCAGACCACTGTGCAAATCCTTCTCCAGCACATCCCAAAGATTCCCAATAAGGGATAAGTTCTGGACTCTGTGGTGGCCAATCCATGTGTGAAAATGATGTCTCATGCTCCCTGAATCACTCTTTCACAATTTGAGCCCGATGAATCCTGGCATTGCCATCTTGGAATATGCCCGTGCCATCAGGGAAGAAAAAATCCATTGATGGAATAACCTGGTCATTCAGTATATTCAGGTAGTCAGCTGACCACATTCTTTGGGCACATGCAGTAACTTTCCAATAGGATAGTTCCTGCATGCTTAGTGGAGTTAGTTGCTTAGTTAATTCCAGGTGGTGACTATTTTTTGGGCCGGGCAGCGTATTTTCCGTAGACAAGCTAGTTCTGTGACCACGCTTCCACTAACACCTGCAGGTCTCATACTAACAACTGGGAGCCAATCAGTGTGATTTCTAATTACGTGATCACCTCGACAGTCAAGCACGCTTATTACTTGGAGTTTGTTTGCAAACAGCACTGTGCATCCCTCTGTCTGTATACTCGCTGCATAAAAAGTATTTATAATGTAAGTCGTGGCAAAATAAACAAAAATATATTTAGTACATCTCTGCATATTTCTCTGTATTTATTATTTTTAAAATGCTGCAAGTACAGAAAAATACCCGTTCATTTCTTAGTATTCCCGGGAGCTTCTAAATTCTTTTGCCATTTGTCTCTGCTGCACTGACATTGGAAACAGTGGTATCACCACTGCACAGCTTACCTCTGTGGACCACAGAACACCTTCCTCTTATATTTGGCCCCTTTCACACATATGGTCCGTTCAGTTCATCAGTTCAGTTACGTTAAAAATGTATCAGTTTTTCATCCATTTTTCATCCGTTTTTCATCCATTTTTAATCCGTTTTTTTTTTTTACATCTACTACCAATGCAAAAACGGATAAATAAAGTTTTTTTGACGGATGAAAAATAGGGCATTCATCTGTTCCAAAAAACGAACATTGACGGAAGCGGGTGAAAACGGATGTTAACGGATGATCATCCGTTGTCATCCATATTTACATAGAGATGCATTGATGTCCATTTTTCATCTGTCAACGGATGGATGAAAAAAGGACAAATGGACCGTATGTGTGAAAGGGGCCTTATAAACCGTTTTGTTCTTGGGCAATTATTTTTTCACAGGTGTGAGCAGGACCCATAGAAAATAATGGTTATCCTATTGTTCTGGGGATTTTTTTTTTCTCAACAAAAGTGGAGTGTTACTCTTTAACCACTTAAGCCCTGGAAGATTTTACCCCCCTCCTGACCAGAGCCTATTTTGCAATTCGGCACTGAGTGACTTTAACTTACAATTGCGTGGTCGTGCGACGCTGTACCTAAATGAATTTGACATCCTTTTTTTCCCACAAACAGAGCTTTCTTTTGGTGGTATTTGATCACCCGTGCGATTTTTTTAACATGCGCTATAAACAAAAAAATACATATAGTATGCTCATGTGGAATCACACCAGAGTGTGCCACATCCCGTAATATAGAAGCTTGGAAAGAAATTCCCCTTGGGGTGGGACTTTTAAGGCACAAATAATAATATGGAATTTGAAACAAACATATATGATTATATAAATTTATTGAAAATTACAATTACAAAAATGGTTAAAAACATATGGCAAGCTGTATACAATTCATGGGGTCATGAGGCAGATACAAATACCGCTGTAATGAAGGTGAGTGCCCAACGCGTTTCAGAGACACAACAAAATTCCTTCTTCAGGGGCAACCTTAAAGTGGGGGTCTGCAAGTGATCAATCATATGCTAATCAATCAGTGGTAAATATAGAAAAATATGTATAAACATATAACAATATTTATAGTCATTACAATTCATGCACAATTTAACACAATATATCTGTGATGGAACACTTACAGAATCTGTCCAATGACACTTTAGAATGTATGCCTGCCCATAGCGTTTAAAAACAAAAAGCTGGAATGCTTTCGTCCCTGTATTTGGGTGCCAGATTGAGGAAGGTGGATGACAAAAGCTGGAGGTATATCATGTAAGCACGTTCTTATTATTGTGTGCCCGTCAGTCCAAAGACTGAATGGGGACAGCTGGAACCCAGAGAAAAATGGGAGATCTGTCGGGTAGAGAAAGGGAAAAAGGAAAAATGAAACAGTCACCAAAAAGGGTTGTGTTTCATTTGTTCTAAAAAACTAGAACATGGGTTTAAACACTGTGCTATTGGGTGAGGCTGATATCCGCAAAGAAGCGCTGCATAGGTGAAATAGTCTATACACACAATTCAAGCATTGCTTGGATCATGGAAGTATCTGGAATTTATTAGAGTGGATCAGGGGAATGATTTGGGTCCCAGGCATCCAATTTGGTCTGTTTGACATAAGACAGCCATAAAGAAAGTAAATAAATATTCTTAATTATAAACAACCAGATCCAAGTAAAAAGACACAGAAATAGCTGGAAGTTTAAATGGTATGTAAGGGAGATGGTAAACCAAATGCAGCGCTGGTAGCGGAAAGCCAGCCAACCATACAGTCACAGTGTGAGATTAGAGAGGGAACATTGAATTACCTTAACAATCGCATGGGTTCATGTGGAACCGTGCATCAGAGCATCCACCTTCAGGCAAGTGATCAATACAAATCACTGCTCGAAGGGGAATTATATATGTTGTGTAATTAATTAGCTTGATTAGAATTAGCTGGGTAAGTTTGCCCTTAATCCTCCTACTTTGCATTCTCCCTATGGGCTCCCTGGCGTGCAGCCGCCGAACCGGCTCCCGACCGCGCCTGCGCAGGCAAGACGAGGCGGAAGTCTATGCGGCCGATGCGCTCCACCAGCACGGTCACTTCCGTCGGCGTGACATGCAAGCGGAAGTGAATGGGCGAAGCTGAGGGATCTCGACGAGAACCAATGGCAATCGCGTAAAGGCGGACAATTCAGAGAATGTCCGCCCACCGTGCCGGGCATGTCACCAAAGGCACACAGATGGTTCAAGAATGGATGATTATTTAAATTGATGGCAAGGAAATCTTGGCAACTGAGACTATAAAAAAAAAGAACATAGAAATTAATTATTCATTTGGAAAAATAATTATATTAAATTAAAGAGAAAATTCCTCTGTGACGGCACAAATTCCAAATTTGGGGGAGGAAGGCAGACCAGTTACATGGTGTGTAGATTATCAAAGGTATCCCCTCAATAATCGATAGCTCTGAAAAATAATAACAGAAAAACAGTTTATAAGTGCCATAAATATATACATTTTATATATTGATAAACAATTTTATTTATACAATATATGTCAATTGAAAATAAACAGAAGAAAAAGAGAAAGAAAAAGAAATGAAACATCCATTGGCCTGTATAACAATGGATAAGGAAAAGAAGGGTAAATGTGAAAAAACATTTCTTTATCAAAATATATCAAATGGGATTATTGTTCCATGCCCCCTGATGTGAACCCCTCTAAGAAAGGCCTGAAAGAAACCATTTCATTCAGGCCCGGAGGGTCTGTGGCCTTCAGGGTATATATCCACCGTAATTCCATCTGTAAAAGAGTTTTGTTCCAGTCCCCTCCACGGGGACTGGGGTGTATTCTATCAATGATCAAAAATCTAATTTTTGGAAACCTTCCTGCATGTACTAAGGAGGTGTGTCGTCCCAGTGGTAAATCTGGATTACAGATCTTCATGCTTTTAACATGTCTATTTGCTCGTTTGAAAAATGGCAATTTAGTTTTCCCAACGTAAAAACAGCCGCACCCACAGAGGAGTAAGTATACCACTCCGTGGGTGCGGCAGTTGGCAAAGTGTTTGGGGAAGAAGGTTTGACCATTGGGTAGTGTGGGATTTTTGGTAGTTAGCATATACCTGCAGTAGTTACAACTACCACAGATATATGTGCCCTTGAGTCTGCAGGGATCTTGATTTTTGAGAGTTTTAAATTCGCTTTGTACCAATCTTTCTTTCAAGGCTGGCACTTTTTTGAACGTGAATTGCGGGCGTTCTGGAACATATTTGCCCACAGTGGGGTCCAAGGTCAGTACATGCCAATATTTAGAGATGATTTGTCTAATATTTTGGTGTTGTTCAGAGTATTTCATAATGATTCTTAACACATGATCAGGCTCATTATGAGTTTGGGGGGTCAGCAAAGTTTTTCTGTCAGAAGCAACTGCTTTTTAATAGGCTTTTTTGAGGGTTGTTTTGGTATAACCTCTCAAGAGTAATCTGTCTCTTAAATCATTCGCAGCAAGCTGAAAACTCTGCAAATCCGTGCAATTGCGCCTGATCCTTAGATATTGTCCAAAAGGAATCGAACGAACAAGGGTTTCGGGATGGAAACTCGAAGCATGCAGGATGGTGTTCCCCGCAGTGGGCTTACGATAAAGCCTACTGCGGAGAGCACCATCCGCACCCCTGTGAACCTCCACGTCCAGGAAAGTAATCTGATTTTGATGATAGTTCATAGTAAACGTGAGGTTAAACTCATTTTTGTTCATTCTGGTTAAACAATTCTGTAACAGATCTACAGGGCCCCGCCATAACATGAATATATCATCTATGTACCGGACCCACATAAATATGTGGTCCGTGTACATAGATGTTGACTCGTCGTGTAGAAAAAATGACTCCCACTCCCCCAGGTACAAATTGGCGTAGGATGGGGCACACAAACCTGGAGGAAATGGGAGCCATTGAAGGTAAACACGTTATGTAACAGAATATAATGCAATATGGACAAAATAAACTCTCCATAGGCGTCAGGTGCATGATCTCGTGAGATTGTGTTTTTAATGGCAGAGATTCCTCGGTCGTGTGGAATTGAACTATATAAAGTTTCAACATCCACAGTAACTAAAAGACAATCTTCTGGAATGGTAACATTTTCAATTTTTTGTAGAAAATGAATTGTGTCACGCACATATGAAGGTAATGCAGTAACAAAAGGTTTTAAATACGTGTCCACTAATTTGCTTGCATTATCTGTTATTGATCCTCTCCCTGAAATGATGGGACGCCCTGGTGGATTAGTGGCGTGTTTGTGGATCTTTGGGAGTGCGTAGAATGTCGGGGTGACTGGAAATGTTGTTCTAATGAACTCCCATGTGTGTTTCGGGATTGTGCCATTTGAGTATGTAGAATTTATTAGTTGGTAGAAAGTTTGTTGGTATTTAACCACGATATCTGATGGGATTTTCCGGTACCATTGGTGTTTTTTTAAGATATTTTGACACATCTGTATGTACTGATTGCTATCCATGATGACAACATTGCCGCCTTTGTCAGCCTGCTTAATGGTGATCAAATGATTATCTGCTAGTTTTTTAATTGCTTGTCTTTGTTGAAATGTAATATTCGGTTTGGAAGATGAGCGTATGTGGAGTTTGTCCACTTCTTTGGAAACGAGCTTGACAAAGGCAGCAATGTTGGCATTGGACGTGCTTGGATATTTGTCGGATTTTTTCTTCAAAAATGTTGTTTGAACATTAGGGGTAGGTTCACTAGAATCCGCCTCTGCTAGTAATGCTGGTAAGTCTACTCTGTTGATAAGGTCCTCATTTTCCTCAAGTAGAGAAATTAAGGTATAGAGTGCTGGATCCTTTTTGGTTAATGAGGGTTGGGTAGAATTTTGTTTGTCAAAAATAACCTTGAAGTTAAGTTTACGAGCAAAAAGATGTAGATCTTTTATGAGATCGAACTTGTCCAATTTAGTGTTTGGACAGAAACTGAGGCCCTTGGAGAGGACCTCAGTTTCATCCTTAGATAGTTCGTAACTAGATAAATTGACAATTGACAAATCAGGGTTATGAGGAACATCAGAAATATTTTGAGCCAACTTGGTTTCTGTGTTGGTTAGGGTGAGGACGTGGTGGTTGGGGTGAAGGTTGGGGCTCGTTGGTGAAGTGCTTCTAAAAAAATTGAATCCTGTAAATTAAGAGTGGATAACAGTGATGGCGGGGGGTAAGTGGAGGAAGGAACATTAGTGTTGGGGTGAGGGTCAACAGACAGCTCATCCATCTTTTGTGTTCTATTCGTGGGATGTTGTGTTTTAAACATGGAAAGATTAGTTTTAGAGTTTGATTGTGTGTTAGATTTTTTGGTGGATTGTTCTGTTGTGGAATCACCTTGATAGGACCGTTTTCCTCGATCAGAGGTTTTGGATTTTGTGGAATTCAGTGCTGATTGAGGAATATTTTTAGAAGAAGGATGTGCTGAAGTGTCATAGGGTGGTTTGGTTAGTGCAGTGCTGTATGTGGGTTTGTTGGAATACCATTTGTATGCTTTACCCTGTTGGAAAGCATGTGTATCTCGATTGAGTTTTTTTTGTTTTTTAATAAGAATATTTCTGTTGAAAATTTCTAAATGTTCTTTTAGCTGTTTCTCTTTTTCTAAAAATAGTTTATGGGTTTTATATTTTTGAATCTTTTGGCAGATAAGCTCAATCTCAACGTCTAGTTTGGTGGCACGTGCAGTATGTTCCTCTATTAGGAGGGTCATCAGGGAAGCTGAACATTTGTTCAGGGTTAGTTCCCATTTGGCTTTAAAGTCCCGGTCTAAATCCTCAAGAAGAGGGAAGACCTGGACTCTGAGTCCAAAAGGATTGATCTTTTTATCTATGTATTCACGAAAAGATTTGACGTGCCAGAAATGAGCTGACTTTTTTTCCAAACTCTTTGATAATTGAAAAAATAGTGAAAAAATGTCAGTTTCTACAAAATCCTTTTGCTCATAATCGGAAAAAAATAGGGTAAATTTTGCAAAAATAACAATATTTTTCACATTTTTTAATATAAAATTCCCCACCCCCAAAAATGTAAAAATCAAAATTTTTTAACATTTTGGGCCAATTTTTTTTTTACCATATGTTTGGTAAAAAAAATCGCAAAAAGCGTATTTTGATTGGTTTTGCGCAAAAGTTATTGCGTTTACTAACAAAGGGAAAGATTTCTGTCATTTTTGTTGTTTTTTTTTTAACGCGTAATGGCGGCGATCTGCGATTTTTTTTTTTGCGGGACTGCGACATTGCGGCGGACAGATCGGACCCTTGACTGACATTTTTGACACTTTTGGGGTTACCAGTGACATTACTACGGTAATCAGTGCTATACATATGCACTGTTACTGTAAAAATGACACTGGCAGTGAAGGAGTTAACTTTATTGGAGAGGGAGGGGTTAAGTGTGAACCTAGGGGCGTGTTTCTAACTGTGATTGGCTGTGGCTACTAGTGTAAGAACAGTGATCAACGGTCCTACATAGTAGAACCGTGTGATCTCCATTCTTACACAGGGAAGAATGACAGGTGGCTTTGTTTACAAGCACACGCGCAGGGGGGGGGGTCTGTGACCGAGCGGGAGCGGGAGCGCACCTCCGGAGGCGCACGCTCACTCCCTAGAGCCTCACAGGCTAGCGACGTAGCCCTACGTCGCTTTGCCTGTGAGGGGCTGACTGCCGACGTAAATAGTCGTGCGGCGGTCGGAAAGCGGTTAAAGCGGAGTTCCACCCTAAAAAAAAAATTTGCAGCATGAGGTAGAGTAAAAAAAACGGAAAAAGAATTGGATAGTTAATATTTTTTTTTGTTTTACTTACCTTGTTTTTAATGAAAATTAACTTACCTTCCTTCCTCTTCCTCCTTATGGGGCCGCGGCCCGCGCTCTCACTTCCTCCTTTGCATTGCGTCCTGGGAGATGAGCGTCATCAATCCCAGGATGCAATGGGAATGGCCGCACGAGATTGCGATCGGCATTCTGGGTAGCCAGGAACCAGGAAGAAGAACACAGCGGGGGACACAGCGGCTTCAGACGCCCACAGCGGAGATGCAATCAATTTTAAAGGTAAGATTTTATCTTAATTCATTTACTGTCCTGTACTGTAATGTGGGGTTAGTGTTATTGTAATTGGGGATAGTTTAGGATTAGGGGGGTATTTTTAGGTAAAAAATGTTTTTGTGGCCGGAACTCAGCTTTAAGCTTCATCAGGTTTTTGGCACATAGATCTTTGGCTCAATTCACACCTATGCAGGCTGCTTTTGAGTATTTCTGTGGTGCTTTTTGCTGTGCTTTCCATGTTTTTTTTACCGCAATTTTACCACGATTTGTATTTTGTGTTTATTGGGGGGGGGGGGTGTTTGTTGTTGGGCAGATTCAAAAATGCAAAACGTGAATCGTGGCAAAATCGTGGTAAAAACATAATAAGGGCTGTCTTCATTGCTGGGGGAAAAGGGGCAGCTGCCTCGGGCCCAGTTATTGTTGTGGGGCCCTAAGCAGCTGCCCCTTGAGCCTGTACTGCCTGCAAATAGTTGGTAAGTGGATTTGGGAGGACCCAAGAAAATGTTTGCCCAGGGTCCAATTGATATTAAAGATGGCCCTGAAGGCAATACTTGAGTTTTGGATGCAGGTCCATTGAAGTCTATTACATGCAAAACGCTGCATTTTGCAGGAAAAAAAGTCCCTGGTCCTTTCCAAAAACACTGCAATGATGCAATGATGTGAACGTGTTCCATAGGAACCCATGTTAAAAAAATTAAATGCATTCCTGAAAAAAGCAAAAAGCACGAGATAAGAAGAGATTGGGAAGCTTCCCTTCCATTGTTGTATAACATTTTGTTTACAAATTGTCTTCTCTCCAGTTCCTATTTCCAATGAATACGTGCATCACCATATTGTGGAGAGTGACCATATTCAACAACCTTGCAACCTCTTGTTTGGTGCTGGTTGGCAGGGCTGGGACAAGATCATCTAGAACCAAGGACCAACATACCAAACTACACCCCCCAGGATGTATGAGAATTGTGTGTAAGCAAAAAAATATTTGTTGCCATGCCATAAATAAATGAACAAATAAAAATTTCAGTATATAAACCATAGTTTGTAGATGATATAACTTTTGCACAAACCAATCAATAAACACTTAATGACATTTTTTCACCAAAAATATGTAGCAGAAAACCCATTGGCCTAAATTTATCAAGAAATTTGATTTATTTTTCATTTTTTTATTGGATATGTTTTAGAGCAGAAAGTAAAAGATTGTTTTTTTGCTTTCAAAATTGTCACAGGTTACACATATTTGTTGAATAAAACCATACAGTGCTGCGCAAAACAAATGAGGAAATTAAACAAATCCAGAAAATATGTGCAATAAATACAAAGTGCAATAGTGCTAAATATTATAAATGTGAACAAATGAAATAATATAGATTAAAAGTGATATTCACAATAATAAAAAAAGGTGCAAATCGTGCAAATGATAATAAATCGTGCACACCAAAATTAGTGAATATAAATGCAAATGAAAATGTGTATACAGGGGCATATTTTCAGTTGCATTTATATTCACTCATTTTGGTGTGAACGATTTATTATCATTTGCACGATTTGCACATTTTTTTTATTATTGTGAATATTACTTTTAATCTATATTATTTCATTTGTTCACATTTATAATATTTAGCACTATTGCACTTTGTATTTATTGCACATATTTTCTGGATTTGTTTAATTTCCTCATTTGTTTTGCGCGGCGAGGTTTTGCTTATTCCGCTTTACACTTATGAGAGAGTACTGTGCCCGCTGCATTACATAGAATTACAATACCCATTTTTTGCTCGCAGGATTAACACTTTAATTACACATATTTGTTGCCATGCAATAAATAAATGAACAAATAAATAAAAATTCCAGTATATATACCATAGTTTGTAGATGCTATAATACGTTTGCGCAATCAATTTACGCTTAATGGCATTTTTTTTTCACCAAAAATACGTGGCAGAATACATATTGGTCTAAATTTATCAAGAAATTCGATTTTTTTTTTTTTTTGCATTTTTTTATTGACTATGTTTTAGAGCAGAAAGTAAAAAAATATAGTTTTTTGCTTTCAAAATTGTCACAGGTTACACATATTTGTTGCCATGCCATAAATAAATGAACAAATAACTAAAAATTCCAGTATATATATACCATAGTTTGTAGATGCTATAAAACGTTTGCGCAATCAATCAATCTACACTTAATGGCATTTTTGTTCACCAAAAATACGTAGCAGAATACATATTGGTCTCAATTTATCAAGAGATTCGATTTTTTTTTTTTGCATTTTTTTATTGGCTATGTTTTAGAGCAGAAAGTAAAAAAATACAGTTTTTTGCTTTCAAAATTGTCACAGGTTACACATATTTGTTGCCATGCCATAAATAAATGAACAAATAACTAAAAATTCCAGTATATATACCATAGTTTGTAGATGCTATAACTTTTGCTCAAACCAATCAATATACAGTGCCTTGCGAAAGTATTCGGCCCCCTTGAACTTTGCAACCTTTTGCCACATTTCAGGCTTCAAACATAAAGATATAGAACTGTAATTTTTTGTGAAGAATCAACAACAAGTGGGACACAATCATGAAGTGGAACGAAATTTATTGGATATTTCAAACTTTGTTAACAAATAAAAAAATTGAAAAATTGCCACTCTTCCATAAAGGCCAGATTTGTGCAGTATACGACTGATTGTTGTCCTATGGACAGAGTCTCCCACCTCAGCTGTAGATCTCTGCAGTTCATCCAGAGTGATCATGGGCCTCTTGGCTGCATCTCTGATCAGTCTTCTCCTTGTATAAGCTGAAAAATGTAAAAAAACGCAGCAGTGATTAAATACCACCAAAAGAAAGCTCTATTTGTGGGGAAAAAAAAAGGACATACATTTTATTTGGGTACAATGTCGCATGACCGCGCACTTGTTAGGTAAAGTAACGCAGTGCCGTATCCCAAAAAATGGCCTGCTCGTGAAGGGGGGTAAATCTTCCTGGAGGTTAAGTGGTTAATAGAAAAGTCCTAG